>NC_088239.1:45231702-45575987 GCF_036934945.1 Oncorhynchus masou masou | reverse complement strand
ATCCCAAAGTGGAATAGTGAATTGACGTCTTTGCTAAGTGGGTAACTATCAATAGGCCTATGTCATTTAGTACTTTCAAATTACACATCAAATAGCCTAACGATAAGGAAAAATGTAATTAACTTGAAGATACATTAAGCCACTCTTTAATGTTGAATCAAAATCAAATCAAATTTATTTATATAGCCCTTCATACATCAGCTGATATCTCAAAGTGCTGTACAGAATCCCAGGCTAAAACCCCAAACAGCAAGCAATGCAGGTGTAGAAGCACGGTGGCTAGGAATAACTCCCTAGAAAGGCCAAAACCTAGGAAGAAACCTAGAGAGGAACCAGGCTATGTGGGGTGGCCAGTCCTCTTCTGGCTGTGCCGGGTGGAGATTATAACAGAACATGGACAAGATGTTCAAATGTTCATAAATGACCAGCATGGTCCAATAATAATAAGGCAGAACAGTTGAAACTCGAGCAGCAGCACGGCCAGGTGGACTGGGGACAGCAAGGAGTCATCATGTCAGGTAGTCATGAGGCATGGTCCTAGGGCTCAGGTCCTCCGAGAGAGAGAAAGAAAGAGAGAAAGAGAGAATTAGAGAGAGCACACTTAAATTCACACAGGACACCGCATAGGACATGAGAAGAACTCCAGATATAACAAACTGACCCTAGCCCCCTGACACATAAACTACTGAGGCATAAATACTGGAGGCTGAGACAGGAGGGGTCAGGAGACTCTGTGGCCCCATCCGAGGACACCCCCGGACAGGGCCAAACAGGAAGGATATAACCCCACCCACTTTGCAAAAGCACAGCCCCCACACCACTAGAGGGATATCTTCAACCACCAACTTACCATCCTGAGACAAGGCCGAGTATAGCCCACAAAGATCTCCGCCACGGCTCAACCCAAGGGGGGGCGCCAACCCAGACAGGAAGATCACCACTGACTCAACCCACTCAAGTGACGCACCCCTCCTAGGGACGGTATGATAGAGCCCTAGTAAGCCAGTGACTCAGCCCCTGTAATAGGGTTAGAGGCAGAGAATCCCAGTGGAAATTGGGGAACTGTCCAGGCAGAGACAGCAAGGGCAGTTCGTTGTTCCAGAGCCTTTCCGTTCACCTTCACACTCCTGGGCCAGACTACACTCAATCATATGTCCCACTGAAGAGATGAGTCTTCAGTAAAGACTTAAAGGTTGAGACCGAGTTTGCGTCTCTCACATGGGTAGGCAGACCATTCCATAAAAATGGAGCTCTATAGGAGAAAGCCCTGCCTCCAGCTGTTTGCTTAGAAATTCTAGGGACAATTTTGGGGCCTGCATCTTGTGACCGTAGCGTACATGTAGATATGTACGGCAGGACCAAATCAGAGAGATAGGTAGGAGCAAGCCCATGTAATGCTTTGTAGGTTAGCAGTAAAACCTTGAAATCAGCCCTTGCCTTGACAGGAAGCCAGTGTAGGGAGGCTAGCACTGGAGTAATATGATCAAATTTTTTGGTTCTAGTCAGGATTCTAGCAGCCGTATTTAGCACTAACTGAAGTTTATTTAGTGCTTTATCTGGGTAGCCGGAAAGTAGAGCATTGCAGTAGTCTAACCTAGAAATGACAAAGGCACTCAGATGGTTTTATCTGGCTAATAGCCTACACAAACAGAGCACCACAGTATGAGTCATAATACCCATAAAAACTAGCGGTCAAACAGGGAAATGGTTCCAATCGTTTTTCCACCATTCATTTTCCCATATGGGATTTTAGAAACAGCTCAAATAAGGCCTGTTTTTCGTGGAGGCTTACCCGAGAGTGACGTTTTGATAATCTCTTTCGGATAAGAGGACTTTTATCAATACATCAGTCTGTATTTACTCTCATGTTATGGGCAGACATAAGCTACGGACAACGAACACAATTGCATTTTATCCATGGCAATTTGAATGCACAAAAACACTGTGATGAGATTCTGAGGCACATTTTTTTAAGGTATCTGTGACCAACAGATGCATATCTGTATTCCCAGTCATGTGAAATCCATAGATTAGGGCCTAATTAATTTATTTCAATTGACTGATTTCCTCACATGAACTGTTATTCAGTAAAATCAATGAAATTGTTGGATTTATGTTTATATTTTATATTTTTATACCATTTTATACCATTTATATTTTTGTTCAGTATAATTCAATCCAGTTTTTTATTATTATTATTTATTTTTGGGGGATCGGTGTCCCATCCACGGGACTGTTAAGCTAACGTAGGCAAATGTGATTAGCATGAGGTTGTAAGTAACAAAAACAATTCCCAGGACGTAGACATATCTGATATTGGCAGAAAGCTTAAAGTCTTGTTAATCTAACTGCACTGTCCAATTTACATTTACATTTACATTTAAGTCATTTAGCAGACGCTCTTATCCAGAGCGACTTACAAATTTACAGTAGCTATTTATTACAGTGAAATAATTCCATGCAATTGTTTGAGGAGATTGCAGATTTTTGAACATGACAGATATTAATAACCAAATTAGGCACATTTGGGCAGTCTTGATACAAAATGTTGAACAGAAATGCAATGGTTCATTGGATCAGTCTAACATTTTGTACACACACTGCTGCCATCTAGGGGCCAAAATCTAAATTTCACATGGGCTGGAATAATACATTATGGATTTTCTCTTGCATTTCAAAGATGATGGTACAAAAAAATACAGGCAGTTTGATTTGTGTATGTCATTTTAGGTGAAAATTGAAAAATGGTGGCGGATCCTTAAGAGTATTTATACGTTTTTTTTTTATTTCACCATTTCCTTATTTTAGAAAAAGGTATCTCTTTGGGTCTGTGATTCTCTTTTTTTTTCAATTTAGAGGCCTATTGCTACAGTATCAGAATGCATCACCTTGCAGTTTTGTGTGCAAATTTTTTCACTACAGCTTGTAGGTCCAGGTTGAGTGCCCAATGGTTTTCTGTACTGAGTATTGACAACCCAGACAGTCTTTCCTGAGACGTTGTGCTTCTGAGGTTGTTCATTATGAGTTTTAGTTTAGAGAACGATCTCTCTGCAGAAGTGACAGTTGCAGGGATGGTTAAAAATAGTTGGATTGCAGTAGCAACGTCAGGGAAACTGGGCAGAAGGGATTGGTGCTTCATCTCATATTCTCCTTAATTTCCAGCCTCAACATGTTACGGAAAGATATTAACTGTATAGGAAGCTCTGGGTACAAGTCGTCTGGATATTGGGCAGCCAATAAACTGGCAGATGCAAACAGATTATAATCTTTAGCGGACAACAGTTCTTGACGGCTCAATAAAAGAAAGAGGGTTGTGATTTCATTCAGACTGGTGAACCGGCGTTTGAGTTGTGTGGTTACAATATCAATGTAGCATTGAACACAGACACTGTAAAATGTTCCTCTGCGTTCTGAAGCCTGTTTTTGTGCATCACTTGGTCCTGCCTTTTGTTTATCCATCCCACTCTCCGTATCCGAGTTCGACCTGCTGATTCAACTTACTTTTTTGAACTTGATTGCCAATTAAGTAAGTAGGCTTGGGCAGGCTGTCTCCTGCCGTTGACAATAGGCCAATTAGATGCATGACAATGATAGGCCTATTGTCTCTGACTCACCTTCTACCAATGTAGATTATTGTAAAACACAAAACACAAAAGCTTACTACGTGTGGAAATTAAAAAGGTTGAGATGATTATATTAGATTCTGGGTGTGCTGTTCCTACATTTTGTTTTCACTAGCAAAGTGCAAGCAATTGTTCATTCAGGTTATGGGTGTTTCCTCTTGAATTTGGTAAAAAGGGAAGTGAATTCGCTCATCTGCTTGTTAGCAACCCTCTTGTGTGTATCAGACACACAGTTTTCTCTTAGAGATTATATTTCTCACCCATCTACACACAATACCCCATAATGACAAAATGAAAACATGTTGAAAATTAAATAAAGAAACATCTAATTTAGCCTACATAAGTATTCACACCCCTGAGTCAATACAGTACATATTAGAATCACCTTTGGCAAAGATTACAGCTGTGAGTATTTCTGGGTAAGTTTCTAAGAGCTTTGCACACCTAGATTTTACAATATTGCACATTATTATTTTTTAAATTCTTCAAGCTCTGTCAAGTTGGTTGTTGATCATTGTCTAGACAGCCAATTTCAAGTCTTGCTATAGATTTTTAAGCCAATTTAGGTCAAAACTGTAAATAGGCTACTGGGGAACCAGTGGTGTAATATTAAAGTAAAACTTCTTTAAAGTCCTACTTAAGTAGTGTTTTGGGGGGTATCTGTACTTTACTATTTATATATTTGACAACATACTTTTTACTCCATAAAAATACCCTGACACCCAATAAGTTCTCATTACATTTGGAATGCTTAGCAGGACAGGAAAATGGTCAAATAACTCAATTATCAAGAGAACATCCCTGGTCATTCCTACTGCCTTTGATCTGGCGGACTCACTAAACACACATGCTTAATTTGTCGGGGTGTTGGAGTGTGCCCCTGGCTATCCATCTGGTTTGCTTAATATAAGGAATTTGACATTTTTACACTTTTACTTTTGATACTTAAGTATATTTAAAACCATACTTTTAAACTGTTACTCATAATATTTTACTTGGTGACTTTCACTTTTACTTGAGTCATTATTTATTAAGGCATTTTTACTTTTACTCAAGTATGACAAATTAGTACAATTTCCAGCACTGTCAGGAACATTCAATGTCGTGTTGGTAAGCAACTCCAGTGTATATTTGGCCTTGTGTTATAAATTATTGTCCTACTGAAAGGTAAATTTGTCTCCCAGTCTTTTCCTCAAAGATTGTGTCTGTGCTTAGCCTTATTTTGTTTTTTAAATAAAAATAAAAACTCCCTAGTCCTTGCCGATGACAAGCATACCCATAACATGATGCAGCCACCACCATGTTTGAAAATATGAAGAGTGGTACTCAGTGATGTGTTGTGTTGGATTTGCCCCAAAAATAATGCTTTGTATTCAGGACATCATTTTTTTTTTTTTTTTTTTCTCAGTTTTACTTAAGTGCATTATTGTAAACAGGATGCATGTTTTGCAATATTTGTATTCTGTGCATGCTTCCTTCTTTTCACTCTGTCAATTAGATTAGTATTGTGGAGTAACTACAATGTTGTTGATCCATCCTCAGTTTTCTCCCATCACAGCCATTAAACTCTGTAACTGTTTTAAAGTCACCATTTATCACGCCCCGACCTTAGAGTTTCTTATTATTTTCTATGTTTGGTTAGGTCAGGGTGTGACTCGGATGGGAAAGTCTATATTTTCTATTTCTTTGGTTTTGGCTGTGTGTGTTTCCCAATCAGAGGCAGTTGTCTATTGTTGTCTCTGATTGGGGATCATATCTAAGTTGTCATTTTCCTTTTAGGTTTTGTGGGATCTTGTTTTCTGATTTGTGTTTTTTGCCTGACAGAACTGTTCGCTTTCGTTTTCACGTTTGTTATTTTGTTTGAGTGCTTTTTGAATATTAAAATCATGAATACTTTCCAAGCTGCGTCTTTGTCCACTCTTCCTACCACAAAAGAGCTGTAACACCGTTGGCCTCATGGTGAAATCCCTGAACAGTTTCCTTCCTCTATGGCAACTGAGTTAGGATGGACTGTGTCTTTCTAGTTACTGGGTTTATTGATACACCATCCAAAGTGTAATTAATAACTTTACCATGCTCAAAGGGATATTCAACGTCTGCCTTTTTTTCCCTTTCTACCCATACACCAGTAGGTGCCCTTCTTTGCGAGGCATCTGAAAACCTCCCTGGCCTTGTGGTGAATCTGTGTTTGAAATTCACTGCTCGAATGAGGGAACTAGTAAATAGTTGTATGTGTGTGGTACAGAGATGAGGTGGTCATTCAAAAATCATGTTAAACACTATTATTGCACACATAATGAGTCCATGCAACTTGTGACTCCTAAACGTATTTAAGCTTGCCATAAGAGGTTGAATACTTATTGACTCAAGATATCTTAATTTAATTAATTTTAAATTCAGGCTGTAACACAAAATGTTTTAAAAACCAAGGGTGTGAATACCTTCTGAAGGCATTGTAAGTCTTTGCCTATTGGATGTAGTCATTTACTCTGAATTATTCCGTAAAAGTATCATGTGCTGTATGTTGTCTACACTGTAATCGTTTGTGTCAATTGTTTTGTGAGTAATACATCCTGTTGAATTGAGTAAATGCAGTCCTCGTTTTACAGAGCCATTCTTTGATTGAATATAAGCTCATAAATTAGTGGAGTCATTGGTAAACCGATCTTTTGATGTACATTTTATGTCATAGGGGTGTATTTTCTAAGCTGTTATGACCACTGGGACGTACCATTTGATAATAGTATGCTTACTGTTTAAACTGTAACACGTCAGCTTACTTTAAATTTGAGACTGCAGTTGTGCTCATATTTAATGAAGTCTAATGGTAAATGTTATGTACACTATACACATTAGATTACACATTGGTACTTTACATCTTGGTCTAAGATCAACTAGATAATTTAAAGCTTGGACGATGGGTGCTATAGACAGCGCATAAGCTTCTTAATAATCAGTTATCTTAGAACAAATGGAATTATAGCATCTGAGTGATAATGTGTAGACTCACAAGCGGGCTAGATTCACCAGTATACATTTATGATCTATAGCCGTTAGTCACATGATAATGGAGTCAGATTGATGAATGTAGTTTATTATTATTAAACACAATTTGAACTCATCTACATGTGTGTGTTGGAATGTTATACATCTCCTCTCACCACCCGGAGGCATATCAGTCTCTGCATCACCAGGCTCTTGTCTAGGCATTACCATTCAACACCTTTACTCAAACACAAGCTGCAGATAAAAGGCAGTGGAGGAAACAAACCCAGGTGTACTGTTCTCTTTTTGTCCCTCACTTTCAGAAACAAACTCAGTCATTTCAGAGCTCGAGTCTTCCTCAATGTCTTATCATTCAGTGGTTGTTGCTCTCAGCTCCACAGAGAACGCGCCAGTTAAAATTAGACGTCATATCAACTGTACCTCAGGAATATATATATATATCTTGTGTCTACAACAATGTTGTAAACACAAACAGTAAGCACAAACTGACATGTGCTAGAGAATGTAGTCTAGCTGGTCTCGTCAAGTAAAGTTACAAATAAACGGAATGCTTAACTCAAATAGAACTATACACACACATAAAATCAAGTATAAAACAAAATAGGTAGAATTTTCATAATTTCCCTAAAACAGTGTTTCTTTAAAACCCATGCAGCAGGTTTCTCTTGCGCATTTCACAGACTTAGTTACGGCAGCACTGCAGTCGTCATTGCCCTTTTTTTCAGAACGTTCATCAAACATCTCTAAAACTAAAACTCTGGGTCTAGTGTTCGAGAACTTACAGAACACTAGACCAGTGGGTAGCTGGCTGCCGTGGCGATGCCACAGTGGTTCTTCCTGTCTTTGGCCATGTAGATGTAGCCTTTGTCTCCCCATTTCTCGCTCCAGCTGAGGAAGAGACAAAACATGTTAGTCCAACAGTTCTAGTTAGTAGGAAATTATAGATTCACTGCTGCTTTAGAGAAATGTATGACTTAGACCATAGTATCAGGACAAGAGAGGCATATTCCCCGATGAGGAAATCAACCAATCCCGTAGTGGTGACGTAACAAACAAAAAACATCCTAGGAAGATACTATGTACTGTACCTGTTCTTGACAATCCAGAATTTCTTGCCATCTACATCCTCTCCTTCAAAACCGTATCCCACCACCAGAACTCCATGGTCAAGCGCCTCACTGCTGCACTTCTCCTCATAATAGATCCCTACAGGGAGGACAGTTAAATTAGTGGGCTAAGATACAGAGTTTACCTCAGTATGTAAAACCACCTGATCTCAAACCTAATAGTTGGTTACTTAGCTAGTAACTAGTTAGAAATATTGGTCACAATTTACTTCAAAGACAACACCATTTGTACACGGTGAACAGGACAATAGACCAGTACAGATCACTGCTACCTCAAAAAATAGTAGGTAGGGAATCCAAGCCTTGCAAATAATGTTACACATAATTTAAGTTGCACCGCTAACTGCTACTCACCAGACTGGTAGAACTGGAAGGACTCGTGGCTGGCATCGATGGCGACAGAGATGGGGCCGACAGACGCCACAGCCATCATCAGAGCGTGTTCTTTGCCACTGGGGATGTCCACAAAGCCAGTTTCATTGACAGCACTGAACTCTGGTCGGTAGTGGCAAAGATCATCATCCTGAGTTAAAGAGAAGAACAATGGCCATGATTAGTAAAAAACAACATATTCCAAATATTCAAACAAGTCGGTCATTCTTGGAGACAAATCCCACTGTAATGAAGTGGAAACTAAAATTTTCAAAGTTGAAGTTGTAAGTCATTCCAGATCGACAGCAAAAACTGCATGATCTGGGACCAGGCTAAAAGAACAGGGCCTTACTTTTAATAAATGCATCTTCATACCCTATTATATTTGAATTCAGACTAATAGAACACAGGGCCTTACCTTGCCCACATAGGGGTAGGACGCCTCTGTGTCCAGGCCGCCGTTGTCCTTTACATACTGGAACGCCAAGTCCATGAGACCTCCATTACAGCCCTCGTTGCCCTGGGGTCTGGAGCAGTCCATCAGGTTCTGTTCACTCAGAGACACCAGATTGCCAGTCTTCCTGAATTGCTGGCCCTCTATGGCTCCGGTGGAACTGAACGCCCAGCAAGACCCACATGAGCACTGAGGGGGTAAAGATTGTTAAACATCTTGTTACTTTTTCATGCCAGAAAACACTGACGTGCATATTACGCCAGTAATAAATACATTTCAAATATATATAACAATATGTATGCGCAATTTGCCGCCTTACCTTCTGGATACTGTAAATTACAATCATGGTAAACAGCACGCAAACAAGCCAGATAATTCTCTGGAGGTAAAACCTTATTTAGTGACACAGCAGTGTGTGGATGAGTCATGACTCATGAGTGATTCAGGTCTCACCTGGTTCTTGATGGGAGTGACATAGCCCTTCTCTCTCCAGTCCACAGCTTCAGGGACCTGCAGGTAATTGGGTTCCATGAACAGAGAGCCCTTGTACTTCCTCTCAGTCGTCTGCTTGTAGCCGTTCATGAGCTGCCTGAACTCTTCGTTGGTCTAGGGGAGGAAAGAATCAGAACAGGTTGAAACGTAATGTCTTCCCTGGCAAGATGTGGTTTGTAATTTACCATCTGAATGGGAAATGTACATGTTTTTCCGTCTTAGGACTGTTTTAAAAGTTGTGCACTTAGCCATAAATCCTGTGTGCATCTTTAAAAGACTACGAGTAAGTTTCAATTCTCTTCTCGGGATAATTATTCCATTCCTGCTTGATAGTTGAAGAAACCTAACCTGCGAGTCTGAATACATTCCTGCTTTCATTGTCGACGCTGACACCTGTGCCTGTGAAATATTTCATACTGTATGTGCTTCAGCAAATATATGGCATGGCAACAAAAAGATCCAGCTGTAGCACACACACAGTATGGGAAAGAGCTGCTGAAAAGTAGCTCCTGCTCCACAGTAAAATGTCCCAGCAACAGACTTGGACAGAAGCTCAGTGGAACTGATATCATCACCTGAAACTTTCTACTGCTTTAGTTCCTGCACCTCATAGAATATTAGCTCAAAAGTCCTGCAGTGTTCCCGGATATAAATATATACAGTACAGTTATCCAGAATGAGTACCGGCACCCATTTCCTCCATGTCAAGCACTGCTCAGCAAGGTGATTCTTCTTACCATGTCACCAAAGTGGTTCATGCCCAGACGGTAGGAGTGTTTTCCCATAGAATGGTCCAGGTTGTGCATCTCAATCTTTTTCAGGTTCTTTTCCCAAACCATCCTCCTCCAGCCCTCCTCGCTCTGTAACAATGAGTGAGAAAATATACACAATCATATACTGTCCCAGAACTATGTGCACAATCCATGCAATTAATGATACATAGGTGTAATTTACAGCTTCATGTATGCATCAATTGATCAATTTGAGCCCCTTGTTGAGAGCAGTGGAGGATGGTGGGAGGAGACAAAGGAGGACAGGCTCATTGTTCTGGCTGTAATGGAACTGAGTCAAACGTGGTTTCTAAATGTTTGATACCATTCCAATAATTCCATTCCAGCCTTTACAATAAGCCCATCCTCCTATAGCTCATCCCACCAGCATCCACTCGTTGGGAGCTACCAAGGGGTTCCTATGTGGATGTGCTCCTCTACTTGTGCTTAAACACCCACCTCATGGTAGTTCTTGCTGTGCCAGTTCTTCCACAAGTGCCAGTGGCCCTCCAACTGAGAGTCAAACATAGGGGTCGCATACACAGCGCTCATACAGAGCACCAACACTGCCAAGTACAGGGACATCATGGTCAAACAACTGTGGAGAGAGAGAGAGAGCAGAGCTGAGTCAGCCTTGTATTTTCAGTGTAAAGAAGCTATATAGCATAAAATGTTGAATTTGTACCTTTGAAACAACGGCATATCTTCAACGTTATATACAACAACAAAAAGTCTGGGCAGCACCTCCTACTGGAGAGTTGATCAACAACTATCCATTTGGTCTCCCATCCAGTGTTTTAACCAAGGCCAGTTTAGCTTTGACATGTCACTGACTACTACCAATGTGGTATCTTGTGAATGATTGAAACAACATTATATCCACCAACAATCACATCATTAATTTTACTGACACAAAAAGACTCCACCTAGTCTAGACTATTTTGTGTTTAGAAAGTTAACTGAAAAATTGTTTCCATCAGGTGTGTCATTACTTTTCTCCGACATGTTCTTTACTTGCTATACAACCGTTGGATGGAAATGTGGTTTGTGAGAACAAAACAAAAAACCTCCAAACTTCCTTCTGCTCGACTCAAGAAAAAATATTAAACATAAGGAACTAGGATACTACACTACCGGTATTCCAAATTAAATACATTGATATCAATTACTTTGTGATATCCAGAAATATTCGAGGAAAAGTTCGGTAACAGCCGGCAGAAAAAGCAACATCAGAAACGGTAGACTAATATTGTCTTTCTGTATCAATCAAATCAAGGAGCAAATGCCCCTGGTAAATGTAAATGTCCATAACCCAAGATCCTAACACTGTACAAAGAACAGAATGGAAAGCTGTACTTACTTTTCCCCGTCAATTTGCAGTAGCAGGGTGATGATATTTGCTGCTGTTGTTGTGTAGTCAGTGAACAAGACACGACACTTTATACAGCCAGCTATATGTCATATAGTGGTGGGGGCTGGCTTGTGATTGGCTGAAAGGGGACCGTATATCACACCGCCCGCCCGCTGAAAGATAATTTAAAGATCTCAGGTCCCGCCCGGTGTAAATAGCCCAGCATGTGATTCCTGAGCACTTGACCATTTTCATCGACTCCGTAAAGATAAAACATCAAATTTGATTAAACATCTTTAGTGGGTGGATTAGATTACTGGGAAGCAAAAGGGTAGAAAGACACATTATAACATCGAGTCAGTTTCCCTTACCATTTTTTCATCTTCGGTTACTTTGTAACAGTTCTCTCATCATGTGCGCGCGCGGAGGAGATGAGAGCATGGCACGCTGATGTTCATTGAACAGTAATGACATGAATATGGGAAGAAATGTTACATGTAGTCTAGTACCTGAAACTGAGTGGCCAACAACAAACGCCACATATGTTCCTGCTCTGTGAAGCATACAACAGCTTCAGTGTTTGTTCATGTCCTAATATGATAGATTCAAATAATAGCCTGAAGTTGAGAGAATGAACAAATTAACCTACATTTATCTAGCTGAAATATTTAGATTACCTGCATTCTTTAGATACTGATGAGTTATTGTGTGATACTCTGCTGTGTCAAGAAAGTTCTGATGGGCTTGTAAATCACTTGTTTGTGTCAATAATCATTCCAATTTAATTTGAAAGGTTTCTTACAAGCCTTTCAGTGTTTTCCTACCTCTTCTGCACATTCTCCTTTTGTTTTCTTTTTAAACATTGATAATGCATTTTAAACCCACTAAATCAAAACACACAGAAAACACACTAAATCAATACATTGTTTCTAAACAATTGTGTAACGTCACTTTTGCCTTGTCAGCTTTAGGAATTTCTGCCTGTCAACCAAACATTCACACAGGAAGAAGGGGAGGGATTCTCTTCTTGGGCTGCTGCTGAATCTGTTGTTACTGATAGGACACACACACACACACACACACACACACACACACACACACACACACACACACACACACACACACACACACACACACACACACACACACACACACACACACACACACACACACACACACACACACACACACACACACACACACGATAGATGTGTGGTTCGTAAAATGATTGGTTTTGGGGTGGCAGGGTAGCCTAGTGGTTAGAGCATTGGACTCGTAACCGAAAGGTTGCAAGTTCAAATCCCCGAGCTGACAAGGTACAAAAACTGTCGGTCTGACCCTGAACAGGCAGTTAAACCACTGTTCCTCAGCCTTCATTGAAAATAAGAATTTGTTCTTGCCTAGTAAAATAAAATAAAAAAAATTTGGTGTGTCTACAAAAACACTACAGGGAAATCAATGAATGGATGGGTATTGAATAGTTCATTTGGTTTGTTTAAGATTTCCTAGTATTGATCGATCATACAAAGAAGTATGTTTTGATAACAATGCAGTAATGTATCTGTGTAACTTCAAACTTTTGCTGACACTGATTTACAATCGAACAGAAACAGATGCACTTACTCCCCGTGTCAGACATGAAGTGTACTGCAGGTAATGTGACAGTCATGATCATGTGTAATTCCCTTCTCCCAGTTGCTTGTTCCATAGCACCTCTCACTCACATGGCTCTCAGATATCTAAATTCTAAATTCTTATTAACCAATGCTTCTCAAGTGATCAGATTCTTCTCACGTGATCAGATTCTTCTCACAGGCATCTGCCAGGCACATCGGGGACGCAACTGATTGGGTCCTTCTTATCGAGTTCCCGAGGTGCATATTGAAGATATTGGAAGAACTGTCCACATTTACTTTCGTCAGCCAACAAGACGAGTAGGCCTAACGAACAGCAAAAGTACTAGCCTATGTCAATCTACTATCCCCCATAGTATAAAGTTGACCTATTCTATTGGTCAATTTATCCTTCAGTGTGAGAACGAAATATTCAAAACTCAAATTAATAGAACCACTCGCATCAATAAAACATTTCAAAAGCAATGAGGCTGATGCAAAGATCATAATGTTTATCTTAAAATGTTCATAAACGATTAGGCTTTTTCTTCACATTATAAGCGCAGTAATGCACAAACGGCAGTAGGCTATGTGCGAATGTTCCTAAATGCAATCAATTAGCGGGAAACCACCATTCTCAAAAGTGACCACAAATGCTATTATGCATGTAATGCTTTATTATAAAGGTGCATTTTTTATGGTGAAAATGATCTTCCACAAAACCTGAAACTCCGCGCCGCCTCAGGATGCCAGTTAGGTTCTGGACCGGTTGTAAAGCAGATTAATGTTCTTAATTTCAATTAGTTATTTGGTCACTTAGTAGTGATATAAACTTTATCAAAAACATATAGGCCTGTGGACTAGGCTACATGAGGTGTGAGACTATGATGTGAATATATCGTAAGAAAAAGGCATGTGCTGTTTCTTGCCTTACTTGCCTACACAAGCCGGGCATCACTCACAAATTATAATATATCATTGACAAGTGATAGGCTAGTATAGTCATCCATCACACTATTATTGATTTAATATTGTCTTAAAATATACTAAATAATACGTGGGAATTTTGTTTTGATTTAGAATGGACTATTATCATGCACCGGTTTCAGAACAGGGGAAAAATACATGTCATCTATGCACTTAAATAGCGAATGGAGGACTTAATTGTCACGCTAGCCAGGTAGGTTATATTCCTGTTGTAAAGCAAAACAATGTGCTTAATATTAGGGAAGTTGAGAAATATAGTCAGCCTAAACGAAGCTGAAGATCATATTTTTAATAGAAGCCATCACTGTTTCCTCACGCAATTCCATAGCTTGTAGAAATGTTGCGCAACATGAGCTCATGGGCTCTAATGAAGTGTTTGATTAGATTTTTATACACATTTGCATTGATGTCAGAGAGGATTAGAGGGACAATAGAGTGCTGAGTACCAGACAGTTAGCAAGTTTGGTGGGCGAATGACCATCAGCAGCACCAGAGTTTGGAGAAGCCTAATTACCATGACCACAGTAAATAAAAATGTAGCATGACCGTTGAGTCATAGTAATCTCCTTTTATGCACTCTGGACAGTAAATTGGTAGTACCCAACTTGCTAAAGACCATCGGGTCGCTAATGGACTGATACTCAGGGCTCCATTGTTCTTCTTAACCACTCCTGACATCAATTCAAATGCAATCGATAATCACGGCAAACAGTATCTTGCTTTTAAAACTCACCTCACTGTGATTGATCAATTTGAAGAAAGAAGTTTAACAGCAGGTTGAAACTGAGTCGAACAAATGGTCGTTGTGGGTGTTTTTTCAACGCCGAACACAACGACAGTGCTTCCTACGGTTATGATTCATTCAAAACACCCATACGCATATTGGACCCCCCCCCCCCCCCCCCACAAACAATTAAAATAATAATTGTGTCGTTAGCTTTTTGTGTGAAATAAGCTTTTTGTGCATATGGAACATTTCTGGGATCTTTTATTTCAGTTCATGAAACATGGGACCAACAATGTACATGTTGCATTTACATTTTTGTTCAGTGTACATGTCTGATGCCATACCATTTACTTCGTTCCATACATTATTATGTGCCGTCATCCCCTAAATAGTTTCCACTGGCGTCAATAGACTCTTAAGGGTTTTAACCTGCCTCCTCCCTTCATCTAAACTGATTGAAGTGGATTTAAGGGATCCCAGCTTTCGCCGGGATTCTCCTGGTCAGTCTTTGTCATGGAAAGAGCAGGTGTTCCTAATGTTTTGTGCACTCGGGAGTATGTCGCCATGTATCTGATGCTGTGTGGTCAGAAAGAGTATGACATGCCATGCTCTTTTTCTCCAGACAGAATCAGATACATGGTCTAAACAGAGGCTCTATATGAGATTGAACGTCTTTCTGTCTGCTCACGTCTCGGTCAAATAAATGACCAACTCTCAAATATTTGATCTGGATGAGCAAAGCGGTACTGCAGGGCGGAATCCCGAAGGCTCACCGATAAAACACCGTCCATGCAATGCATCTGTAATCAAAAGCTGCCTAAGTTACCGTAACCTATTCTAGACGCAACCGACCGAAAACAGAATAACACACACTCCCGTCTTTCCAAACTAAGAGAGAAAGAGCAAGTGAGCCAGGGAGGGAGAAGAGGGGCAGGCAGACAGACAGTCGGAACCGTGCGCAGAGGCTATGTTTGCATTCCAAACACTTAAAAGACACACCCTATCCCCTCAGCCCTGAAATTAAGTGGATACTTCTGATGACGTTTCATGACGTCTGACGAGTATATACTTCAAATCAATGTTTATTTGTCACGTGCGCCGAATTCAACAAGTGTTGTACATGCTTACTTACATGCTCTAACCAATAGTGCAAAAAAGGTATGAGATGAACAATAGGTAGGTAAAGAAATAAAACAACAGTAAAAAGACAGGCTATATACAGTAGCGAGGCTACATACCAACACCGGTTAGTCAGGCTGATTGAGGTAGTATGTATATGTAGATATGGTTAAAGTGACTAATCATATATGATGAACAGAGAGTAGCAATAGCATAAAAGAGGGGGTTGGCGGGTGGTGGGTGGGACACAATGCTGTTTGCCCGGTTAGCCAATGTGTGGGAGCACTGGTTGGTCATTGAGGTAGTATGTACATGAATGTATAGTTAAAGTGAATATGCATACATACAGTGGGGGGAAAAAGTATTTAGTCAGCCACCAATTGTGCAAGTTTCCCACTTAAAAAGATGAGAGGCCTGTAATTGTCATCATAGGTACACTTCAACTATGACAGACAAAATTAAAAATAAATAAATATTCAGAAACCAGAAAATCACATTGTAGGATTTTTAATGAATTTATTTGCAAATTATGGCGGAAAATAAGTATTTGGTCACCTACAAACAAGCAAGATTTCTGGCTCTCACAGACCTGTAACTTCTTCTTTGAGATGCTCCTCTGTCCTCCACTCATTACCCGCATTAATGGCACCTGTTTGAACTTGTTATCAGTATAAAAGACACCTGTCCACAGCCTCAAACTGTCACACTCCAAACTCCATTATGGCCAAGACCAAAGAGCTGTCAGAGGACACCAGAAACAAAATTGTAGACCTGCACCAGGCTGGGAAGACTGAATCTGCAATAGATAAGCAGCTTGGTTTGAAGAAATAAAATGTGGGAGCAATTATTAGGAAATGGAAGACATACAAGACCACAGATAATCTCCCTTGATCTGGGGCTCCATGCAAGATCTCACCCCGTGGGGTCAAAATGATCACAAGAACGGTGAGCAAAAATCCCAAAACCACACGGGGGGACCTAGTGAATGACCTGCAGAGAGCTGGGACCAAAGTAACAAAGCCTACCATCAGTAACACACTACGCCGCCAGGGACTCAAATCCTGCAGTGCCAGACGTGTCCCCCTGCTTAAGCCAGTACATGTCCAGGCCCGTCTGAAGTCTGCCAGAGAGCATTTGGATGATCTAGAAGAAGATTGGGAGAATATCATATGGCCAGATGAAACCAAAATATAACTTTTTGGTAAAAACTCAACTCATCGCGTTTGGAGGACAAAGAATGCTGAGTTGCATCCAAATAACATCATACCTACTGTGAAGCATGGGGGTGGAAACATCATGCTTTGTGGCTCCCTTCTGCAAAGGGACCAGGACGACTGATCCGTGTAATGGAAAGAATGAATGGGGCCATGTATCGTGAGATTTTGAGTGAAAACCTCTTTCCATCAGCAAGGGCATTGAAGATGAAATGTGGCTGGGTCTTTCAGTATGACAATGATCCCAAACACACCGCCCGGGCAACGAAGGAGTGGCTTCGTAAGAAGCATTTCAAGGTCCTGGAGTGGCCTAGCCAGTCTCCAGATCTCAATCCCATAGAAAATCTTTGGAGGGAGTTGAAAGTCCGTGTTGCCCAGCAACAGCCCCAAAACATCACTGCTCTAGAGGAGATCTGCATGGAGGAATGGGCCAAAATACCAGCAACTGTGTGTGAAAACCTTGTGAAGACTTACAGAAAACGTTTGACCTCTGTCATTGCCAATAACATTGGGTATATAACAAAGGATTGAGATAAACTTTTGTTTTTGACCAAATACTTATTTTCCACCATAATTTGCAAATAAATTCATATAAAATCCTCCAATGTGATTTTCTGGATTTTTTTTCTTCTCATTTTGTCTGTCATAGTTGAAGTGTACCTATGATAAAAATTACAGGCCACTCTCATCTTTTTAAATTGGAGAACTTGCACAATTGGTGACTGACTAAATACTTTTTTTGCCCCACTGTATATGATAAACACAGAGTAGCAGCAGCGTAAAAAAAGAGTGGATGGGGAGGCACACAATGCAAATATTCCGGGTTGCCATTTGATTACCTCTTCATGAGTCTTATGGCTTGGGGGTAAAAAATGTTGAGAAACCTTTTTGTCCGAGACTTGGCACTCCGGTACCGCTTGCCATGTGGTAGTAGAGAGAACAGTCTATGACTGGGGTGGCTGGGGTCTTTGACCATTTTTAGGGCCTTCCTCCCACCGCCTGGTGTAGAGGTCCTGGATGGTAGGCAGTTTAGCCCCAGTGATGTACTGGGCCGTACTCACTACCCCTGTAGTGCCTTGCGGTCGGAGGCCGAGCAATTGCAGTACCAGGCAGTGATTGAAACCAGTCAGGATGCTCTCGATGTTGCAGCTGTAGAACCTTTTGAGGATCTGAGGACCCATGCCACATCTTTTTAGTTTCCTGAGAGGAAATAGGCTTTGTCGTGCCCTCTTCCAAACTGTCTTGGTGTGTTTGGACCATTCTAGTTTGTTGTTGATGTGGACACCAAGGAACTTGAAGCTCTCAACCTGCTCCACTACAGCCCTGTTTATGAGAATGGGGGCGTTCTCGGGCCTCCTTTTCCTGTAGTCCACAATCATCTCCTTAGTCTTGGTTACGTTGAGGGATAGGTTGTTATTCTGGCACCACCCGGCCAGGTCTCTGACCTCCTCCCTATAAGCTTTCTCGTCGTTATCGGTGATCAGGCCTACCACTGTTGTGTCGTCTGCAAACTTCATGATGGTGTTGGAGTCGTGCCTGGCCATGCAGTCGTGGGTGAACAGGGAGTACAGGAGGGGACTGAGCATGCACCCCTGGGGAGCTCCAGTGTTGAGGATCAGCGTGGCAGATGTGTTGCTACCTACCCTCACCACCTGGGGGCGGCCCGTCAGGAAGTCCAGGATCCAGTTGCAGAGGGAGGTGTTTAGTCCCAGGATCCTTAGCTTAGTGATGAGCTTTGAGGGTACTATGGTGTTGAACGCTGAGCTGTAGTCAATGAATAGCATTCTCACATAAGTGGTCCTTTTGTCCAGGTGGGAAAGGGCAGTGTGGAGTGCAATAGAGATTGCATCATCTGTGCATCTGTTTGGGCGGTATGCAAATTGGAGTGGGTGGTAGTGTTTCTGGGATAATGGTGTTGATGTGAGCCATTATCAACTTTTTAAAGCACTTCATGGCAACGGACGTGAGTGCTACGGGTGTGTAGTCATTTAGGCAGGTTGCCTTTGTGTTCTTGGGCACAGGATCTATGGTGGTCTGCTTGAAACATGTTGGTGTTACAGACTCAATCGGGTCACTGGGCAGTGTCACTGGGCAGCTCGCGGCTGTGCTTCCCTTTGTAGTCTGTAATAGTTTGCAAGCCCTGCCACATAAGACGAGCGTCAGAGCCGGTGTAGTATGATTTAATCTTAGCTCTGTATTGACGCTTTTCCTGTTTGATGGTTCGTCGCAGGGCATAGCAGGATTTCTTGTAAGCTTCCGAGTTAGAGTCCCGCACCTTGAAAGCGGCAGCTCTACCCTTTAGCTCAGTGCGAACGTTGCCTGTAATCCATAGCTTGGTTGGGGTATGTACATACGGTCACTGTGGGGATGACATCATCAATACAACTATTGTATTTCCGGCGCCGACAGAGATGGCCGCCTCGCTTCACGTTCCTAGGAAACTATGCAGTTTTTTGTTTTTTTACGTGTTATTTCATACATTAGTACCGCAGGTCATCCTAGGTTTCATTACATACAGTCGAGAAGAACTACTGAATATAAGATCAGCGTCAACTCACCATCAGTACGACCAAGAATATATTTTTCGCGACGCGGATCCTGTTTTCTGCCTTACAAACAGGACAACGGAATGGATCGCATGCAGCGACCCAAAAAAACGACTCAGAAAAAGAGGGAAACGAGGCGGTCTTCTGGTCAGACTCCGGAGACGGGCACACCGTGCACCACTCCCTAGCATTCTTCTTGCCAATGTCCAGTCTCTTGACAACAAGGTTGATGAAATCCGAGCAAGGGTAGCATTCCAGAGGGACATCAGAGACTGTAACGTTCTGTGCTTCACGGAAACATGGCTCACTGGAAAGACGCTATCCGAAGCGGTGCAGCCAACGGGTTTCTCCACGCATCGCGCCGACAGAAACAAACACCCTTCAGGTAAGAAGAGCGGCGGGGGCGTATGCCTTTTGGCTAACGAGACATGGTGTGATGAAAGAAACATACAGGAACTCAAATCCTTCTGTTCACCTGATTTAGAATTCCTCACAATCAAATGTAGACCACATTATCTACCAAGAGAATTCTCTTCGATTATAATCACAGCCGTATATATCCCCTCCCCCAAGCAGACACATCGATGGCTCTGAACAAACTTTATTTAACTCTTTGCAAACTGGAAACCATTTATCCGGAGGCTGCATTCATTGTTGCTGGGGATTTTAACAAGGCTAATCTGAAAACAAGACTCCCTAAATTTTACCAGCATATCGATTGCGCAACCAGGGGTGGAAAAACCTTGGATCATTGTTACTCTAACTTCCGCGACGCATATAAGGCCCTGCCCCGCCCCCGTTTCAGAAAAGCTGACCACGACTCCATTTTGCTGATCCCTACCTACAGACAGAAACTAAAACTAGAGGCTCCCACGCTGAGGTCTGTCCAACGCTGGTCCGACCAAGCTGACTCCACACTCCAAGACTGCTTCCATCACGTGGACTGGGACATGTTTCGTATTGCGTCAGATAACAACATTGACGAATACGCTGATTCGATGTGCGAGTTCATTAGAACGTGCGTTGAAGATGTCGTTCCCATAGCAACGATTAAAACATTCCCTAACCAGAAACCGTGGATTGATGGCAGCATTCGCGTGAAACTGAAAGCGCGAACCACTGCTTTTAATCAGGGCAAGGTGTCTGGTAACATGACCGAGTACAAACAGTGCAGCTATTCCCTCCGCAAGGCTATCAAACAAGCTAAGCGTCAGTACAGAGACAAAGTAGAATCTCAATTCAACGGCTCAGACACAAGAGGCATGTGGCAGGGTCTACAGTCAATCACGGACTACAGGAAGAAATTCAGCCCAGTCACGGACCAGGATGTCTTGCTCCCAGGCAGACTAAATAACTTTTTTGCCCGCTTTGAGGACAAAACAGTGCCACTGACACGGCCTGCAACGAAAACATGCGGTCTCTCCTTCACTGCAGCCGAGGTGAGTAAGACATTTAAACGTGTTAACCCTCGCAAGGCTGCAGGCCCAGACGGCATCTCCAGCCGCGCCCTCAGAGCATGCGCAGACCAGCTGGCCGGTGTGTTTACGGACATATTCAATCAATCCCTATACCAGTCTGCTGTTCCCACATGCTTCAAGAGGGTCACCATTGTTCCTGTTCCCAAGAAAGCTAAGGTAACTGAGCTAAACGACTACCGCCCCGTAGCACTCACTTCCGTCATCATGAAGTGCTTTGAGAGACTAGTCAAGGACCATATCACCTCCACCCTACCTGACACCCTAGACCCACTCCAATTAGCTTACCGCCCAAATAGGTCCACAGACGATGCAATCTCAACCACACTGCACAGTGCCCTAACCCATCTGGACAAGAGGAATACCTATGTGAGAATGCTGTTCATCGACTACAGCTTGGCATTCAACACCATAGTACCCTCCAAGCTCGTCATCAAGCTCGAGACCCTGGGTCTCGACCCCGCCCTGTGCAACTGGGTACTGGACTTACAGTGGTAGGCTTGATTACCAACAATGACGAGACGGCCTACAGGGAGGAGGTGAGGGCCCTCGGAGTGTGGTGTCAGGAAAATAACCTCACACTCAACGTCAACAAAACTAAGGAGATGATTGTGGACTTCAGGAAACAGCAGAGGGAACACCCCCCTATCCACATCGATGGAACAGTAGTGGAGAGAGTAGCAAGTTTTAAGTTCCTCGGCATACACATCACAGACAAACTGAATTGGTCCACTCACACAGACAGCATCGTGAAGAAGGCGCAGCAGCGCCTCTTCAACCTCAGGAGGCTGAAGAAATTCGGCTTGTCACCAAAAGCACTCACAAACTTCTACAGATGCACAATCGAGAGCATCCTGGTGGGCTGTATCACCGCCTGGTACGGCAACTGCTCCGCCCTCAACCGTAAGGCTCTCCAGATGGTAGTGAGGTCTGCACAACGCATCACCGGGGGCAAACTACCTGCCCTCCAACACACTGACACTGACTCAACTCCAGCCACTTTAATAATGGGAATTGATGGGAAATGATGTAAATATATCACTAGCCACTTTAAACAATGCTACCTTATATAATGTTACTTACCCTTCATTATTCATCTCATATGCATACGTATATACTGTACTCTATATCATCGACTGCATCCTTATGTAATACATGTATCACTAGCCCCTTTAACTATGCCACTTTGTTTACATACTCATCTCATATGTATATACTGTACTCGATACCATCTACTCTATCTTGCCTATGCTGCTCTGTACCATCACTCATTCATATATCCTTATGTACATATTCTTTATCCCCTTACACTGTGTATGAGACAGTAGTTTAGCAATTGTTAGTTAGATTACTTGTTGGTTATTACTGCATTGTCGGAACTAGAAGCACAAGCATTTCGCTACACTCGCATTAACATCTGCTAACCATGTGTATGTGACAAATAAAATTTGATTTGATTTGATAAAGCCAATGACTGATGTGGTGTACTCCTCAATGCCATCAGAAGAATCCTGGAACATGTTCCAGTCTGTGATAGCAAAACAGTCCTGTCGTTTAGCATCTGCTTCACCTGACCACTTTTTCATAGACCGAGTCACTGGTGCTTCCTGCTTAAAGTTTTGCTTGTAAACAGGAATCAGGAGGATAGAGTTGTGGTCATATTTACCAATTGGAGGGGGAGGGAGAGCTTTGTAGGCGTCTCTGTGTGTGGAGTACAGGTGATCTAGAATTTTTTTCCCTCTGGTTGCACATTTAACATGTTGATGGAAATTTGGTAGAACTGATTTAAGTTTCTCTGCATTAAAGTTTCCGGCCACTAGGAGTGCCGCCTCTGGGTGAGTTGTTTCCTGTTTGCTTATTTCCTTATACAGCTGACTGAGTGCCGTCTTAGTGCCAACATCTGTCTGAGGTGGTAAATAAACAGCCACGAAAAGTATAGCTGAAAACTCTCTAGGCAAGTAGTATGGCCTGCAGTTTATCACAATATACTGTACTTCAGCAAAATCCAGAGATTTCCTTAGATTTTGTGTACCAGCTGTTGTGTACAAATATGCACAGACCGCCCCCCTCGTTGTTCTATCTTGCCGGTGCAGCGTATATCCCGCTAGCTGAGCGGTGAGGGAGGAAGGAATGCTTTTTAAATGGACCGCCCTTGCCCGGAAATTCGTCACCTGTTCATCCCGCAATGGTTGTTTTCAGCTACCCGTAGTTTGTGGGTGCTTTATGTGCTCTACAATCAATTATGATTGCATGTCTATTTATATTAACTATATAATTATTAATATACGCCTACTGTATGATAGCTAGCAAATTAATTAGCTAACTAACGTAAACTCACTCACTTTTGTACATTGCCTTGGTTCATACAATTGACCTTATTTTAGCGCCCAAAAAACGTAATACTTCCAGATCAACTGTAATGTCAATACCATTGTAAAGCACAATTTCTCCCCTTTCCAACAGAATTCATGCCGAGACCTCCACGCTGTCCGTTTCTGCATAATTCAACAAGGCAATGAGCTCCGTCGGGTCTTTAAAAAAATGCCGGGTGGGGAAGCGAAACTAATGCGTGGTAGTGAGAAGGGAAAACTGTGCGGGAAAACTGCTTTTTTTCACTCGATCTGTCCAACTTATCACCTTATCGCCTCTAAAACACCATAGTACCCTCCAAGCTCGTCATCAAGCTCGAGACCCTGGGTCTCGACCCCGCCCTGTGCAACTGGGTACTGGACTTCCTGACGGGCCGCCCCCAGGTGGTGAGGGTAGTTAACAACATCTCCTCCCCGCTGATCCTCAACACTGGGGCCCCACAAGGGTGCGTTCTGAGCCCTCTCCTGTACTCCCTGTTCACCCACGACTGCGTGGCCACGCACGCCTCCAACTCAATCATCAAGTTTGCGGACGACACAACAGTGGTAGGCTTGATTACCAACAATGACGAGACGGCCTACAGGGAGGAGGTGAGGGCCCTCGGAGTGTGGTGTCAGGAAAATAACCTCACACTCAACGTCAACAAAACTAAGGAGATGATTGTGGACTTCAGGAAACAGCAGAGGGAACACCCCCCTATCCACATCGATGGAACAGTAGTGGAGAGAGTAGCAAGTTTTAAGTTCCTCGGCATACACGTCACAGACAAACTGAATTGGTCCACTCACACAGACAGCATCGTGAAGAAGGCGCAGCAGCGCCTCTTCAACCTCAGGAGGCTGAAGAAATTCGGCTTGTTACCAAAAGCACTCACAAACTTCTACAGAGGCACAATCGAGAGCATCCTGGCGGGCTGTATCACCGCCTGGTACGGCAACTGCTCCGCCCTCAACCGTAAGGCTCTCCAGAGGGTAGGGAGGTCTGCACAACGCATCATCGGGGGCAAACTACCTGCCCTCCAGGACACCTACACCACCCGATGTTACAGGAAGGCCATAAAGATCATCAAGGACATCTACCACCCGAGCCACTGCCTGTTCACCCCGCTATCATCCAGAAGGCGAGGTCAGTACAGGTGCATCAAAGCTGGGACCGAGAGACTAAAAAACAGCTTCTATCTCAAGGCCATCAGACTGTTAAACAGCCACCACTAACATTGAGTGGCTGCTGCCTACACACTGACACTGACTCAACTCCAGCCACTTTAATAATGGGAATTGATGGGAAATGTTGTAAATATATCACTAGCCACTTTAAACAATGCTACCTTATATAATGTTACTTACCCTACATTATTCATCTCATATGCATACCTATATACTGTACTCTATATCATCGACTGCATCCTTATGTAATACATGTATCACTAGCCACTTTAACTATGCCACTTTGTTTACATACTCATCTCACATGTATATACTGTACTCAATACCATCTACTGTATCTTGCCTATGCTGCTCTGTACCATCACTCATTCATATATCCTTATGTACATATTCTTTATCCCCTTACACTGTGTATAAGACAGTAGATTAGGAATTGTTAGTTAGATTACTTGTTGGTTATTACTGCATTGTCGGAACTAGAAGCACAAGCATTTCGCTACACTCGCATTAACATCTGCTAACCATGTGTATGTGACAAATAAAATTTGATTTGATTTGATTTAAAATGTAAATAAAATACTATAAAGAGTTTATATAATGTGTCATTACATACCTCTTTAGATGTTTATGTCAAATTTGAATCGTGTTTTTAGGGCGGTGCTAAAGTGACCTTCAGAAGTAAACAGCGGCTTTGAGAGTCATGATAGCTTGCAGTGATGACGCAAAAAATAACTAGGTACCCCCCCTTACCCCGTCACTGTCCATTTCTTGTTTTTAAACGATGAGAGAAGTGCTACACCTGGTGGAGAGAGATTGTAAGACAGAAATAGTTTCTTTATGCGTGCTGTACGTTATGGCATGACACATCACGATGTAACGGAGGGTCAGTTTTTTCAACTTTTCACCAATACTATAGAGCCATTACCATGTCGATCAATGCTTGAATAGAAACGTAGTTCACACCCCAGATTTTGAAGTCAACACAGTCGCTACAGTCCCATTAGTTTTCTTTGCAGCCTCGTTTGAATGTCGTGGTTGCGCACATTTGTACGGAATGAGGTGAGTTTACGTTAGCGTTAGCCTGCCTAGCTACTGGGAAAATGTTTGATTTCTACAATTTCCAAAAGCTCAACAAATAAAAACATCATTCCTTTAATGAGAGGTGTTTGTAGCACAATTTCTAACTTATTTACATTCGTTTTTACTTACACTTGTATGTTGACTCCATATTGACGTTGAGGTTTTAAGTTTCACCAAAAGTGTATTAAAGTGTATTTTAGGCTACTGTTGGGGTTCGTTTCCTTGTTCCTTGTCAATCATTGGCTCCATTGGTGAAATTAGCATTATGACAATATCTTGAATAAATCATTCAAAACCCGTTATTAATGTAATTGCAGACAAGAAGTTGACAAGAGGAACATAACGCATGTTTCCGAGTAAGTTCTGCATAAAAGAAAAGGTCCCAAGTTATTTTATTAAACCCGAAGTCCAGCCCTAGTGATGTCACTGCCTACGTCATTATCTTTTACTCATGAGACCAAAACCATGCCTACTCAACACTAAAACTGTTGTTTATATAGCTATCTGAAAGCTTAGCAGCAAATGTCCAAGTTAATTTATAGTGGAATGTCTGACTAATCTCTGATCCCCTTACAGTCCCCTGCAGAGTTCTGTCTTCACAGTCGCACATTTCTGGGGTCTCTTTATAAGACGCAAAGAGACCAGAAAACAACTGTGAAACAATACTAAACCTCTATAATGAATATATATTGTTAATCTGTAGTCTAGGACCCTATAAATGTAAGGAGGGCAGGGTCTTATTACCCCCCTTCTATTAATACAACATAAGCATAATCAATTATTATAATATATCAAACATGTGGTACAGCCCCTATCATGACCCCTAGGTGAACCCCTTTCACTACCAATGAGTGTGACTAAGCTATTCTACATTGTGCCAGTGAATTGAAGTTGAGCATCACTAAATGTGTCAGTTTAATTAGGCCTAAATGTGCAATACAAATTATTGTGCCTATATCTTATTTAATGAAACCCGGCTGTTGATATCCTAGGCAATAGATCACAAAGCATGGCATCCCCGATTCCTGACTGAGTTAAACTTTTTGATAATGTTAAGTTCATTTTCTTATCCATAAATCGTTAAAATGCATCTCAAGAGCAAATACTGTTCAGCATCTCAAATCAGCAGGGTGGCTGGCATTTTTGTTTGGAGTGATGTCTATCATGGATTGCTAAAATAATGATGATCACACTTCCTCAATTTAAGTATTATAGGGACACCTATATATTTAACAGCCAAGCAAGAATTATCGGTGTAGCCTATTATCGTCTAGACATGACGTTGAGAATAAATGTAAAAGGCTGTTGGTGGAAGAAGGTGAGGACCAAGGTGCAGCGTGGTACATGTTCATACTTTTAATAATGAAACTGAACACTGATTAACAAAAACAACAACAAGAACAACCGAAACAGCTCTGTCTGGTGCAGACACAAAAACAGAAAGCAACTACCCACAAACACAGGTGGGAACAGGCTACCAAAGCATGGTTCTCAATCAGAGACAACGATTGACAGCTGCCTCAGATTGGGAAGCATACCAGGCCAAACACATAGAAGTACAAAACCTAGAACAAAACCTAGAATGCCCACCCCAACTCACGCCCTGACCAAACCAAAATAGAGACATAAAAAAGGAACTAAGGTCAGGACGTGACAATAAAAACCTCCACTCCAAGCTTCCATCAACAGAGTCAATTGAATGAAAAAAATTATAGAACTACAGGGGGCCGTTTGGAAAAACGAATCACATTCGAATCGTCTCCTGCAATAACCTACATGCTTTGTTAATTACTTAACCAACTTCTTTAGTAATACTAGTCCCATCCGAATAGGGCTAGCATGTAGACCTATAACAGTGGAGGCTGCTCAGAAGAGGAAGGGGAGGACCACTGCAGTGCATAACATGTGGTGAGTAGTTGACTCAAAGTGAGAGAAAGAGACTGGTGAGAAAGAGACTGGTTGAACAGTTTTGAACAAATGAATTTCTTCCAAATTTAAGAAAAAGGAAGAGAGAGAGAGAGGTATTTTTTAAAACCTTCACTTAGCTAGTGAATGTAGCTAGCTAGTTTAGCCTCCTCAAACAACCGTTTCGAAGTAACAAAAGTTTATTATAAAAACAGGGGGGGGCAGGCAAACAACAGGTCAAGGGCAGGCAGAGGTCAGTAATCCGGAGCAGAGTCTGAAAGGTACAGAATGGCAGAAATGGTCAGGGCAGGCAGAGGTCAGAAATCCAGGGTGGTTTGACAGGGTACAGAATGACAAGCATACTCAGGGTCAGGGCAGACAGAATGGTCAAAACCGGGAAAACTAGAAAACATGAACTAGAAAACAACAGGAGCACAGAAAACCGCTGGTAGGCTTGACAAAACAAAACGAACTGGCAACAGACAAAGAACACAGGTATAAATACACTTGGGATAATGGGGAAGATGTGCACATCTTTAGAGGGGTGGAGACACGCACAAAGACAGGTGAAACAGATCAGGGTGTGACAGGGTAAAACAGAGAAGGATGATATGTTAGTTAGCTGGCTATCCTACAGTGAAACTCTTCCAAGTCAAGGTATGTTTTTTCACCTGGTCACAGACAGCTGATTTGTTAAGCACTGAAGCACACAAGCGAAGAGAAAAGTTGAGAGGATGAGAGTGTGTAGATAGTTGTGAGAATGAATTATATATACAGTACCAGTCAAAAGATTGGGCACACCTACTCATTCAAAGTACATCGTAGAATAATAGTGAAGATATCAAAACTATTAAATAACACATATGGAATCATGTAGTAACCAAAAACGTTTTAAAACAAATCATAATATATATTCTATTTTAGATTCTTCAAAGTAGCCACCCTGTAACGATTCTCGTTGGTGGAAGGAGAGGAGGACCAAAATGCAGCGTTCGTCATATTTTAATTGAAAAACTGAACACTACACAAAATAACGAAGAGAAAATGAAACAGTTCTGCCAGGTGAACAGACACTAAAAAGAAATTAAACACCCACAACCAAAATGTACCCCCCCAAAGGTGCGGACTCCGGCCGCAAAACCTGAACCTATAGGGGAGGGTCTGGGTGGGCGTCTGTCCGCGGTGGCGGCTTTGGCGCGGGACGTGGACCCCACTCCACCATAGTCTGTGGCAGCGCCGGAGTGACGGGCGGCACTGGCAGCTCCTGACTGACAGGCGGCTCTGGCAGCTCCTTACTGACGGGCGGCTCTGGCAGCTCAGGACAGACGGACAAACCTGAAGGGAGGAGACAGAGACAGCCTGGTGCGTGGAGGAGGCACCAGATGGACTGGGCTGTGGGTGAGCACTGGAGCTCTGGTGCGCAGCCTTGGCACCACTCCTCCAGGCTGGATGACCACTTTAGCCCGGACCATCCAGAGTGCAGGCACAGGTTGAACCGAGCTGTGGGTGAGCACTGGAGATCTGGTGCATACTACTCGCACCTCTTCATTAGGCTCAATGCCCACATTTGCCTGGCACGGGCAGGCATAGTACGCACTGCACCCTCCCAGCGCCCCGGAGACACAGCAGAGCCGGCGCAGGATAACCCGTGTCGAAACGGCGTACCGGAGACCAGACACGCTGAGCTGGCACAACACGCCCTGGCTGGATGCCCACACTCGCATGGCACTTGCAGGGGGCTGGCCTATAGCGCACCGGGCTATGAGCGCATACTGGCGACACTGTGCGCTTGACCGCACACAGTACTGTGCTTCCTCCGGTAAGCACGAGGAGTGGGCTCAGGTCTCCAACCTGACTCCGTGTACCGCACCCAAAAGATTTTTTGGGGCTGCCTCTCGTGCCTGTCGCTGCCGCACCTCCTCATATCGACGCCGCTCAGCGCTTGCTGCCTCCAGTTCTTCCTTGGGGCTGCGATATTCCCCAGCCTATGCCCAGGGTCCTTACCGTCTAAAATCTCCTCCCATGTCCATGAGTCCAGAGAACGCTGCTGCTCGATACCACGCTGCTTGGTCCTTGGTTGGTGGGTGTTTCTGTAACGCTTCTCGTTGGTGGAAGGAGAGGAGGACCAAAATTCAGTGCGGTAAGTGTTCGTCATATTTTAATTGAAAAACTGAACAGTACACCTAATAACAATGAAGAGAAAACGAAACAGTTCTGCCAGGTGAACAGACACTAAACATAAATTAAACACCCACAACCAAAATGGGGAAAACAAGCTACCTAAGTATGAGTCTCAATCAGAGACAACAAACGACACCTGCTTCTGATTGAGAACCATACTAGGCCAAACAACCTAGAAAAAGGACATAGACTACCCACCCCAACTCACACCCTGACCAACCTAACACAAAGACATAAAAATGGAACTAAGGTCAGAATGTGACACACCCTTTGCCTTGATAACAGCTTTGCACACTCTTGGCATTCTCTCAACCAGCTTCACCTGGAATGCTTTTCCAACAGTCTTGAAGGAGTTGCCACATATGGTGAGCATTTGTTGGCTGGTTTTCCTTCTCTCTGCGTTCCAACTCATCACAAACCATATAAATTGGTTTGAGGTTGGGAGAATGTGGAGGCCAGGTCATCTGATGGAGCACTCCATCACTCTCCTTCTTGGTCAAAAAGCACTTACACAAACTGGAGGTGTATTCAATCATTATCCTGTAGAAAAACAAATGATAGTCCCACTAAGCGCAAACCAGTAAAGCACCCCCACACCATCACTTCACCTCCACCATGCTTCACTATGGAAATCACACATGCAGAGATAATCCGTTCACCTACTCTGGGTCTCACATAGACACGGCGGTAGGAACCAAAAATCTCACATTTGGACTCATCAGACCAAGGGACATATTTCCAATGGTCTAATCCATTGCTCATGTTTCTTAGCCCAAGCAAGTCTCTTCTTATTATTGGGGTCCTTTAGTAGTGGTTTCTTTGCATGAAGGCCTGATTCACGCTGTCTCCTCTGAACAGTTGACATTAAGATGTGTCTGTTGAACTCTGTGAAGCATTTATTTGGGCTGCACTTTTCTGAGGCTGGTAACTCTAATGATCCTCTGCAGCAGAGGTGACTCTGGGTCTTCCTTTCCTGTGGCTGTCCTCATGAGAGCCAGTTTCATCATAGCACTTGATGGTTTTAAAGTAATGATGGACTGTTGTTTCTCTTTGCTTATTTGAGCTGTTCTTGCCATAAGATGTACCATCTTCTGTATACCACCACTACCTTGTCATAACACAACTGATTGTCTCAAACACATTAAGAAGGAAAGAAATTCCACAAATTAACTTTTAACAGGGCACACCTGTTAATTGAAATGCATTCCAGGTGACTACCTCATGAAGCTGGTTGAGAGAATGCCAAGAGTGTGCAAAGCTGTCATCAAGGCAAATGGTGTCTACTTTGAAGAATTTCAAATGATTCCATATGTGTTATTTCATAGTTTTGATGTCTTCACTATTATCATACACTGTAGAATATAGTAAAAATAAAGAAAACCCTTGAATTAGTAGGTTTCCAAATATACCAAAAAATATACGGGGGATTGGAAATTATGCAGACAATTAATTCAATTGATGGAAGCTACAATCTATCTGCGGTATTAAAGCTGATCTACCCTTTAAAAAATGTATTCAATAATAATAATATCTAACTCTCTCTAACAGTACATCAACTGGTGAAAGCTAGCCAAGTTCATTTACTTCTGTTGAAACGGGACAAAACAAAGAATACAAAACATTTCCATACAAACAACAGTTGTTATATAGTAATAATAGCCACCTGAAGCTGAACCGGCTGTGGCAAATTAGCTACTAGCTAGCTAATTTATTCACTTCAGTCTGAGAGGGATTAAGCATTAGCTAACGTTACATGGTAGTTCCTCTAGCTAAAAACTTGTGCACTGGGATTAAACACTAGTTTAGTCTTTTTCTGTTAAGTTAAACAGCAGTTACCTTGCCAGCTACATCACTGATGATGATCAGTCAACTAAAGAGTAGCCAGTTTCTACTCTACTTGCTTTTACAACTTGGAGAAAGAGAGCAACACACTGACAACAGCTGCCTTTTTTCAACTCTCCATTGCTGGTCCAGCCAGCCTTCCGGAAGCTTGCTTTCACACAGCCTGTCCGGCCTGTCCGCCTGCTCTGTGGTGTCCGCATTGTCCTAAATCCAGCAAGCTGAGGTGTCCACATGGTCCTAAATTACACCGGGGACGCTTTTTGTCTCACATTGCATGACCCCCTGTCCCCAGTGAAAGTTGCGTCCCAAGTCATGATTGGCATTCATGTAGTGCTGAGCAATCGCATAGTAGATATTTGTGGTGTGGTTAGCTGTTTTGTGTTCAGCTATTCTTAATTTAAGTGTGTGTTTCCTCTGACCAATGTAAACAAGCCCAAATGGGCATTTGAGCATGTAAACAACAGCTTTAGTCTCAAAATCAATTGATTTGCTGCCGTTTCACCTTAGTCTAAGGAATTCACCAGTTGGAATATTACCTGTTAGAGGTTTATGCCTCATATCCACCGGATGCATCAAACTCTTTGCGTTCTGGCAGAAGTCATTCAGTGTCAATGGAGCAGTCGGGAACCCTACGTGGGGGGTTCCCCACTAGGCTGCAGTGCGTTCTGTGTTTAATATTTTAAGTTGTGCTTTGCCCTGCCATGCAGTGGTACAAACGGAAGTGCACACAGACTCCAACTAGCTAGCTTTTAGCTAGTTGAAAAGCAAAGCATATGCGTCAAGTACGGAAAATGCGGGCTAGACATCTGACAAAACGCGTATGCATCTGGTGGATATGGGCATGAGGATGATTACTATCATATTTTAGGAGCGTGTTCTTACTGCAAGATTTGTGAAAAATAGTAGTTTCAAGCATATCACCGTTGCTTTTTAAAATAGCTAGGTCGAGGAAATTGACAGAGGAAGTGCAATGCTCTTCTGTAAATGATAAATGGGGATTAGTATGAAAAATCGACAAATTGGGATAGGGGTTCTGTAAGGCTATAATTACCAGAGACTTTAGGCCTCAGAGGAGTTTCAGATAGTTTCTTGTGAATCTTAGGTAGGCCACAGTAAGCTGCACATACTGGGTGAAGGGTGATGAGGAAATCAGTAATCCAACCTTAGCCTAAAGGACTGTTAGTATATGCATCAATTTCACTGTTAATACAATCCGTAGAGTTTGCACGTAAGGGGTCATAGAATTCGCTTTTGTTCAGATGACTCACAATGCCCTTGTGATATTGTTCATAGCTTTGTACAGCAACAGCACCCCCCTTATCAGCAGGGAGAACTACAAGATTACCATTGTTTTGTAGACCTTTGAGTGCTACAATCTCTTCTGCCCTGAGGTTACCTTAAGAGTATTCTTAATTTTCTGGCTCTTTTTAAGTCACAGTGACACTGTTTTTGGAAAATCAGGAGAACACTGATATTGCAACCAATCATGAGGGATAATTCCTACCCCTTTCAAAAAGAAGTCTACCTTTTCACCATTCTCTAATCTGAGCCCCTCTATTACCACACAATGTACAATCACCTGGTTGAAAATGACCTTAGAGAAGATGCCAGTAAGCATATATACTCTAAAGGTAACCTCGGTGCAGAAGATCTCAGTACCAAAGGTCTACAAAGGTCTACAAAACAACTGTAATCTTGTCATTCTCCCTGCTGATAAGGGAGGCACTGTTGTGGTACAAAGCTATGAACAATATCACAAGGGCATTCTGAAGTCATCTGAACAAAAGATAATTCTATGACCCTTTATGTGCAAACCCTACCCTATTAAGAGTGAAATTGATGCATATATTAACAGTGCTTTAGACCAAGGTTGGATTACTGATTTCCTCATCACCCCTCACCCAGTATGTGCAGCTCGGCTGGGGGCACGTAAAACCTCTGCCATCCTCTCCGGCGCCATCTTACAGATACCTTATTTACAGATACCTTATTTACAGATACCTTATTTACAGATACCTTATTTACAGATACCTTATTTACAGATACCTTATTTACAGACCCTTTGTTATGAGACTCGAAATTGAGCTCAGGTACATCCTGTTTCCATTGGTCGTCCTTGAGATGTTTCTACAACTTGATTGGAGTCTACCAGTGGTAAATTAAATTGATTGGACATGATTTGGAAAGGCACACACCTGTCTATATAAGATCTCACAGTTGACAGTGCATGTCAGAGCAAAAACCAAGCCATGAGGTCGAAGGAATTTTCCGTAGAGCTTTGAGACAGGATTGTGTCGAGGAACAGATCTGTGGAAGGGTACAAAAAATGTCTGCAGCACTGAAGGTCCCCAAGAACACAGTGGCCTCCATCATTCTTAAATGGAAGAGGATTAAAACCATGAAGACAATTCATAGAGCTGGCTGCCTGGCAGCCTTGTTCAGGGAGGTGACCAAGAACCCAATAACCTAGCCATGTTGTCGAAGGAATTATCCGTAGAGCTCCGAGACATTGAATGTCCCCAAGGACACAGTGACACCCTCATTCTTAAATGGAAGAAGTTTGGAACCACCAAGACTCTTCCTAGTTCTGGTTGTCTGACCAAACTGAGAGATCGGAGGAGAAGGGCCTTGGTCAGGCAGGTAAACAGGAACCCAATGGTCACTCTGAAAGAGCTCCAGAGTTCCTCTGTGGAGATGGGAGAACCTTCTAGAAGGAGAGCCATCTCTTCAGCACTCCACCAATCGGGCCTCTATGGTAGAGTGGCCAGACGGATGCCACGCCTCGGTAAAAGGCACATGACAGCCTGCTTGGAGTTTGCCAAAAGGCACCTAAAGGACTCTCAGACCATGAGAAACAAGATTCTCTGGAAGGTTCTGCAAGATTGGACTCACTGGCATGGTTCCCCTTCCAACAAACAACGACCCTAAGCACAAAGCCAAGACAACGCATGAGTGGCTTCAGGACAAGTCTCTGAATGTCCTTGAAAGGCCCAGCAAGAGCCCGGACTTTAACCCGATCAAATATCTCTGGAGAGATCTGAATATAGTTGTGCAGCGATGTTCCCCATCCAACCTGACAGAGCTTGAGAGGATCTGCAGAGAAAAATGGGAGAAACTACTAAAAAAAATGTGTGCCAAGCTTGTAGCGTCATACCCAAGAAGACTCTAAGCTGTAATCGCTGCCAAAGGTGCTTCAACAAAGTACTGAGTAAAGGGTCTGAATACTTATGTAAATGTGATATGATTTTTAATAGATTTGCACAAAATTCTAAAAATGTGTTTTTGGTTTGTAATGATGGGGGGGTTGTGTGTAGATTGATGAGAACAAAAGAAAACAATTTAATCCATCCTAGAATAAGGCTGTAACGTAATAATATGTGGAAAAGATCAAGGGGTCTGAATTTGTTCCTGAATGCATTGTATATCATGCCCAGTTGTTTAGAGGTTGAGGTGATTTGTTGATCAGATAATCGGTGCAGTGCTTTCTTCCGGCTGATCCTTGTGAACAAGCAGAATAGTATTTTTACCTTCACCATCAGATCTGACCATCTGACCAACCAGGTCTGTGACCAAAGACACTGGAGGGGGAAAGAGTATATGGGTAGTCAGTCAGAGTCTGTGTCACGGCCGTTGAATGAAGAGGACCAAGGTGCAGCGTGGTGAGCGTACATATTCTCTTTATTGGAAAAGACTCCGAACAAAACAATAAACACTACCAAACAAACCGTGAAGCTAAAGGCTATGTGCCATAAACAAAGTTAACTTACCACAAAGAAAGGAGGGAAAAAGGGATACCTAAGTATGGTTCCCAATCAGAGACAACGATAGACAGCTGTCCCTGATTGAGGACCATACCCGGCCAAAACATAGACATGCAAAATCATAGAACAACAAAACATAGAATGCCCACCCCAAATCACACCCTGACCAAACCAAATAGAGACATTAAAAGGCTCTCTAAGGTCAGGGCGTGACAGTCTGAAGTGGCTTTTGCTTATCTTTTCCTCTCATCTGACAAGATCAGAGATGGGGAAGAGAGGGGGGAAGCCTAATTGCTTTGTTGTTTGCTTTGTTTGTTCGTTTCCATATTATGTCTATCTCTGAGAAGCTCCCAGGAAAGAGCTAAAAATAGCCCATATATGTAGCCTTACAAATAAGATCCATAAAATCAATAACTTGCTAAAATCAGATAACATTCAAATAAACCAAAAAGTTTGATTTGATATTAGCCATTACTGAGACTCACTTCGTTAACTCTGTTGATGATACAGCAGTAGCAATACAAGGATATAACATGTATAGAAGAGACAGAAATGCTTATGGGGAACGTGTAGCTAAATAAACAGTACCAGTCAAAAGTTTGGACACACCTACTCATTCAAGGGTTTTTCTCTATTTTACTATTTTCTACATTGTAGAATAATAGCAGACATCAAAACTATGAAAAAACACATATGGAATCATGTAGTAACCAAAAAAATGTTAAACAAATCCAAATATATTTTATATTGAAGATTCCTCAAAGTACCCAGTACCCTTGATGACAGCTTCACCCACTCTTGGCATTATCTCAATCAGCTTCATGAGGTAGTCTCCTGGAATACATGTCAATTAACAGTTGTGCCTTGTTAAAGGTACATTTGTGGAATATCTTTCTTTCTTAATGCATTTGAGCCAATCAGTTCTGTTGTGACAAGGTAGCGGTGGTATGTAGAAGATAGATAGAAGATATTTGATGAAAGACCAAGTGTCACGCCCTGACGTTAGAGATCCTTTTAATTCTCTATTTGGTTAGGTCAGGGTGTGACTAGGGTGGGCAATCTATGTTTTCTATTTCTTTGTTGGCCTGGTATGGTTCCCAATCAGAGGGAGCTGTCTATCGTTGTCTCTGATTGGGGATCATATTGAGGCAGCCTTTTCCCACATGTTGTTTGTGGGATCTTGTTTTTGTGTAGCTGCCTGTGAGCAGCCCAGAACATCACGTTTCGTTTTCTTCTGTATTGTTTTTGGTGAGTTTCATATTTCATATTTCATATTAAATAAGTGGAACTCTAAGTACGCTGCACCTTAGTCCATTCATTCAGACGAGTGTGACACCAAATCCATATTATGGCAAGATCAGCTCAAATAAGCAAAGAGAAATTTTAAGACATGAAGGTAAGTCAATCCGGAAAAGTTCAAGAAATTCTAAAGTTTCTTCAAGTGCAGTCGAAAAAACCATCAAGCGCTATGATGAAACTGGCTCCCATGAGGGACGCCACAGGAAAAGAAGACCCAGAGTTACCTCTGCTGCAGAGGATAAGTTCATTAAAGTTACCAGCCTCAGAAATTGCAGCCCAAATGCTTCACAGAGTTCAAGTAACAGACACATCTCAACATCAACTGTTCAGAGGAGACTGCGTGAATCAGACCTTCATGGTTGAAATGCTGCAAAGAAACCACTACTAAAGGACACCAATAAGAAGAAGAGACTTGCTTGGGGCCAAGAAACACTAGAAATCATCATCAGATCATTGGAAATCTGTCCTTTGGTCTGATGAGTCCAAATTAGATTTTTGGTTCCAACCACTGTGTCTCACAGGTGAACGGATGATCTCTGCATGTGTGGTTCCCACCGTGGAGCATGGAGGAGGAAGTGTGATAGTGTGGGGGTGCTTTGCTGGTCACACTGTCTGGGATTTATTTAGAATTCAGAGCACAATTCATCAGTGTGGCTACCACAGCATTCTGAAGCCATAGTGGTGAAGAGGGCACGACAAAACCTATCCCCCCTCAGGAGACTGAAAAGATTTGGCATGGGTCCTCAGATCCTCAAAAGGTTCTTTAGCTGCACCATTGAGAGCATCCTGGCTGGTTGCATCACTGCCTGGTATGGCAACTGCTCGGCCTCCGACCGCAAGGCACTACAGAGGGTAGTGTGAATGGCCCAATACATCACTGGGGCCAAGCTCCCTGCCATCCAGGACCTCTATACCAGGTGGTGTCAGAGGAAGGCCCTAAAAATTGTCAAAGACTCCAGACACCCTAGTCATAAACTGTTCTCTCTGCTACCACACGGCAAGCGGTGCCGGAGCGCAAAGTCTAGGTCCAAGAGGCTTCTAAACCATATGTTTAAGCCACATGACTCCTGAACACCTAATCAAATGGCTACCCAGACTATTTAATGTGTCCCTCCCCCACCCCCTTTTACTCCGCTGTTACTCTCTGTTGTTATCATCTATGCATAGTCACTTTAATAACTCTACCTACATATAATAATAATAATAATAATAATATATCCCATTTAGCAGACGCTTTTGTCCAAAGCGACTTACAAGTCGGCTGGGGCCACTACTTTTACATATGGGTGGCCCTAGCGGGAAACGAACCCACGACGCTTGGCGTTGCAAGCGCCATGCTCTACCGACTGAGCCACACAGGACCCCCTCTTATCCGTACATGTACATATTACCTCAACTAACTGGTGCCCCTCCCCCGCACATTGATCCTGTACAGGTACCCCGCTGGATATAGTCTCACAATTGTTATTTTACTGCTGCTCTTAAATTACTTGTTACTTTTATTTCTTATCCGTATTTTTTTAAACTGCATTGTTGGTTAGGGGCTCCTAAGCAAGCATTTCACTGTTCTATTCCGCGCATGTGACTAATTAATAATTATTTGATTTGATACACCAACCCATCTGTAATGACAAACCTCCTGGCATTGACAACTTAGAAGGTTACTGGGGATGGTAGCTGATTCTAGTGGAAGGTGTTTGTCCACAGGCCGGAAAGCCAAAGTCATTCCGCTACCCAAGGGTGGTAAAGCAGCATTTACTGGTGCTAACAGAAGACCTGTTGCCAGGTCTTAGTACAATTTTGGAATAATTGTGTTTGAGCAAATACAATGCTATTTCTCTGTAAACAAATTGACATCAGACTTTTAGCATGCTTATAGAGAAGGGCATTTTTTGACACCACACTCCACACAGCAAGTCCCGCATGGACTTATCTTAATTATTGTCCAGCCATGTGATCAAGTGCTGCTAAGAAAGACCTAGTTAAGTTGCAGATGGCCCAGAACAGAGCAGCATGTCTTGTGATTCATAATCAGAGGGCTAATATAAATGATATGCATGCCAGTCTCTCTTGGCTAATAGTTGAGGAGAGACTGACTGCATCACTTCTTCTTTTTACAAGAGACAATGTGTTGAAAATTCCAAGTTGTTTGCATAGTAAACTTATGCACAGCTCTGACATACACACTTATCCCACCAGACATGCCACCAGGGGTCTTTTTACAGTCTGCAAATCCAGAACAAATTCAAGAAAGCGTACAATATTATATAGAGCCATTATTGCATGGAACTCCCATCTCATATTGCTCAAATGAACAGAAAACCTGATTTCAAAAAACAGATAAAGCAACACCTCACAGCACAACGCCTTTTCCCTATTTGACCTACATACACTGAACAAAAATATAAACGCAACATGTCAATGCTGGTCCCATTTTTCATGAGCTGAAATAAAACATCCCAGGATTTTTCCATACGCAACAAAAGCTTATTTCTCTCAAATATTGTGGACAAATTGGTTTACATCCCTGTAAGTGAGCATTTTATCCTTGGTCAAAATAATCCATTCATCTGACAGGTGTCGCATATCAAAAAGCTGATTAAACAGCATGATCATTACACAGGTGCACCTTGTGCTGGGGACAATAAAAGGCCACACTGAAGATATCTCAAGTTTTGAGGGATCGTGCAATTGGCATGCTGACCATGCAGATGAGGATGTGCAAGTAGAAATACTGGTGTGCAAAAGAGCAGAAAAACTCAAATGAATATGGGGATGAGGTAGGTAGTTGGTTGGATGGGCTATTTACAGATGGGCTGAGTACAGCTGCATCTATCGGTAAGCTGCTTTGACAGTTGACGCTTAAAGTTAGTGAGGGAGATATGTCTCCAACTTCAGTGATTTTTGCAATTTGTTCCAGTCATTGGCAGCAGATAACTGGAAGGAAGGGCAGCCAAAGGAGGTGTTGGCTTTGTGGAGGACGAGTGAAATGGAGCGCGTGCTACGGGTGAAATGGAGCGCGTGCTGCTGGTGATAGTATGGTGGAGCTTTACCTTATAGACCTATAGATGACCTGGAGCTAGTGGGTTTGGCGACAAATATGTAGTGAGGACCAGCCAACGAGAGCATACAGGTCGCAGTGGTGGGTAGTATATGGGGCTTTGGTGACATAATGGATGGCACTGTGATAGACTGCATCCAATTTGCAGAGTAGAGTCTTGGAGGCTATTTTGTAAATGACATCGGCAAAGTCAAGGATCGGTAGTATAGTCAGTTTTACGAGGGTGTTTGGCAATAGGAACCCTATTCTAGATTTAAATTTGGATTGTAGATGCTTATTGGGAGTCTGGAATGAGAGTTTACAGTCTAGCCAGACACCTAAGTCAGAACTGTCCAGAGTAGTGATGCTAGTCGGTCGGGAAGGTGCGGGCAGCGATCGGTTGAAGAGCATGCATTTAGTTTTATTAACATTTAAGAGCAGCTGGAGGCCACGAAAGGATTGTTGTATGGCGTTGAAGCTTGTTTGGAGGTTTGTTAAAACAGTATCCAAAGAAGGGCGAGATGTATACAGAATGGTGTCGTCTGTGTAGAGGTCGATCAAAGAGTCACCCGCAGCAAGAGCGACATTGATTTATACAGAGAAATGTGTCGGCCCAAGAATTTAACCCTGTGGTACCCCCATAGAGAACATGAGGTACGGACAACAGGCCCTCCGATTTGACACACTGAACTCTGAGATGTAGTTAGTGAACCAGGCGAGGCAGTCAGAAACCAAGGCTGTCGAGTCTGCCGATAAGAATACGGTGATTGACAGAGTCGAATGCCTTGGCCAGGTCGATGAATACGGCTGCACATTACTGTCTGTAGGCCGCACAATGTTAAGGTTTTAAATTACTGCACGGTCTGTTCTTCACTCCAGACTGGCTATTATTTAAATTAGGACCAGCTAAACATACCAAAATACAGTACACTTTACTAACAGTTAAGAAGTCTGCATTTTAAAGGCCCAATGCAGCAGTTATCTAAAAATGTCTGGGTAATAAAAGATGCACTATGCAGAAAAAGCTTTGGCCATTTCCCGGTGGCTCAAATAATTTGTTTGTTACAAAGTAGTGTGGAGAAGCATTGTTTCATCTAAACCTCTGATATATATTTTCCAGAACCAAAAATATTGTATTTTCAGCAGTTCAAAACCAAAATTAAGACGCAAAAACTAAACTTAAGAACAGCTGTCATTTCCTGGTGGCTAAAATGCAACACTGTTCACTAAATTTAAGTTGAGGAAACAAGCACTGAACAGTGTAGAGAATCCTTGTCCCATCAAAAATCACTGAAATATATTTAAGTAAAAATCTCAAGTAGGCGTACCATGTTACAGGGAAATGGGATGCAGGGGAGATTTTGAAACAGCCTAGTGCTGTTGAAATTCACCTAGCTTCCAAATGACATGTGTGTTTGAGAGTCAGCCTTCACTGACTGTCATAATAGCTGCTAGATAGTGCCAACATTTAAAGAATTTATGCTACATCGTAGAAAAATGTAGTCGATTAGTACCACAAAGTAGCCTCACAAATCAATTTTAAAAATGTTTATTTTGCTGATGTACAAAACAGTTGTAAAAGCAGAAAATGAGGAATGTACACAGGTTACACCTGTAACATTCACTTGGCTCAAGATGCATAGACATAAAAATGTAGAAAACAAAAATGGGTAGAATTTCATAAATTCCCTAAATGTGCTTCTTTAAAACCCGAGCAGCAGGTTCTCATGCACCTTTCACGGATGTATTTATTAAGGCAGCACTGTAACCATGACCCGTTTTCCAGAACTTTCATCAAACATTTCCAAAACTAAGGTCTAGTGTACTAGAACCTCCAGGTTGTAGAACACTAGACCAGTGGGTAGCTGGCTGCCGTGGCAATGCCACAGTGGTTCTTTCTGTCTTTGGCCATGTAGATGTAGCCTTTGTCTCCCCACTTATCACTCCAGCTGAGGAAGAGACAAAACATGTTAGTCCCACAGTTCTAGTTATTAGGAAATTATAGATTCACTGCTGCTTTAGAGAAATGTATGACTTAGACCATGGTATCAGGACAACACCAACACTGTATTCAAATAAAGGCAATGTAGAGATGCATATTCCCCGATGAGGGAATCAACCAATCCCGTAGTGGTGACGTAACAAACAAAAGACATCCTAGGACGATACTATGTACTGTACCTGTTCTTGACAATCCAGAATTTCTTGCCATCTACATCCTCTCCTTCAAAACCGTATCCCACCACCAGAACTCCATGGTCAAGCTCCTCACTGCTGCACTCCTCCTCATAATAGATCCCTACAGGGAGAGATCAAAGTTAAATTAGTGGGCTAAGATGCTGGGTTTACCTCAGTATGTAAAACCACCGGATCTCAAAGCTAAAGGTCGTTAGGTAGCGTGTAGCTATTTACTAGACGGCAAAACTGAAATATTGGTGACAAACAATTAACTTCAAAGATGATGCCATTTGTAAATCTTAACTAGTGTAATAGGGACAGACCAGAATAGCTCACTGCTACCCAAAAATAGTAGGTAGAGAATCCAATCCTTGCAAATATTCTAACACAATTTAAGTTGCCCCTGCTAAGTGCTTCTCACCAGAATGGTAGAACTGGAAAGATTCATGGCTGCCATCGATGGCGACAGAGACGGGGCCGACAGACGCCACAGCCTTCATCAGAGTGTGCTCCTTGCCACTGGGGATGTCCACGTAGCCGGTTTCATTGACGGCACTGAACTCTGGTCGGTAGTGGCAAAGTTCATCATCCTGAGTAACCAGATAAGCCCAACGGCCATGATTAGTAAAAAATAAATAAAAATGCTCCAATTATTCAAGCAAGTCAGTCATCCTTGCAGACATAAATCCCACTGTAATGTATATTTCTAAGTTGTAAGTCATTCCAAAATAACAACCATAGGAGTTGGTTTTACAGCAAACTGCATTATTTGGGACCAGACTAAGAGAACACAGGGCCTTACCTTGCCCACATAGGGGTAGGACGCCTCTGTGTCCAGGCCACCGTTGTCCATTACATACTGGAACGCCTGGTCCATGAGTCCTCCTTCACAGCCATCGTTGCCCTGGGGTCTGGAGCAGTCCACCAAGTTCTGTTTACTCAGAGACACCAGATTGCCAGTCTTCTTGAATAGCTGGCCCTCTATGGCTCCGGTGGAACTGAACGCCCAGCAAGACCCACATGTGCCCTGGAGGAAAGATTGTTAAACATCTTGTTAGTATTTCATGTCAGAACACACTGACATGCGCATGTAAGTAATAACTATGTATACTTAATTTGCCGCCTTATCTTCTGTATACTGTAAATTACAATCATGGTAACCAGCACGCAAGAGCCAGACAGTTCTCTGGAAGATATGCATTTATTAAGTGACACAGCAGTGTGTGTGGATAGGAGTCATGACTCATGAGTGATTCAGATCTCACCTGGTCCATGACGGGAGTGACGTAGCCCTTCTCTCTCCAGTCCACAGCTTTAGGGGCCTGCAGGTAATTGGGCTCCATGAACAGAGAGCCCTTGTACTTCCTCTCAGTCGTCTGCTTGTAGCCGTTCATGAGCTGCCCGAACTCTTCGTTGGTCTAGGGGAGGAAAGAATCAGAACGCGTTGAAACATAATGTCTTCCCTGGCCAGATGTGGTTTGTAATTTAACTTGGATCATGTTAGTTTGTTGGTGATGTGGACACCAAGGAACTGGAAGCTCTCAACCTGCTCCACTGCAGGGGGTGGGAAGATGAGAATGGGGGGGGGGGGGGCATGCTCGAAATGTAGTTTTTTTTAATGTCTTAGGACTGTTTTAAAAGTTGTGCACTGAACCATGAATCTAGTGTGCATCTTTAAGACTAAGTTTCAATTCCCTTCTCAGGATATCTATTCCATTGCTGCTTGATAGTTAAAGAAACCTAAACTGCGAGTCTGAATACATTCCTGCCTTCAATGTCAACGCTGATACATGTGTATTGTCAAAGTGCCTGTGAAATAGTTCATACTATGTGCTTCAGCAAATATATGGCATGGCAACTAAAAGATCCAGCTGTAGCACACACACAGTATGGGAAAGAGCTGCTGAAAAGTAGCTCCTGCTCCACAGTAAAATGTCCCAGCAACAGACTTGGACAGAAGCTCAGTGGAACTGATATCATCACCTGAAACTTTCTACTGCTTTAGTTCCTGCACCTCATAGAATATTAGCGCAACAGTCCTGCAGAGTTCTTGGATATAAATATATACAGTACAGGCCCCCAGAATGAGTAGCGGCACCCATTTCATCCATGTCAAGCACTGCTCAGCAAGGTGATTCTTCTTACCATGTCACCAAAGTTGTTCATGCCCAGACGGTAGGAGTGTTTTCCCATAGAATGGTCCAGGTTGTGCATCTCAATCTTCTTCAGGTTCTTTTCCCAAACCATCCTCCTCCAGCCCTCCTCGCTCTGTAACAATGAGTGAGAAAATATACACAATCATATACTGTCCCAGAACTATGTGCACAATCCATGCAATTAATGATATATAGGTGTAATTTACAGCTACATGTATGCACCAATTGATCAATTTGAGCCCCTTGTTGAGAGCAGTGGAGGATGGTGGAAGGAGTCAAAGGAGGACAGGCTCATTGTACTGGCTGTAATTGAATTAATGGAACGGAGTCAAACGTGGTTTCCAAATGTTTGATACCATTCCAGAAATTCCATTCCAGCCTATACCATAAGCCCATCCTCCTATAGCTCATCCCACCAGCCTCCACTCGTTGGGAGCTACCGAGGGGTTCCTGAGGATGTGCTCTTCCATTTGTGCTGAAACACCCACCTCATGGTAGTTCTTACTGTGCCAGTTCTTCCACAAGTGCCAGTGGCCCTCCAACTGAGAGTCAAACATAGGGGCCGCATACACAGCACTCATACAGAGCACCAACACTGCCAAGTACAGGGACATCATGGTCAAACAGCTGTGGAGAGAGAGAGAGAGCAGAGCTCAGTCAGCCTTGTATTTTCAGTGTAAAGAAGCTATATAGCATAAACTGTTGAATTGTACCTTTGAAACAACGGCAGATCTTCGACATTATATACAACAAAAAGTCTGGGCAGCACCTCCTACTGGAGAGTTGATCAACAACTATCCATTTGGTCTCCCATCCAGTGTTTTAACCAAGGCCAGCTTAGCTTTGACATGTCACTGCCTACACATGTGCTGTCATGTGAATGATTGACTGCATCACTTCTTTTTATAAGAAACAGTGTGTTGAAAATACTTTGTTTGCATAGTCAACTTACACACAGCTCTGACACACACTTATCCCACCAGACATGCCACCAGCGGGCTTTTCACAGTCCCCAAATCCAGAACAAATTCAAGAAAACATACAGTATTATATAGAGCCCTTATTGCATGGAATTTCCATCTCATATTGCTCAAATAAACAGCAAACCTGGTTTCAAAAAAGTAGACACCTCCCGGCACAACGCCTCTCCCCTATTTGACCTAGATAGTTTGTGTGTATGCATTGATATGTAGGCTACGTGTGCATTTAAAAGAAAATGGATGTAGTTCTCTCCTTGAGCTGTTATTGTCTAATGATGCTCTGTATTATATCATTCTGTATTATGTTTCTAGTTGTGTGGACCCCAGGAAGAGTAGCTGCTGCTTTTGCAACAGCTAATGGGGATCCTAATAAAATACAAATGTTTTAAAAAATCAAGTCATTGCAAAGTGTATCTTTAACAGAAAATGAAATGTAACCATCCTTTATAAGTCATATCAATTGTAATATTGACGCCAATAAATCACTTGTGAAGTCATCAGCAGCTATTGTTTTAATTCAATCTAAGGTTCACAAACACATCACCTTGCACTTTCACCATCCTGTGACGTTAATTCATCATAATTGATTTAATCTGCAGCCTAATAAACTGTGTCCACACTACTACTCAAAGTTTACTTCGATATAATAACCATCATTTGGTCATAAAAGCATTCTTACCAACAATCATCGCATAATTAATTTTACGGACACAAAAATACCACTTGTCTAGAGTATTTTGTGTTGTCGACATTTGGAAAGTTTACCGGAAAATGATGTTGTCATCAGATTTGCTGTATCAATCAAATCAAAGAGCAAATACCCCTGGTAAATGTAAATGTCCATAACCCAAGATCCTAACACTGTACAAAGAACAGAATGGAAAGCTGTACTTACTTTTCCCCGTCAATTTGCAGTAGCAGGGTGATGATATTTGCTGTTGTTGTGTAGTCAGTGAACAAGACACGACACTTTATACAGCCAGCTATATGTCCTATAGTGGTGGGGGCTGGCTTGTGATTGGCTAAAAGGGGACGGTATCTCACACTGCCGGCCCGCTGAAAGATCATTTAAAGATCTCAGGTCCCGCCCGGTGTAAATAGCCCAGCATGTGATTCATGACCACTTGGCCATTTTCATCAACTCATCAAATTTAATTAAACATCACTCAGTGAGTTGATTAGATTACTGGGAAACAAAAGGGTGAAAATATACATTATAACATCGAATCAGTTTCACTTAACATTCTTTCATTGTCGGTTACTTTGTAACAGTTCTCTCATTATGTACCGGCGCGGAGGAGATGAGAGCATGGCACGCTGATGCTTATACAGCAATGACAAAGAAATTACCAGAAAAAAATGCAAAACATGTTCATTGAACAATAATGACATGAATTTAGGAAGAAATGTTACATGTAGTCTAGTACCAGAAACTGAGTGGCCAACAGCAAACGCCACATATGTTCCTGCTCTGTGAAGCATACAACAGCTTCAGTGTTTGTTCAACCATGTGTAGTGTTTTTGTAGACACACCAATACCAATCAAGGAGTCGACGCGGAATGTTGACCGGGTAGTTGGAGTTCTACTCTGGGAGCTAATGATTACAACCACATAACTATTGTGTGTGTGTGTGTAGGTCAGTACCCATCCATCCATTGATTTGTGTGTTTTTGTGTGTGTGTGTGTGTGTGTGTGTGTGTGTGTGTGTGTGTGTGTGTGTGTGTGTGTGTGTGTGTGTGTGTGTGTGTGTGTGTGTGTGTGTGTGTGTGTGTGTGTGTGTGTGTGTGTGTGTCTGCCCTATCAGTAACCACATAGATTTAGCAGCTGCCCAAGAAGAGAATCCATCCCTCCCCTTATTCCTGTGTGATTGTATTTCGTTGACAGGCAGTATTTCCTAAAGCTGACATGCAAAAGTGACATTACACAATAGGTATTTCTTTAGAAACAATGTATTGATTAGTGTGTTTTCTGTGGGTTTCGATTCAGTGGGTTTCACAATTAAAATAGTTTAATAAATGGGTAAGTTATCACCTCCCTGACCAAGTCCCTTCACCCCCCTGATTGCGCAGTTTGGCCGGGCGGCCAGCTCTAGGAAGAGTCTCGGTGGTTCCAGATGTCTTACATTTAAGAATGATGGAGGCCACTGGGTTCTTTGGGACCTTTAATGCTGCAGAAATGTTTTGGTACCCTTCACCAGATCTGTGCCTCGAAACAATCGTATCTCTGAGCTACGGAAAATTCCTTCTACCTCATGGCTTGGTTATTGCTCTGACATGCTCTGTCAACTGTGGGACCTTAGATTGACAGGTGTGTGCCTTTCCAAATCATGTCCAATCAATTTAATTTACCACAGGATCAATGGAGACAGGATGCACCCGAGCTCAATTTCGAGTCTCATATCAAAGCGTCTGAGTACTTATGTAAATAAGTTCATTCTTTTTTTATTTGTAAAACATTAAGAAAAAATGTCAAAACAATTATATTCACTGTGTCATTATGGGGTATTGTGTGTAGATTGCTGAGGATGTTTTTTCTTTAATCGATTTTGGAATAAGGCTGTAACATAACAACATGTGGATAAGTAATGGGGTCTGAATACTTTCTGAAGGCACTGTAAGTACCTCACTGTGATTGTTTCCAATTCAAATTATACTTTCTTTTATTTACAAGCAAGAATTAAGCTAGGACTGTCTGGTAGTGGTCTGACTGGGGAGGGGAAACTTGAAAATGAGCTGTTCTTGGCAGAGAGGTTTAGAACTCTCTTTCTTATTGGTCTGTTAACTAATTTACCACCTGGTGATGTCACCAGGCAGGCCAAAACTCCATCCCAACAAAACAGGCAGACATTTCAGGCATTCTTTTCAAACAGTTCTTACACTAAAATGGCATTATCATAATTTCCACAATTTCAGAGCGTTATTCCAACCTCATAATGTGGAAATATATACAGTTGAAGTCGGAAGTTTACATACACCTTAGTCATATACATTCACATTCAGTTTTTCACAATTCCTGACATTTAATCCTAGTAAAAATTCCCTGTCTTAGGTCAGTTAGGATCACCACTTTATTTTAAGAATGTGAAATGTCAGAATAATAGTAGAGAGAATGATTTATTTCTGCTTTTATTTCTTTCATCACATTCCCAGTGGGTCAGAAGTTTACATACACTCAATTAGTATTTGGTAGCATTGTCTTTAAGGTGTTTAAATTGGGTCAAACGTTTTGGGTAGCCTTCCACAAGCTTCCCACAATACGTTGGGTGAGTTTTGTCCTATTCCTCCTGACAGAGCTGGTGTAACTGAGTCAGGTATGTAGGCCTCCTTTCTCGCACACACTTTTCAGTTCTGCCCGCAAATTTTCTATGGGATTGATGTCAGGGCTTTGTGATACCTTGATTTTGTTGTCCTTAAGCCATTTTGACACAACTTTGGAAGTATGCTTGGGGTCATTGTCCATTTGGAAGACCCATTTGCGACCAAGCTTTAACTTCTTGACTGATGTCTTGAGATGTTGCTTCAATATATAGTATCCACATAATTTTCCTTTTATTTTTTTTATTTTTTTATTTCACCTTTATTTAACCAGGTAGGCTAGTTGAGAACAAGTTCTCATTTACAACTGCGACCTGGCCAAGATAAAGCATAGCAGTGTGAACAGACAACACAGAGTTACACATGGAGTAAACAATTAACAAGTCAATAACACAGTAGAAAAAAAGGGGGAGTCTATATACAATGTGTGCAAAAGGCATGAGGAGGTAGGCGAATAATTACAATATTGCAGATTAACACTGGATTGATAAATGATCATGTACAGGTAGAGATATTGGTGTGCAAAAGAGCAGAAAAGTAAATAAATAAAAACTGTGGGGATGAGGTAGGTGAAAATGGGTGGGCTATTTACCAATAGATTATGTACAGCTGCAGCGATCGGTTAGCTGCTCAGATAGCTGATGTTTGAAGTTGGTGAGGGAGATAAAGGTCTCCAACTTCAGCGATTTTTGCAATTCGTTCCAGTCACAGGCAGCAGAGTACTGTAACGAAAGGCGGCCGAATGAGGTGTTGGCTTTAGGGATGATCAGTGAGATACACCTGCTGGAGTGCGTGCTACGGATGGGTGTTGCCATCGTGACCAGTGAACTGAGATAAGGCGGAGCTTTACCTAGCATGGCCTTGTAGATGACCTGGAGCCAGTGGGTCTTGCGACGAATATGTAGCGAGGGCCAGCCGACTAGAGCATACAAGTCGCAGTGGTGGGTAGTATAAGGTGCTTTAGTGACAAAACGGATGGCACTGTGATAAACTGCATCCAGTTTGCTGAGAAGAGTGTTGGAAGCAATTTTGTAGATGACATCGCCGAAGTCGAGGATCGGTAGGATAGTCAGTTTTACTAGGGTAAGCTTGGCAGCGTGAGTGAAGGAGGCTTTGTTACGGAATAGAAAGCCGACTCTTGATTTGATTTTCGATTGGAGATGTTTGATATGGGTCTGGAAGGAGAGTTTGCAGTCTAGCCAGACACCTAGGTACTTATAGGTGTCCACATATTCAAGGTCGGAACCATCCAGTGTGGTGATGCTAGTCGGGCAAGCGGGTGCAGGCAGCGATCGGTTGAAAAGCATGCATTTGGTTTTACTAGCGTTTAAGAGCAGTTGGAGGCCACGGAAGGAGTGTTGTATGGCATTGAAGCTCGTTTGGAGGTTAGATAGCACAGTGTCCAATGACGGGCTGAAAGTATATAGAATGGTGTCGTCTGCGTAGAGGTGGATCAGGGAATCGCCCGCAGCAAGAGCAACATCATTGATATATACAGAGAAAAGAGTCGGCCTGAGAATTGAACCCTGTGGCACCCCCATAGAGACTGCCAGAGGACCGGACAGCATGCCCTCCGATTTGACACACTGAACTCTGTCTGCAAAGTAATTGGTGAACCAGGCAAGGCAGTCATCCGAAAAACCGAGGCTACTGAGTCTGCCGATAAGAATATGGTGATTGACAGACTCGAAAGCCTTGGCAAGGTCGATGAAGACGGCTGCACAGTACTGTCTTTTATCGATGGCGGTTATGATGTCGTTTAGTACCTTGAGTGTGGCTGAGGTGCACCCGTGACCGGCTCGGAAACCAGATTGCATAGCGGAGAAGGTACGGTGGGATTCGAGATGGTCAGTGACCTGTTTGTTGACTTGGCTTTCGAAGACCTTAGATAGGCAAGTCAGAATGGATATAGGTCTGTAACAGTTTGGGTCCAGGGTGTCTCCCCCTTTGAAGAGGGGGATGACTGCGGCAGCTTTCCAATCCTTGGGGATCTCAGACGATATGAAAGAGAGGTTGAACAGGCTGGTAATAGGGGTTGCGACAATGGCGGCGGATAGTTTCAGAAATAGAGGGTCCAGATTGTCAAGCCCAGCTGATTTATACGGGTCCAGGTTTTGCAGCTCTTTCAGAACATCTGCTATCTGGATTTGGGTAAAGGAGAACCTGGAGAGGCTTGGGCGAGGAGCTGCGTGGGGGCCGGAGCTGTTGGTCGAGGTTGGAGTAGCCAGGCGGAAGGCATGGCCAGCCGTTGAGAAATGCTTGTTGAAGTTTTCAATAATCATGGATTTGTCGGTGGTGACCGTGTTCCCTAGCCTCAGTGCAGTGGGCAGCTGGGAGGAGGTGCTCATTGTTCTCCATGGACTTCACAGTGTCCCAGAACTTTTTGGAGTTGGAGCTACAGGATGCAAACTTCTGCCTGAAGAAGCTGGCCTTAGCTTTCCTGACTGACTGCGTGTATTGGTTCCGGACTTCCCTGAACAGTTGCATATCGCGGGGACTGTTCGATGCTATTGCAGTCCGCCACAGGATGTTTTTGTGCTGGTCGAGGGCAGTCAGGTCTGGAGTGAACCAAGGGCTATATCTGTTCTTAGTTCTGCATTTTTTGAACGGAGCATGCTTATCTAAAATGGTGAGGAAGTTACTCTTAAAGAGTGACCAGGCATCCTCAACTGACGGGATGAGGTCAATGTCCTTCCAGGGTACCCGGGCCAGGTCGATTAGAAAGGCCTGCTCACAGAAGTGTTTTAGGGAGCGTTTGACAGTGATGAGGGGTGGTCGTTTGACTGCGGCTCCGTAGCGGATACAGGCAATGAGGCAGTGGTCGCTGAGATCCTGATTGAAGACAGCGGAGGTGTATTTGGAGGGCCAGTTGGTCAGGATGACATCTATGAGGGTGCCCTTGCTTACAGAGTTAGGGTTGTACCTGGTGGGTTCCTTGATGATTTGTGTGAGATTGAGGGCATCTAGCTTAGATTGTAGGACTGCAGGGGTATTAAGCATATCCTAAGTTTAGGTCACCTAACAGAACAAACTCTGAAGCTAGATGGGGGGCAATCAATTCACAAATGGTGTCCAGGGCACAGCTGGGAGCTGAGGGGGGTCGGTAGCAGGCGGCAACAGTGAGCGACTTATTTCTGGAGAGAGTAATTTTCAGAATTAGTAGTTCGAACTGTTTGGGTATGGACCTGGAAAGTATGACATTACTTTGCAGGCTATCTCTGCAGTAGACTGCAACTCCTCCCCCTTTGGCAGTTCTATCTTGACGGAAGATGTTATAGTTGGGTATGGAAATCTCAGAATTTTTGGTGGCCTTCCTGAGCCAGGATTCAGACACGGCAAGGACATCAGGGTTAGCAGAGTGTGCTAAAGCGGTGAGTAAAACAAACTTAGGGAGGAGGCTTCTGATGTTGACATGCATGAAACCAAGGCTTTTTCGATCACAGAAGTCAACAAATGAGGGTGCCTGGGGACATGCAGGGCCTGGGTTTACCTCCACATCACCCGCGGAACAGAGAAGGAGTAGTATGAGGGTGCGGCTAAAGGCTATCAAAACTGGTCGCCTAGAGCATTGGGGACAGAGAATAAGAGGAGCAGGTTTCTGGGCATGGTAGAATATATTCAGGGCATAATGCGCAGACAGGGGTATGGTGGGGTGCGGGTACAGCGGAGGTAAGCCCAGGCACTGGGTGATGATGAGAGAGGTTGTATCTCTGGACATGCTAGTTGTAATTGGTGAGGTCACTGCATGTGTGGGAGGTGGGACAAAGGAGGTATCAGGGGTATGAAGAGTGGAACTAGGCGCTCCATTGTGAACTAAAACAATGATAACTAACCTGTACAACAGTATACAAGGCATATTGACATTTGAGAGAGACATACAGCGAGGCATACAGTAATCACAGGTGTTGAATTGGGAAAGCTAGCTTAAACAGTAGGTGAGACAACAACAGCTAATCAGCTAGCACAACAACAGCAGGTAAAATGGCGTTGACTAGGCAACTGGGGCCGACAGATAAAACATAAACAAGCAGAATGAGGTACCGTGATTAATGGACAAGAGGAATGAGTCCAGCGTGCATCAGCTATGTAGCCAGGTGATCAGTGTCCAGGGGGCAGGGAAGCTGGATTAGTGAGTGTTATCCAGGTTGAAAAAAACTAACAATGACTAAATAGCTTGTAGCTAGTTAGCTAGTTAGCTTCTGGAGGTTCTTGGAGTGTGTTCTAAAAATTAAGGTAAATAATAGCGATTCCGTATCACATTGGGTGAGGCAGGTTACATATTTTGAAAATCTGAGGAAGGTATAAACAAATTAAAAATCGGAAAGAGATAAGAGAGTAAATATGGGATGCATCAGGGAGGTGGAGTTATTTAAATGACTAAATAGCTTGTGAGAACAATAATAGCGATTCCGTCACATTGGGTGAGGCAGGTTACAACAAATTAAAAATCGGAAAGAGATAAGAGAGTAAATAGTCCGTTTGGGACGAGGCGATTCAGACGGTTAGCAGGCCTGTGCTAACAAGCTAACAGTTAGTAGGCCGGGGCTAAACAAGGTAGCAGTTAGCAGGCCGAAATAGCAAGCCAGGGATAGCAAGGGCTAGAGAGTTAGCCTTTGGGGGACGTCGCGATGGGGTGAGTCTGTTTATTCCTCTTCATGCGGTGACATCGATAGACCGGTCGTGGGTCCGGGTAATTGTAGCCCAGGAGTATGCTACGGTGGTAGGTATTGTAGCACAGGTGCTCTGGCGGGGCTAGCTTCAGGCTAAGTGGGTGGAAGCGCTAGCCAGCAGTAATCGTCCGGGGTTGCGGTTTAGCTAAATAACTAGTTGTGAAGATCCAGATGTTCCGTTTGCGGCGGGAATCCGGGGGTAAAAAAATAAAAAAATAAATAGGTCTGTTATGCTCTGGTTAGAGTCGCATGAGCTTTTCGTGCTAAAGGTTAGCTGATGACCGGTTAGCCGAAGACCGCTAGCATAGCTGGTAGTTAGCTGGCTAGCTTCAGTTGAGGGGTTCCGGTTCCGAAGTAAATATAAATACTAAATACTTTAGGAAAAAAGAAAATAGCTACATTGGGTGAGGCGGATTGAAGGAGAGTATTTGGAAGCTGAGGTTTAGTGAAATGTTTTAAAAGATATGCGAAGAAAAAATATGTAAAAACGAAAAAAGACGAAATATACACGGGACAAGGGACACGACACGTCTTACTGCTACGCCATCTTGGATGTCTTGGATTCCTCTCTCATGATGCCATCTATTTTGTGAAGTACACCAGTCCCTCCTGCAGCAATGCACCCCCACAATATGATGCTGCCACCCCCGTGCTTCACAGTTGGGATGGTGTTCTTCGGCTTGCAAGCATCCCCTTTTTTCCTCCAAACATAAGGATGGTCCTTATAGCCAAACAGTTCCATTTTTGTTTCATCAGACCAGAGGACTTTTCTCCAAAAAGTACGATCTTTGTCCCCATGTGCAGGTGCAAACCGTAGTCTAGCTTTTTTATGGCTGTTTTGGAGCAGTGGCTTCTTCCTTGCTGAGCGGCCTTTCAGATTATGTCGACATAGGACTCGTTTAACTGTGGATGTAGATACTTTTGTACCTGTTTCCTCCAGCATCTTCACAAGGTCCTTTGCTGTTGTTCTAAGGTTGATTTGCACTTTTCTCACCAAAGTACGTTAATCTCTAGGAGACAGAACATGTCTCCTTTCTGAGCGGTATGATGGCTGTGTCGTCCCATGGTGTTTATAGTTGCGTACTATTACTTGTACATATGAACGTGGTACCTTCAGGCGTTTGGAAATTGCTCCCAAGGATGAACCAGACTTGTGGAGGTGTACACTTTTTTTCTGAGGTCTTGGCTGATTTTTTATGATTTTCCCACGATGTCAAGCAAAGAGGCACTGAGTTTGAAGGTAGGCCTTGAAATAGATCCACATGTACACCTCCAATTGACTCAAATTGTAACGGCGTTCTTCGTTTGTCGAAAGAGAGTCGGACCAAAATGCAGCGTGTTGGTTACTCATGTTTTTAATAGAACAAATGAAGATACATGAAATAACAAAAACAACAAACGTGAAAAAACCTATACAGCCTGTCTGGTGAACACTAACACAGAGACAGGAACAATCACCCACGAAATACAAAGTGAAAATCAGGCTACCTAAATACGGTTCCCAATAAGAGACAACGAGAATCACCTGACTCTGATTGAGAACCGCCTCAGGCAGCCAAACCTATGCAACACACACCCCTAATCAGCCACAATCCCAATAACTAAAAAAAACCACTAAGAAATACAACAAACATAAACCCATGTCACACCCTGGCCTGACCAACTAATTAACTAAAACACAAAATACTAAGACCAAGGCGTGATAGAACCCCCCCCTAAGGTGCGGACTCCCGGACGCACCTCAAAACCATAGGGAGGGTCCGGGTGGGCGTCTGTCCATGGTGGCGGTTCCGGCTCGGGACGTGGACCCCACTCCATAAATGTCATAGTTCCTCCCCTTCGCGTCCTGGGATGATCCACCCTCGCCGCCGACCATGGCCGAATAGTCCTCACCCAGAACCCCACTGAACTGAGGAGCAGCTCGTGACTGAGGGGCAGCTCGGGACTGAGGCAGCTCGGGACTGAGGGGAAGCTCGGGACTGAGGGGCAGCTCGGGACTGAGGGGCAGCTCGGGACTGAGGGGCAGCTCGGGACTGAGGGGCAGCTCGGGACTGAGGGGCAGTTCGGGACTGAGGGGCAGTTCGGGACTGAGAGGAAGCCCAGTACTGAGAGGAAGCCCAATACTGAGATGAAGCCCAGCCAGGCAGTTGAATCCGGCAGATCCTGGCTGACTGGCGGATCTGGAAGAGTCTGGTTGACTGGCAGATCTGGAAGAGTCTGGTTGACTGGCAGATCTGGAAGAGTCTGGCTGAATAGCAGATCTGGAAGAGTCTGGCTGACTGGCAGATCTGGAAGAGTCTGGCTGACTGGCAGATCTGGAAGAATCTGGCTGACTGGCTGATCTGGAAGAGTCTGGCTGACTGGCAGATCTGGAAGAGTCTGGCTGACTGGCAGATCTGGAAGAGTCTGGCTGACTGGCAGATCTGGAAGAGTCTGGCTGACTGGCAGATCTGGAAGAGTCTGGCTGACTGGCAGATCTGGAAGAGTCTGGCTGACTGGCAGATCTGGAAGAGACTGGCTGACTGGCGCTGGGCAGACTGGCGGCGCTGGGCAGACTGGCGACGCTGGGCAGACTGGCGACGCTGGGCAGACTGGCGACGCTGGGCAGACTGGCAGCTCCTTGCAGACTGGCAGCTCCTTGCAGACTGGCAGCTCCATGCAGACTGGCAGCTCCATGCAGACTGGCAGCTCCATGCAGACTGGCAGCTCCTTGCAGACTGGCAGCTCCTTGCAGACTGGCAGCTCTAGCTGCTCCATGCAGACTGGCAGCTCTAGCTGCTCCATGCAGACTGGCAGCTCTTTGCAGACTGGTAGCTAATTGCAGACTGGCAGCTCTAGCTGCTCCATACAGACTAGCAGCTCAGGCTGCTCCGAACAGGCAGGAGGCTCCGGCAGCGCTTGAGAGGAGAAAGGCTCCGACAGGGCAGGAGAGGCGAGGCGCACTTTAGGCCTGATGCGTGGTGCTGGCACTGGTGGTAATGGGGCGAGGACACGCACAGGAAGCCTGGTGCGGGGAGCTGCTACCGGAGGGCTGGGGTGTGGAGGTGGTACTGGATAGACCGGACCGTGCAGGCGCACTGGAGCTCTTGAGCACCGAGACTGCCCAACCTTACCCGGTTGAATACTCTCGGTCGCCCTGCCAGTGCAGCGAGGTGGAATAGCCGCACTGGGCTATGTAGGCGAACCGGAGACACCGAGCGCAAGGCTGCTGCCATGTAAGCCGGCCCAAGGAGACGCACTGGGGATCAGATGCGTAGAGCCGGCTTCATGGCATTTGGCTCGACGCTCAATCTAGCCCGGCCGATACGCGGAGCTGAAATATACGCACCGGGCTATGCACCCGCACTGGGGACACCGTGCACACCCTTGCATAACACGGTGCCTGCCCGGTCTCTCTAGCCCCCCGGTAAGCACAGGGAGTTTGCGCAGGTCTCCTACCTGGCGTAGCCATACTCCCTGAAAGCCCCCCCCCCCCCAAGAAATATTTGGGGCTAATTCCCGGGCTTCCATCCACGTTGCCGTGCTGCCTCCTCATGCCTCCTCGCCTCTCCGCTTTAGCCGCTTCTAGTTCCTCCTTGGGGCGGCGATATTCACCAGGCTGAGCCCAGGGTCCTTTTCCGTCCAGTTCCTCCTCCCATGTCCAATTCTCCAAATGGTGTAGCCTCTCCCACTGAAGCTGCTTCTGTTGCCTCTCGTGTAGCTCCTGCCTGTTAACACGCTGCTCGGTCCGTGTGTGGTGGGTGATTCTGTAACGGCTACACTCCCCTAATCAGCCACAATCCCAATAACTAAAAAACCCCACTAAGAAATACAACAAACATAAACCCATGTCACACCCTGACCTGACCAACTAATTAACTAAAACACAAAATACTAAGACCAAGGCGTGACACAAATGATGCAAATTAGCCTATCAGAAGCTTCTAAAGCCATGACATAATTTTCTGGAATTGTCCAAGTTGTTTAAAGGCACAGTCAACTTAGTGTATGTACACTTCTGACCCACTGGAATTGTGATAGACTGAATTATAAGTGAAATAATCTGTCTGTAAACAATTGTTGGAAAAATGACTGCACAAAGTAGATGTCCTAACCGACTTGCCAAAACTATAGCTTGTTAACAAGAGATTTGTGGAGTGGTTGAAAAACAAGTTTAAAGGACTCCAACCTAAGTGTATGTAAACTTCAACTGTATAAAACACAGGCAAATCCCATTTTTGACTGCACTGGGCCTTTAAATTATTAAGACACATCCCACGTGTCTTACAGTGAACCATGATTTGTTTGGATCACTAAACTGAGGGACCAACCCCCTCATAGACCAAATATAACCTCAGCCTCCCCCTCCTAATGGAGGGTTATTGTGCCATTTGCACTGGTTGACCTGAAGGATGTTTTGAATAAAACCCAATGTAAAAATCCCTCCACTTGTTGTCCATGTTGTGTTGCTGACTCACTAGCATGGGGACGTATAACTAACCCAAGATAGACAACAGCCTGTCATTTCCAACGGGAGCAAATTAATCAAAGTGGGTAGCACATGCAAGGAGATGGGCAGAGCCAAACACGAGCTAGCGATGCAAGGAGATGGGCAGAGCCAAACACGAGCTAGCGAGAGCCTTTTGGCAACATGTATTTCCGTTAGGGAATGCCTACCCTGTGAAGTGTGTGTGTGCAATAACTCAATTTACCCTTTGAAGTCCTAAACAATGCAATTTTGTAAAACTTTGGCAACGGATTGAGTCTATAAAACCTAGTCCACTCTGCTCTTTACATATTGTAGTTTTTCAAACTGAAAACTGTACTGAGAGCAAATGTTTTGTCGATGAGAAAATGATCAGAATGTTGGCCATAAATGTATGTCGGGCCATCTTCTCCCACTGCCGGCCACTGGGCTTCCTCTTACCACTATATGGAGTCGAAAAGCCAACCAGATGCTTCACATTTATATATCCGGTGAAATATCTGTCTAATATTTCTATCTGTGGCTCAATACAGTCTGTCAAACCATGAGAAATGTTGGATTATAATATTAACAACAGCAGGTGGTGCATTGGTAATTCTTTGCTCTCAGTTCTCAATCCTATATGATCCTTAAATACTAATTTGACATGGGTGCTAAAGACAACACTAAGTACTTTTAGTAAAAAATGTATAGTACTCTGGTAACCACCATGCCAAAGCTATGTACTGTATGCAGTGGTGACCTGTCATTCAGGGCATGGGGGGGCTTGCCTGTTCTGCTTGTTATTTTGGCATAAATACGTGTCACATATCAGTTCGCAAACAATGTAAAAAACAAAACAAATTGAGTTAATAAAGCCTCGTACAAACGTGGTCTCTTTTTTGATTTCTTGAGTAAGGCAGCTCCAAAATGCAGGTGTTTCAGCCAAGCTCAGTGCTTTCTGTGGTGGTGGAGCTTGCCAGCGGGCAAGACAGAGCATTGTGCCTGATTAGCTCAGTTTTCTGTCATGATTGGCTCAGTTTTGTCACTCATGGGACAGTCGGTCATCCCCAATTCTAAGGTTAGATTTCGAAAATGTTAGCCCCTTGGGTTCTGCCATAGAGTTATATTAGAAGTGCCCATCCAAGAAGGCTCAAGGTCATTGGCCACAGATAGAATGACATCAAATCATGTTATATATACAGTAGCTTTGATTGGACTGATCATGTCAACATCATACTTTCAAAATCTTATCTAGCAAGCTAGCAGTCGTCACCGTGAATCAAGTTAACAATCAAATCCTTTTCCATTTTTGTCATATGAAGAGAAATTAGAGATAAAACGTCTCGGTGCTCATCGGCGTTTGGACAAACATTATACAACAAATTGGAAATCGCATATTCAACAATGAGTGGTTTGGGAAGGAATCAGTGGCTAACTGTGAGTTCAAGACAACTGGGAACTTGGGAAAAATTAGCTACAATTGGGAAAATACGTTTCTCTTTGATGACTAAATCTGCCCACGAAGAACCACCGCGCCACTTTCCTGTTCAAGCACGTCACAACATGAGTCAAAAAATGTTTTATGCTGCTTCAGAAATTATATAGGATGCCAGAGAGATATGTATACTGAAAGTAAAGTAATTCTCAGTGTATGTTGTGTAGTAAGCTGTCAGTAGCCCATGTGCCTCACTCTAATAATTTGGTATATTTTCCTATAACCTGTTTTAGAGAAACGTAATCATCGAAAATTGTAAGAGCTTTCATTGTCTGTTAATATGTAAGAACGGCCCATGTTCTGAATTCTGTCGCTGTACATTTCAAAAGTGCTGAACAAATACTTATACTGACTACTGTTAGAGTTGCGTAAATTCGAATCTGGTATCAGGATAAATATAACAATGAGTCACCGATTGTATACTATGTATTTTTTATTAGCTAAGTAATAAATTGCAAATGCAACTTTTGTATATACGGGCTCACTGTAATACCACGCAGGGCAGAACAGAGAACTGACAAGATGTATGTGAACAGTATACTTTATACTGTGATAGACAGTATTTATTTTTATTTTTTTATTTTACCTTTATTTTACTAGGCAAGTCAGTTAAGAATAAATTCTTATTTTCAATGACGGCCTAGGAACAGTGGCCTGTTCAGGGGCAGAAAGACAGATTTTGTACCTTGTCAGCTTGGGGGTTTGAACTTGCAACCTTTCGGTTACTAGTCCAATGCTCTAACCACTTGGCTACACTGCCGCCCCAGTAGAGACTGGGTGTGGTTTAAACTTGCTCAGCCTATTGCAGGCGCTCAGGCGGGTCCCCGCCTCTTGGCGCATCTGTTGATAGATGTAACTGTTACTGTAAAGAACATCCATGCGCTCATACCGTTATCTCGCACCTGGCTCCTGTTATCTAACAAAAGACCACTTATTCTCGCAACACCCCGCTCTGAATGTGCCCCCCTCCCAACTCAATGAACAGTTCCTGTCTTCATGCTTCTCTGTATTTTTCCATCATGAGAAAGTCCCATGGCCCTGACACTTTTAACAATGTTTCAAGTCAGCTATGTTGCATAACACATACAGTGCCTTGCGAAAATATTCGGCCACCTTGAACTTTGCGACCTTTTGCCACATTTCAGGCTTCAAACATAAAGATATAAAACTGTATTTGTTTGTGAAGAATCAACAACAAGTGGGACACAATCATGAAGTGGAACGACATTTATTGGATATTTCAAACTTTTTTAACAAGTCAAAAACTGAAAAATTGGGCGTGCAAAATCATTCAGCCCCTTTACTTTCAGTGCAGCAAACTCTCTCCAGAAGTTCAGTGAGGATCTCTGAATGATCCAATGTTGACCTAAATGACTAATGATGATAAATACAATCCACCTGTGTGTAATCAAGTCTCCGTATAAATGCACCTGCACTGTGATAGTCTCAGAGGTCCGTTAAAAGCGCAGAGAGCATCATGAAGAACAAGGAACACACCAGGCAGGTCCGAGATACTGTTGTGAAGAAGTTTAAAGCCGGATTTGGATACAAAAAGATTTCCCAAGCTTTAAACATCCCAAGGAGCACTGTGCAAGCGATAATATTGAAATGGAAGGAGTATCAGACCACTGCAAATCTACCAAGACCTGGCCGTCCCTCTAAACTTTCAGCTCATACAAGGAGAAGACTGATCAGAGATGCAGCCAAGAGGCCCATGATCACTCTGGATGAACTGCAGAGATCTACAGCTGAGGTGGGAGACTCTGTCCATAGGACAACAATCAGTCGTATATTGCACAAATCTGGCCTTTATGGAAGAGTGGCAAGAAGAAAGCCATTTCTTAAAGATATCCATAAAAAGTGCTGTTTAAAGTTTGCCACAAGCCACCTGGGAGACACACCAAACATGTGGAAGAAGGTGCTCTGGTCAGATGAAACCAAAATTGAACTTTTTGGCAACAATGCAAAACGTTATGTTTGGCGTAAAACCAACACAGCTCATCACCCTGACCACACCATCCCCACTGTCAAACATGGTGGTGGCAGCATCATGGTTTGGGCCTGCTTTTCTTCAGCAGGGACAGGGAAGATGGTTAAAATTTATGGGAAGATGGATGGAGTCAAATACAGGACCATTCTGGAAGAACTTGATGGAGTCTGCAATAGACCTGAGACTGGGACGGAGATTTGTCTTCCAACAAGACAATGATCCAAAACATAAAGCAAAATCTACAATGGAATGGTTCAAAAATAAACATATCCAGGTGTTAGAATGGCCAAGTCAAAGTCCAGACCTGAATCCAATCGAGAATCTGTGAAAAGAACTGAAAACTGCTGTTCACAAATGCTCTCCATCCAACCTCACTGAGCTCGAGCTGTTTTGCAAGGAGGAATGGGAAAAAATTTCAGTCTCTCGATGTGCAAAACTGATAGAGACATACCACAAGCGACTTACAGCTGTAATCGCAGCAAAAGGTGGTGCTACAAAGTATTAACTTAAAGGGGCTGAATAATTTTGCACGCCCAATTTTTCAGTTTTTGATTTGTTAAAAAAGTTTGAAATATTCAATAAATGTCGTTCCACTTCATGATTGTGTCCCACTTGTTGTTGATTCTTCACAAAAAAATACAGTTGTATATCTTTATGTTTGAAGCCTGAAATGTGGCAAAAGGTCGCAAAGTTCAAGGGGGCCGAATACTTTCGCAAGGCACTGTACATACATCCACACAAGCCAACAGCAGATAATATTCAATCATATATATACTAATGGCTATAATGTAAAACACAGGATCCAACACTACGTCCATCGTCTCTCACTCATGAATGTCTTAATTGAAATGACGGATTGCCTCTTATCCGCTTGTCGTCCCCTTATGCCATAGTTTGTACATCTCAATTGTCAGTAGAACATAGATTTGTTTAAGTAAGTCAGACGTATCAGCTATGTTTTTTTAAAGGCAGTAAATGAGGCTGAATGAACTGTAGCAGTACTACCAATACTGGTTCATAATATGTGAAAGACCAACACCTCACAGGGCTTCTTCTCTCTAAGCGGAGACCTTGAAAATTAGATATCTTTCATTCTCAAAACAAGGACTGAGCATACTGCCAAATTGCAGATACTGATAAGTGAGGATTTGTTCAATCAGTCACTTGCATGAAAACAGAAATTGTTTTTTAGAACAGCACATGAACAGAACACATAAATAAGTAATAAGAAAAGCACATGTACAACATTTCCATCACGTCACAATGCTTTTGAAAATCCAGACCAGCAGAAAGTAGGCCTGTCTGGACAATGCCTCTAGTAGTCATCAGCATGACTACTAGAGGCATCAGAAATGTGTGATGACAGTATTCAAATAGGGGCCCTGTTATCAATGCAATGCTGTTGATCTTGCCATGCAAATTAGATTTGAGTTACTTAGTTACTCTCCTTGGTGATAAGATCACATCTCATCTTAATGATTTTACAGCAATGCATGTCTGTTCCAAATCAAACTTTATTTAAAGCTCAAATTTCTTCCAGGGGATGCATTAACGTGCTTTACAAATAAAATGATTAAAAAAATAAATGCGTTTTGTAAACAAGACAAATGAAAATAGTAAAACAATATTAAAATAAACAGTGGACATGAGAGACTAATGCATTCAAATAGAAAATAAATAATATGTATATAGAATGGGAGAAAATATATAAAACAGATCGTATGACTAAAAGCACAGCTAAAAGAGTGTCATAATATCTTTGTTAAAAAATGTCAAAGGTATCAGGGTCTGTGGATGGGGAACAGAGTATTGGGTAAGAACATTACAATCTAAATAGCATAGCAAAGCCTGCTTTTCGCCGTGAGTCATTTCGCTTTAGACAAGACATTGTCAATTCTACTGATACCATGAAGAACAACAACAAAAGAGCAGTTCAGACCAGTTCCGCCATTACAAACACACCCATAAAAATAGTATAAGGGTATTAATCAGGCGATGTCATTGTTATCAATATATCACTATGACTTGATGACATACATTGATTGACATACCACTTGAAATGGGCCTGAATATAATGCGTCTCTTGTCCCCTCTTTTGTTTGTTCTTGTTTCAACTGTGTGCTCCACCAGTGATTCAAATACAGTGGAACATAATCCATCATTCGTGTGAATGGACTTGTTGTCCCATGGAGCCACATATTGCAGTGAATGGGAGACGTTGTGGGTGCATCTTGAATGGGGAGCTGTTTTAGTTAACAAAAGTCGATCTTAAGCGAGTGGTTGATGCTGACTTTGTACGTGTGAAGAGGTTAGCATAAGTATCAGCTTTCTCCAGCGTAAGAAAACTGGTCTATCAAACGGTTGTTGCTCTGCCTCTATTAGCTGTAATGAATGACTTTACTGGAAGTGGAACATCAAGCTAAACGAAACAAGTTGTACTATTCGAATAAAGTGTTCATTTTTACTTGTTACACATTTGTGACTTTCTCAGCCGTGTGTGTGTGTGTGTGTGTGTGTGTGTGTGTGTTTCAGATAGAACAGAATGTCCTACAACTCCTCTCTCTACCGTGAGGTATAGAAGTCTCTACAACACTAGGCTGTTGTCTCCACATTACCATGCACTGCCCTTAATCAACAAACAAACACTAGCTGCAGATAAAAAGCAGCACAGAGGAAACAGACCCAGCTGTACTTTTCTCTCTTCCTGGTGTTTTCCCTCCCTTTCAGGGACAAACTCAGTCATTTCAGAGCTCTAGTCTTCCTCAATGTCTTCTCAGTGGCTGTTGCTCTGAGCTCCTCACATAAGGCGCCAGTTAGAAATCGACTGTATCTCAGATTAGATTAGAGAGTTAAATAGTCACATTTACAGGGTTGCAGATGTAATTACATTGTACCATGAAAATCTTAAGCTCCGAGCTCCAACCATGCAGAAAGTGAAAAATAAATTAAAATAGATACAATAAAAATAGATAATATTATATACACATTAACTGTGGAAATGATAAATGTCCATTGGGGGGGGAGCAGCAGGGAGGGGAGGGCAGGTAGTTGACTAGGGTATGTATATATCCTGTATCTATAACAGTGTTGTAAACAGACATGCCAGCAGTAAGCACAAACGGACTTATGTGCTGGTGAAGCTTAAAACTAACTTAATGCTGAGTGACAAATGTCTCTTCACATACTGTTGATCTTGTTTGCAAAGTCACAGAACCTCCTGTAGTAAGCATGTAGGCCGTACAAGGTTTTAAATTACTGTAGTCTGTTCTTCACTCCAGCCTGGCATATTTAAATTAGGACTAGATAGACATACCAAACACAGTATACAGAAACAATAATTTAATTTTCTGCATTTTTAAGGCACAATGCTGTTTCTTTTAGATAGACAAATCTTAGAATTTCTGGGTAATAATTAAAGATGCACTATGCGAAAATAGCTCTGGCCATTTCCTGGTTGTTAAAATTCAGTTCATAATTTGCCTAATTTCAGTTTGTGACAACATAAGTAAAGCATAGAGAATCATTGTTCCATCTAAACCTCTGAAATATATGTTCCATAAACAAAAACATTTTTGCTGTTTGAAGCTGGTGTTAACCTAAATTAAAAGATGCAAAAACTAAAGTTAACAGGATGCATAGAAATACCTCAGAACAGAGCTCCCACTTCTTAGACTTGCTTTCAATGAGAATGACCAACATTTGTGTGAATAAGGCACGGTCGCACAAGTGTTACATATTACAGCCTTACTGTAATGGTTTTCCATTGAAGTAGTCAGAGTTTTTAGCAAAAACCTATCGGTCAAGCAAGAATGTCGCTAGGACTGTCTTGGAGTGGTCTGAGTGGAAAGGGCACCAAAGAGTAGCTCAATCCACCAGAGATGAAGAGCCTAATGGGGAGGAATATGTATTCCAACCTGAAAACAAGCCGTTATTAGAAGAGAGATTTGGAACTGGTCTGTTAACCAATAATGCAACTCCTCATGCAAAACCTGATTAAAACATCCGGTGTCGATTGTATATTCAACCAGCAGCTATTGGGAAATAACAGCTGAAAGGATTTTACTGAATTTTGACTGCACTTGGCCTTTAAAGGTTTGCCATTTCTCATGGCCTCTGGAAGATTTGTAGGAAACAGTGTAGCAGTCTTAAGGACAATATAGGAAAGACAATGGGTGTGAAATTGTTTAAAGCATGTTTCGGTCAATTGTAAAGAAACGATTTGTTTGGCTTGCCACTTCGTATATGATTAACTGTGGGTGCACATGAAGACTATTGAAAGACGGTCAAAATGCTCAACGTGAAAGCAAATATCTTATACAAAGCCGTTTATTAGCTTTTATCCATAAGGCCCAGGCATAAAATGAGCCTCGTTAAGCTTGTCTGAGCCAGAATTGCCATTTAGGGGCAAAAGCCCATCCTGTTTCTGCAGGGTGAAGCAGCTTGATGTACAAGTACACCCGCTGAATAGGGTCTCATCCCCCCCTCAACATCCATCTAAATGCATCAGTTCTTATTCACTACTGTGCAGCAAATCCCACAACCGTTAAAAAAAAACGTAGTCGATTAGTACCACAAAACAATTTTAAAGTTTATTTTGTTCATGTACAAAACAGGTGTAAAAGCAGAACTAGGAATGTAAACAGGTGACACACTTGACACAGGCATACACAAAATAAAGTATAAAATAAAATTCCCTAAATGAGCTTCTTTAAAACCCAAGCAGCAGGTTCTCATGCACCATTCACAGATTTAGTTAAGGCACTGTAATCATGACCCTTTTTCCAACACTTTCAAATGTTTTTAAAACTAAGGTCTAGTGTACTAGAACCTCCAGGTTGTAGAACACTAGACCAGTGGGTAGCTGGCTGCCGTGGCAATGCCACAGTGGTTCTTCCTGTCTTTGGCCATGTAGATGTAGCCTTTGTCTCCCCACTTATCACTCCAGCTGAGGAAGAGACATGTTAGTCCCACAATTAGATTTACTGCCGCTTTAGAGAAATGTATGACTTAGTATTAGGATAACACCAACACCGTATTCAAATAAAGGCAATGTAGAGATGCATATTCCCCGATGAGGGAATCAACAAATCCCGTAGTAGTGACATAACAAAAAACATCCTAAGAAGATACTATGTACTGTACCTGTTCTTGACAATCCAGAATTTCTTGCCATCTACATCCCACCACCAGAACTCCATGGTCAAGCTTCTCACTGCTGCACTCCTCCTCATAATAGATCCCTACAGGGAGAGGTCAAAGTTAAATTAGTGGGCAAAAATGCTGGGTTTTCCTCAGTATGTAAAACCACCGGATCTCAAAGCTAAAGGTCGTTAGGTAGCTATTCACTACATGGAAAAACTGAAATATTTGGTAACAAACAATTTACTTCAAAGATGAAACCATTTGTAAATATGAACTAGTGTGAAAAGGACATACCAGAATAGCTCACTGCTACCCAAAAATAGTAGGTAGGGAATCCAATCCTTGCAAATATTGTAACATAATTTAAGTGGCATCGCTAACTGCTACTTACCAGACTGGTAGAACTGGAAAGATTCGTGGCTGGCATCGATGGCGACAGAGATGGGGCCGACAGACGCCACAGCCATCATCAGAGTGTGCTCCTTGCCATTGGGGATGTCCACAAAGCCAGTTTCATTAACGGCACTGAACTCTGGTCGGTAGTGGCAAAGATCATCATCCTGAGTAACCAGATAAGCCCAACGGCCATGATTAGTAAAAAAAACAATTATTCAAGCAAGTCAGTCATCCTTGGAGACATAAATCGAACTGTAATGGAAAATGTAATTTATTTTTCAAAGTTGTAAGTCATTCCAAAATAATAACCATAGGAGTTGGATCTACAGGAAATTATCTGGGACCAGGCTAAAAGAACAGGGCCTTTTAATAAATGTATCTTCATACACTATAATATTTGAATTCAGAGACTAATAGAACACAGGGCCTTACCTTGCCCACATAGGGGTAGGACGCCTCTGTGTCCAGGCCGCCGTTGTCCTTTACATACTGGAATGCCAAGTCCATGAGACCCCCATTACAGCCCTCGTTGCCCTGGGGTCTGGAGCAGTCCATCAGGTTCTGTTCACTCAGAGACACCAGATTGCCAGTCTTCCTGAATTGCTGGCCCTCTATGGCTCCGGTGGAACTGAATGACCAGCAAGACCCACATGAGCCCTGGGGGAAAGATTGTTAAACATCATGTTAGTATTTCATGACAGAACACTGACATGTGTATATTAAGCCAGTGTATGTAAGTAATAACCCATTTGCATACACAATTTGCCACATAAGCATGCAAACAAGACAGACATTTCCTGGATGTAAGAACTCAGGAAAGCCTGCATTAACCTCTTACACCTATGGTGGCGCTATTTCATTTTTGGAAGAAAAACGTTCCCGTTTTAAACAAGATATTTTGTCACAAAAAGATGCTCGACTATGCATATAATTGCTACTGTTCGAAAGAAAACACTCTGACGTGTCCAGAAATACAAATATCTTCTCTGTGCGTGCCCTTTAACGTGAGCTTCAGGCAAAACCAAGATGACTTGGCATCCAGGAAATGACAAGGATTTTTGAGGCTCTGTCTTTCATGATCTCCTTATATGGCTGTGAACGCAAGAGGAATGAGTCTGCCCTTTCTGTCGTTTCCCCAAGGTGTCTGCAGCATTGTGACGTATTTGTAGGCAGATCATTGGAAGATTGACCATAAGAGACCACATTTACCACGTGTCCGCCCGGTGTCCTGCGCCGAAATTGGTGCGCAAAAGTCACCTGCCAGTATTTTTCCATGGGGCACAGAGAGAGAAGCAAGCTTCCACGAACTGCATGTCAATGAAGAGATATGTGAAAAAACACCTTGAGGATTGATTCCAAACAACGTTTGCCATGTTTCGGTCGATATTATGTAGTTAATCCGGAAAAAGTTTCACGTTGTAGGTGACTGCATTTTCGGTTCGTTAGCCAGGCGCAATGTAGAAAACGGAACGATTTCTCCTACACACAGACGCTTTCAGGAAACACTGCGCATCTGGTATGTGGCTGGGAGTCTCCTCATTGAAAACATCAGAAGCTCTTCAAAGGTAAATGATTTTATTTATTTGGTTATCTGGCTTGTGAAAATGTTGCGTGCTACATGCTACACAAAATGCTATGCTAGCTTTGCATACTCTTACACAAATTAGTCAATTTCTATGGTTCAAAAGCATATTTTGAAAATCTGAGATGACAGTGTTGTTAAGAAAAGGCTAAGCTTGAGAGCAAACGCATTATTTAAATTTTATTTGCGATTTTCAGAAATCGTTAACGTTGCGTTATGCTAATGAGCCTGAGGCTTAGTCACAATCCCGGATCCGGGATGGGGAGTTTCAAGAGGTTAAGTGACAGAGCATTGTGTGTGGATATGAGTCATGAATCATGAGTGATTCAGGTCTCACCTGGTCCTTGACGGGAGTGACGTAGCCCTTCTCTCTCCAGTCCACAGCTTTAGGGGCCTGCAGGTAATTGGGCTCCATGAACAGAGAGCCCTTGTACTTCCTCTCAGTAGTCTGCTTGTAGCCGTTCAGCTGCCTGAACTCGTCGTTGGTCTAGGGAGGAAAGAATTCAGAAAAACACATTGAAATGTAGTCTACCTGGCCATGTGTGTTCTGTAAGTTACTATCTGAATTTAACATGTAGGTTTAATGTTTTACAAATGTTTAAAATAAAGTTATTCATTGAACGGGAAACATGGTGCGTCGTTAAAAAAAAAGTGTACATTTCAGTTCTCTTCCTTCAGAACCTGATAGCGGAAGAAACCTAAACTGAGTGATTACATCCTGCTTTAGTTGTCAACGCTGACACCTGTGTTTATTTTCAAAGTGCCTGTGAAATATTTCATGCTGTAGCCAATGCAGGGGCGGCAGGTAGCCTAGTGGTTACAGTGTTGGGCCAGTAACCGAAAGGTTGCTAGATCGAATCCCAGAGCTGACAAGGTGTATAAAAACAATCTGTCGTTCTACTTCTGAACAAGGCAGTTAACCCACTGTTCCGAGGTCACCATTGTAAATAAGAATGTTCTTTACTGAATTGCCTAGTTAAAAAAAAAAAGTAATGACAACAAAACAATTCAGCATGGGACAAGACTTCTGAAATGTACCACCTGCTCCACCCTTAAAAAGGTCTCAGCAACAAAGCTCGACTTGGGCAGGAGCTAACCAGAATTGATATTTGCACCTCAAACTTTCTACTGCTTGAGTTCCTGCACCTCAGAATATTAGCTCAAAGTACTGCAGATTTCCTGCACCTTAATATAAAAAGTACTGGCACCCAGAATGAGTAGCGGCACCCATTTCATCCATGTCAAGCACTGCTCAGCAAGGTGATTCTTACCATGTCACCAAAGTTGTTCATGCCCAGACGGTAGGAGTGTTTTCCCATAGAATGGTCCAGGTTGTGCATCTCAATCTTCTTCAGGTTCTTCTCCCAAACCATCCTCCTCCAGCCCTCCTCCCTCTAACAATGAGTGAAAAACAATCAAAAATACACAATCCATGTAATATTGTTAAACCAAGTTAATTGTAATTTACAGCTACATGTATGCAAAGGCACAAATTAGAGCCACTGAGGGGTTCCTATGTGCTCCTCTACTTCTGCTTAAAAACCCACCTCATGGTAGTTTTTGCAATGCCAGTTCTTCCACAAGTGCCAGTGGCCCTCCAACTGAGAGTCAAACATATGGGCCGCATACACAGCACTCATACAGAGCACCAACACTGCCAAGTAGAGCGACGTCATAGTCAAACAACTGAAGGGAGAGAGCAGAGCCATCAGTCAGCCTTGTATTCAGTGTTAAGAATATATACATTCTTTAAAAAAAAATGAAGTCGTACCTTTGAAACAATAGAGCTTCAATGTTATAGCCACTACCAGAAGAAAATAGAGGCTGGGCAGCACCAACTTTTCAGTAGAAGAGCTACAACTATCCATTTGGTCTCCCACCAAGGGTTTTAACCAAGCCCTGCTTAGCTTTAACATGTCACTGACTACTACCCATGTGGTACAGTGAGACATCTCTTAACTTCAGATTCACTGTTGCTAGCAGAGCCATTCCAAAGGAAAGGTTTAACAGAAACAATGAAATGTCACCCTACATATCAATGACACTATACAGGCATATATAAGATTTGTGAAGGCACCAGCAGAGCTATTGTTCCAAGTCAACTGAAAATAGACACATCTAGAGTTAAGCTTCACTTGATTTAAAAAGTAATCTTAAATTAGGCCATGTTGGATTCACATCTTCCTCAACAAATAGCTAAGTTAAAGAACAGGACTAAATCAAACTTAAGACCTATTCTTTAACTTTTGGTTGAGCTGGAGCTGTGAATCAATCATTAATATGTAGACAAGCCAAAATTAAAGCCATGACACAAAATATACAAATCCTTCAAAATGTTGATAATTGGTTGCATTGACAAAACATTTAGATTTGTGCAATACAGTAAATAGCCTAAAATTGTGGCTCTTAAACTAATATAACACTATTTACTCAACTAAAATGAGTAAACACATCCGTGCCACATTCGAGATGAGTCACTATAAAATGTCTTATTTACATATCAAAGTTTGTCACGTGCGCCGAATACAACATGTGTAGACCTTAAATTGAAATGCTTACTTATACAGGGTCTAACCAATGCAAAAAAAGTGTGACAGCACTGAACTAATTAATCATGCATTCAAGATAGCGTGTCAAGGTCGTAGGTCTGGAGATATTCACAATTGCTATAATAATCTGCACACTGAAAATGGCATTGATCACCGGCACCAAATAACGCAGTTAATGAAATCAACAGCAATTAAGGTCATGTGGTTGTGCTTTTAGATGAAGCACAGTAATTAAAATTGTTTATATATTTGTTTCATGTTTGAAAGCGCAGTGTAAAACACACTTCGATAGATTATTGGATTAATTCACGGTTTCCATAGAATTTGGGTTGTACTTTGACGGTTGAAAGCAGTGATAACACAGGAATCAAACGCCGGTCTCCTTTTAAATTGCTGAAAATCTCATTAAAAAACACCTCATCCAAATATTAGCCGCATTTGTACTGTTTCCTATATCGCAACAACGTATAAAAACGATAACACTGGAGACATTTCTTATGTGAGAACTCCATATTCTAAAAATCTAGCGCAACAGTAAATTAAACTGAAGGAAAAAAACAAAATGGGACGTTACTGTCGTTATTCCAAATTATATCAAGTAATGCTTTTCCAAATGATACATGTTGATATCCGAGATATTCAAGGGAATGTTTGGTAACAGCCGGCAGCAATAACATCAGAAACTGTATTTTAACGCTGTTCGGCATTGTTGTATCAATCGAAGAGCAAATGCCCCTGGTAAACGGCCATAACCCAAGAAGACCGACCGAACACTGTATAACAAACCTAGCTCAATACTTACTTTCCGTCAATTTGTAATAAAGGTGAGTTGATATATGCTGTTGTTGTGTAGACAAATGCTTACTAAACACAACACTTTATACAGCCAGCTATATGTCGTGATAGTAAGGGAGGCCTGTGATTGGCTAAAAGGACCTCGATATCACACAGTGTATCTTGGGATTGGCTGAAAAGGGAATTCAAAAATCTCAGGTCCCGCCCTCGAGTAAATATCCCAGCATGTGATTCCTGCTCAAGTGACCGTTTTATCCTTCAGCTGAATTTGATGAAACATCTTTAGAAGTTGATTAGATTACTGGGAGACAAAGGGTACAATTATACATTGTAACGTCGAACCAGTTTGCATTAACTATCTTTCATATTCGGTTACTTTGTAACAGTTCTCTCATCATGTGCCGGCGCCGAGAAGATGAGAACGTGACACGCTGCTGCTCAAACAGCAATAACAAAGAAATGGTCAGTAAAAAAAGACAAGACATGTTCACTGCACAAGGACGACATGAATTTAGCTAGAAAGTGATTCATAACTTGACATCATTCTTTGACTCAGCAGTGGGTTACATACCCGATACACATCTTCGTGTTAGTTTGGGGTTTTAGGATGTGTTCCTGTATATACACATTGTGACAATGCAGATGTAAAAAGGTCTTGAAAATACATTTGATTAGATTTAGGTCCCTGGGCATATTTATTTTATACTACATTAGGCCTGAAAATACAGGTATAAAATATAATAATCAACAGGTTGATGTCCTTACTTTATAAGTACACCAATTGATGTAGCAACTGCAGATTGCCCCTTTAATGCTAAAATACATGAGATTGTCTGCATTCTTTAAACTGATTAATTATTGTGTGATAGCCTGCTGTGTCAAGACCGCATTCTAATGGCCTTGTAAATAACCATTCCAATTTCATTTGAAAGGGGAGGTATCTTGCAAGCTGTTCGGGGTTTTCTACCTCTTCTGCACGTTCTCTTTTTGTTTTCCTTTTAAACTATGATCATATTGTTTTCTATTTTTTGGAGCTCATACAGATTAAATAGCAAAGCATTAATGTACCTATTTAAATTATTAAACCCACTAGATTAAAACCCACAGCAACACACTAATCAACACATTGTTTCTGATCAATACCTATTGTGTAATGTTGCTTTTTCCTTGTCAGTGATAGGAAATACTGCCTGTCAACCAAACACAATCACACAGGAAGAAGGGGAGGGATGGATTCTCTTCTTGCGCAGCTGCTGAATCTACATGTAGATATCTAGTTACTGATAGGACTACTTGATTGGCATTGGTGTGTCTACAGAAACACTGGGAAATCACACACATTCCTAAGGTAAGGAGTTTTTCTCTCTAAATACAATCAGTATAGATTTAATTTGTAGTATAATTCAGTCAAGAAGAAGTGTTGATTGATTACATTGGAACTCATCTCATTCCCAGACACTTACCCCCAAATGCGCAAATCCCCAAAAGTCTGGTGGACCAACACCTCAAACGTTGCCTTCGTTAGGCAATACAGAAACACTCGGCCTACCTACTTCTTACCCATCATCACTACAACAAATTATCACTCTGACAATTTTGGAATTACCTGTAGAGGGATGTTCAGGTCAAGTTTCTCTCATCCACCAAGAAACCCCAGTCACTGTTTACCTATTTCTATATTTACTGATCTGTGTCAGATTGCAAGTCAGTCACGTGGACTGGGATATGTTCCTGGTAGCCTCAGACAATAACATCAATGTATACGCTGACTCGGTGAGTGAGTTTATTAGGAAGTGCATTGGAGATGTTGTCCCTACTGCGACTATTAAAACCATCCCGAACCAGAAATTGTGGATTGATGGCAGCATTCGCTCAACTGAAAGCACGAACCACCGCATTTAATCATGGCAAGGCGACTGGAAACAGTGTATTTATTCCCTCGGCAAGGCAATCAAACAAGCAAAGTGTCAGTGTAGAGACAAAGTAGATTCGCAAATTCAATGGCTCAAACGTGAGACATATGTGCCAAGGTCGACAGACGATAACGGATAGCAAAAAGAAAACCAGCCCCGTCGCGGACATCAACGTCTTGCTCCCGGACAAATTAAACAACTTCTTTCCTCACTTATACAGTGCCACCGACACGGCCCTCTTCCAAAGACTGTGGGCTCTCCTTCTCTGTGGCCTATGTGAGTAAAACATTTAAACGTGTTAACCCTCGCAAGGCTGCAGGACCAGATGGCAACCGTAGCCGCGTCCTCAGAGCATGTGCAGACCAGCTGGCTGGTGTATTTACAGACATATTCACTCAATCTCTATCCCAATCTGCTGTCTCCACATGCTTCAAGATGGCAACCATTGTTCCTGTTCCTAAGAAAGCTAAGGTAACTGAACTAAATGACGATCGCCCCGCAACACTCTCTTCCTTCATCATGAAGTGCTTTGAGAGACTAGTCAAGGATCATAATACCTCCACACTACCTGATACCCTAAACCCACTCCAATTTGCTTACCTCCCCAATGGGTTCACAGACGATGCAATCGGCATCACACTGCCCTATCTGGACAAGAGGAATACCTACAGTTGAAGTAAGAAGTTTACATACACCTTAGCCAAGTACATTTAAACTCTTTTTTTCACAATTCTTTACATTTAATCCTAGGAACAATTCCATGTCTTAGGTTAGTTAGGATCACCACTTTATTTTAAGAATGTGAAATGTCAGAATAAAAGTAGAGTGATTTATTTCAGCTTTTATTTCTTTCATCACATTCCCAGTGGGTCAGAAGTTTACATACACTCAATTAGTATTTGGTAGCATTGCCTTTAAATTGTTTAACTTGGGTCTAACGTTTCGGGTAGCCTTCCATAAGCTTCCCACAATAAGTTGGGTGAATTTTGACCCATTCTTCCTGACAGAGCTGGTGTAACTGAGTCAGAATTGCAGGCCTCCTTGCTCGCATACAATTTTCAGTTCTGCCCACACATTTTCTATAGGATTGAGGTAAGGGCTTTGTGATGTCCACTCCAACACCTTGACTTAGTTGTCCTTAAGACATGTTGCCACAACTTTGGAAGTATGCTTGGGGTCGTTGTCCATTGGAAGACCCATTTGAGACCAAACTTTAACTGATGTCTTGAGATGTTGCTTCAATAAATCCACATAAGTTTCCTCCCTCATGATGCCATCTACCAGTCCCTCCTGCAGCAAAGCAGACCCACAACATGATGCTGCCACCCCCGTGCTTCGCAGTTGGGATGGTGTTCGTCGACTTGCAAGCCTCCCCCTTTTTCCTCCAAACATGAAGATGGTCATTATGGCCAAACTGTTCTATTTTTGTTTCATCAGACCAGAGGACATTTCTCCAAAAAGTACGATCTTTGTTCCCATGTGCAGTTGCAAACCATAGTCTTGCTTTTTTATGGCGGTTTTAGAGCAGTGGCTTCTTCCTTGCTGAGCGGCCTTTCCAGGTTGTGTTGATATAGGACTCGTTTAACTGTGGATATAGATACTTTTGTACCTGTTTCCTCCAGAATCTTCACATGGTCCTTTGCTGTTGTTCTGGAATTGATTTTCACTTTTGCACCAAAGTGCGTTCATCTCTAGGAGACAGAACGTGTCTCCTTCCTGAGCTGTATGATGGCTGCGTGGTCCCATGGTGTTTATACTTGCGTACTATTGTTTGTACAGATGAACGTGGTACCTTCAGGCGTTTCGAAATGGCTCCCAAGGATGAACCAGACCTGTGGAGGTCTACAATTTTTTTTCTGAAGACTTGGCTGATTTCTTATGATTTTCCCATGATGTCAAGCAAAGAGGCACAGAGTTTGAAGGTATGCCTTGAAATACATCTACATTGACTCAAATGATGTCAATTAGCCTATCGGAAGCTTCTAAAGCCATGACATCATTTTCTGGAATTATCCAAGCTGTTTAAGGGCACAGTCAACGTAGTGTATGTAAACTTCTAACCCACTGGAATTGTGATACAGTGAATTATAAGTTAAATAATCTGTCTGTAAACAATTGTTTGAAAATTACTTGTCATGCACAAAGTAGATGTCCTCACCAACTTGACAAAACTAATTAACAAGAAATTTGTGGAGTGGTTGAAAAACAAGTTTTAATGACTCCAACCTAAGTGTATGTAAACTTCTGACTTCAACTGTATGGAAGAATGCTGTTCATTGACTACAGCTCAGCATTCAACACCATGGTACCCTCCAAACTCATCATTAAGCTTGAGAACCTCGCTCTCGACCCCGCCCTGTACACCTGGGTCCTGGACTTTCTTATGGTCCGCGCCCAGGTGGTGAAGGTAGGAAACAACATCTCCACCCCGCTGATCCTCAACACTGGGGCCCCACAAGGGTGCGTTCTCAGCCTTCTCCTGTACTCCCTGTTTACACATGACTGTGTGGCCATGCACGCCTCCAACTCAATCATCAAGTTTGCAGACGACCCTACAGTCGTAGGCTTGATTACCAACAACAACTAGACAGCCTACAGGGAGGAGGTGAGGGCACTCGGAGCGTGGTGTCAGGAAAACAAACTCTCACTCAACGTCAACAAAACAAAGGAGATGATCGTGGACTTCAAGAAACAGCAGAGGGAGCACCCCCCTATCCACATTGATGGGACAGTAGATGAGAAGGTGGAAAGGTTTAAAACCTCTTGGAACTCCCCATCCCGGATCCGGGATCGTGACTAAAGCCTCAGGCTCATTAGCATAACGCAACGTTAACGATTTCTGAAAATCGCAAATAAAATGAAAATAATGCGTCTGCTCTCAAGCTTAGCCTTTTCTTAACAACACTGTCATCTCAGATTTTCAAAATATGCTTTTGAACCATAGAAATTGACTAATTTGTGTAAGAGTATGCAAAGCTAGCATAGCATTTTGAGTAGCATTTAGCACGCAACATTTTCACAAAAACCAGATTAAAGATTAAAATCATTTACCTTTGAAGAGCTTCTGATGTTTTCAATGAGGAGACTCTCAGTTACATACCAAATGCGCAGTTTTTCCTGAAAGCGTCTGTGTGTAGGAGAAATCGTTCCGTTTTCTACATTGCGTCTGGCTAACGAACCGAAAATTCAGTCACCTACAACGTAAAACTTTTTCCGAATTAACTACATAATATCGACCGAAACATGGCAAACGTTGTTTGGAATCAATCCTCAAGGTGTTTTTTCACATATCTCTTCATTGATATATCGTTCGTGGAAGCTTGCTTTCCTCTCTGAATCCCATGGAAAAATACTGGCAGCTGACTTTTGCGCACCAATTTCGGCGCAGGACACCGGGCGGACACCTGGTAAATGTGGTCTCTTATGGTCAATCTTCCAATGATCTGCCTACAAATACGTCACAATGCTGCAGACACCTTGGGGAAACAACAGAAAGGGTTGACTCACTCCTCTCGCGTTCACAGCCATATAAGGAGACAATGGAAAACAGAGCCTCAAAAATCCTGCTCTTTTCCTGAATGCTGTCTCATCTTGGTTTTGCCTGAAGCTCACGTTCTAGGGCACGCACAGAAAATATCTTGGTAGTTCTGGACACGTCAGAGTGTTTTCTTTCGAAAGCTATCAATTATATGCATAGTCGAGCATCTTTTTGTGACAAAATATCTTGTTTAAAACGGGAACGTTTTTCATCCAAAAATGAAATAGCGCCCCCAGAGCATCAACAGGTTAAGTTCCTCGGCTTACACGTCACGGACAAACGGAAATGGTCCACCCACACTGACAGCGTGGTGAAGAAGGCGCAACAGCGCCTCTTCAACATCAGGAGGCTGAAGAAATTTGGCTTGTCACCTAAAACCCTGACAAACTTTTACAGATTCCCGATCGAGAGCATCCTGTCAGGCTGTATCACCACCTGATACGGCAATTGCACCTCCCTCGACCCCAAGGCTCTCCAGGGGGTAGTGCGGTCTGCACAATGCATCACTGGGGGCAAACTACCTGCCCTTCAGGACACCTACAGCACCCTGTGTCACAGGAAGGCCAAAAAGATCATCAAGGACAACCACCTGAGCCACTGCCTGTTCACCCTGCTATCACCCAGAATGCGAGGTCAGTACAGGTGCATCAAAGCTGGGACCGAGAGACTGAAAAACATCTTCTGTCTCAAGGCCATCAGACTGTTAAACAGCCATCACTAACATAGAGAGGCTGCTAGCAACATACAGACTCAAATCATTGCCAACTTCAATAAAGGTATCCATGGTAACTTAAAATAATGCCACTTTAATAATGTTTACATATCCTACATTACTCATCTCATATGTATATACTGTATTATATACCATCTATTGCCTAAGCTGCACAGCCATCGCACATCCATATACTTATATGTACATATTCTTATTCCATCCCCTTACATTGTGTGTATAAGGTAGTTGTTGTGAATTTATTAGAATACTTGTTGGATATTACTGCACTGTCGGAACTAGAAGCACAAGCATTTCGCGAAACTCGCATTAACATCTGCTAACCATGTCCTATGGCGTTCTGCATTAGCAACGAACAGCCCCCGTGGTATGCAGCTGTTCAGGGAAGCTAGAAACCATTATACACAGGCAGTTAAAAAAGCTTTTTCAAGCAGAAATTTGCTTCCTGCAAAAGTTCTGGGACACTGTAAAGTCCATGGAGAATAAGAACACCTCCCAGCTGCCCACTGCACTGAAGATAGGAAACACTGTCACCACTGATAAATCCACCATAATTGAGAATTTCAATAAGCATTTTTCTACGGCTGGCCATGCTTTCCACTTGGCTACTCCTACCCCGGTCAACAGCACTGCACCCCCCACAGCAACTCGCCCAAGCCTTCCCCATTTCTCCTTCTCCCAAATCCGTTCAGCTGATGTTCTGAAAGAGCTGCAAAATCTGGAACCCTACAAATCAGCAGGGCTAGACAATCTGGACCCTTTCTTTCTAAAAAGTATCTGCTGAAATTGTTGCCACCCCTATTACTAGCCTGTTCAACCTCTCTTTTGTGTCGTCTGAGATTCCCAAAGATTGGAAAGCAGCTGCGGTCATCCCCCTCTTCAAAGGGGGGGACACTCTTGACCCAAACTGCTACAGACCTATATCTATCCTACCATGCCTACCAAGCCAAGTCAACGAACAGATTACCGACCATTTCGAATCTCCCAATACCTTCTCTGCTATGCAATCTGGTTTCAGAGCTGGTCATGGGTGCACCTCAGCCACGCCTAAGGTCCTAAACGATATCTTCTGCCATCGATAAGAAACATTACTCTGCAGCCGTATTCATTGATCTGGCCAAGGCTTTCGACTCTGTCAATCACCACATCCTCATCGGCAGACTCGACAGCATTGGTTTCTCAAATGATTGCCTCGCCTGGTTCACAAACTACTTCTCTGATAGAGTTCAGTGTGTCAAATCGGAGGGTCTGCTGTCCGGACCTCTGGCAGTCTCTATGGGGGTGCCACAGGGTTCAATTCTTGGACCGACTCTCTTCTCTGTATACATCAATGAGGTCGCTCTTGCTGCTGGTGAGTCTCTGATCCACCTCTACGCAGACGACACCATTCTGTATACTTCTGGCCCTTCTTTGGACACTGTGTTAACAACCCTCCAGGCAAGCTTCAATGCCATACAACTCTCCTTCCGTGGCCTCCAATTGCTCTTAAATACAAGTAAAACTAAATGCATGCTCTTCAACCGATCGCTACCTGCACCTGCCCGCCTGTCCAACATCACTACTCTGGACGGCTCTGACTTAGAATATGTGGACAACTACAAATACTTAGGTGTCTGGTTAGACTGTAAACTCTCCTTTCAGACCCATATCAAACATCTCCAATCCAAAGTTCAATCTAGAATTGGCTTCCTATTTCGCAACAAAGCATCCTTCACTCATGCTGCCAAACATACCCTTGTAAAACTGACCATCCTACCAATCCTCAACTTTGGCGATGTCATTTACAAAATAGCCTCCAATACCCTACTCAACAAATTGGATGCAGTCTATCACAGTGCAATCCGTTTTGTCACCAAAGCCCCATTTACTACCCACCATTGCGACCTGTATGCTCTCGTTGGCTGGCCCTCGCTTCATACTCGTCGCCAAACCCACTGGCTCCATGTCATCTACAAGACCCTGCTCGGTAAAGTCCCCCCTTATCTCAGCTCGCTGGTCACCATAGCATCTCCCACCTGTAGCACACGCTCCAGCAGGTATATCTCTCTAGTCACCCCCAAAACCAATTCTTTCTTTGGCTGCCTCTCCTTCCAGTTCTCTGCTGCCAATGACTGGAACGAACTACAAAAATCTCTGAAACTGGAAACACTTATCTCCCTCACTAGCTTTAAGCACCAACTGTCAGAGCAGCTCACAGATTACTGCACCTGTACATAGCCCACCTATAATTTAGCCCAAACAACTACCTCTTTCCCTACTGTATTTAATTCATTTATTTATTTTGCTCCTTTGCAGCCCATTATTTTTATTTCTACTTTGCACATTCTTTCATTGCAAATCTACCATTCCAGTGTTTTACTTGCTATATTGTATTTACTTTGCCACCATGGCCTTGGAATTTTTTTTGCCTTTACCTCCCTTATCTCACCTCATTTGCTCACATCGTATATAGACTTGTTTATACTGTATTATTGAATGTATGTTTGCTTTACTCCATGTGTAACTCTGTGTCGTTGTATGTGTCGAACTGCTTTGCTTTATCTTGGCCAGGTCGCAATTGTAAATGAGAACTTGTTCTCAACTTGCCTACCTGGTTAAATAAAGGTGAAATACTTTTTTTTTTAAATGTGTGTGTGACCAATAAAATTTGAGTTGATTGAACTTGTAAAAGTCTGTGTTTCAGGTGGTGAGGCCTCCTCGTTTACATCAAGCAGTCCTCAAGAAGCTGTTGACCTTGATCTATGTATTTAACATTGGAAAGAGGATACATCTCATAGTTATTTATATACTTGGCATAGCTAATTCTAATAGGCTATACTGTACCTACTGCTGTACATATCATTCTTAGTATATCTTGTGTAAATCCATCTATTGTATACACCTGTAGATTGCATTTGTATTACAGTGCTATTTGGGATGTTAATTGGATTCCGCTGGCATTTCTTGAATTTTTATATTTTTTCTTGTTTTATTATTTGTGAAGTGTACTTTCACATTGAGCTGCACTGTTTGGAGCTACCCACTGGGCACACACTGGTTGACTCAATGTTGTTTCCATGTAATTTCAATGAAATTACATTTCAACCAACGTGAAATGGACGTTGAATAGTGTCCAGGGGCTAGTAACATTAAGCATTTCGCTGCACCCGACATCTATTTTTAACGATGAAACTAGCAGGAACACACTGATCAATACATTTGTTTCTGATCAACACCTATTGTGTCATGTCACTTTTGCCTTGTCAGCTTTAGGAAATACTGCCTGTGAACCTAATGAACTTGACTACAGTATTCTGAAGGAGACAAAACAAAAACAAATACTTTGTAAAGGGGTGTTTGCAACTCCAGCAAAATATAGTCTGAAGGAATAATAATAAGAATACAGTAAATAACCGATATTAGAAAGGTTACCTCATGAAAGAGAAACGGAGTGAAATAGATTGTCAAAACCCTCTTAATAGTCACAGTCGGGGGCAGAAGCACATTTGATCTGAATTGATTCATTCGAAAGGCTTGTCCGTCTCTGACACCACATTACAGTTGCCTATCTGACTGGGCAAACACAATCACACAGGAGAGAGATATATTATCTTCTTGGGGAGCTGCTGAATCTACCTGTAGATATGTTATTTTTTAATTGAACTGATATTTAACTAGGCTTGTCAGTGAAGAACACATTCTTATTTACAGTGACAGCCTACCCCGGGCAAACCCAGACGACGCTGGGCTAATTGTGCACCGCCCTTTGGGACTCCCAATCACGGCTGGATGTGATACAGCCTGGCTTTGAACCAGGGACTGTAGTGACGTGTTTTGCACTGAGATGCAGTGCCTTAGACTGCTGCACCAGTCGGGAGCCCAAAATATGTGGTAATAGGACTACTTGATTGGTATCTACAGAAAGAGGGAAATCAATGGGTTTATTTATGATAAGTGTTAGTTACTAGTATTAAGAATGTTTTTATTACAATGCAGTACTGACCATTACCTCATCCATGCAACTGACACTGATTACAGTCAAACAGAAAAAGAAGCACTTCCTCCACCTGTTAGCCATGAAGTGTACTGCAGGCAATGACCATAATAAATCGAATCGATTTTATTTGTCACATGAGCCAAATACAACAGGTGTGAAATGCTTACTTTACGAGCCTTTAATCAACAATGCAGTTCAAGAAATAGAGTTAAGAAAATATTTAGTAAATAAACTCAAGTCAAAAATGAAAATTAACACTAGAATTACATAACAAAAACAAGGCTATATACAGGGGGTACTGGTACCGAGTCAATGTGTGGGGGTCCAGGTTAGTCGGGGAAATGTGTACATATAGGTAGGGGTAAATTGACTTAGTCAACGATAGAGTTGACTAAGTTCTAATGTCACATGCACAAGTACAGTGAAATGCCTTCCTTGCAAGCTCCAAACCCAACAATGCAGTAATCAATGACTATGTAATACTAGAAATAACAAGGTAGAACAAACACACAAGTAAGTAAGCATACTACACAGAGTGGACAAAAAATTAGGAACACCTGCTTTTTCCAGCCCATAGACTCACCAGGTTAATCCAGGTGAGCGCTATGATTGAAGTGTTAAATCCACTTCAATCAGTCTAGATGAAGTGGAAGAGATGGGTTACAGAAGGATTTCTAAGCCTTGAGACATTGATTGTGCATGTGTGCCATTTAGAGGGTGAATTGCCCATACAACATATTTAAGTGCCTTTGAACGGGGTATGGTAGGAGTTCCCAGGCACACCGGTTTGAGTGTATGAAGAACTGCAATGCTGCTGGGTTTTTCACGCTCAATAGTTTCCTGTGTGTATCAAGAATGGTTCAACACCCAAAGGACATCCAGCCACCGTGACACAACTGTGGGAAGTTTTGGAGTAAACATGGGCCAGCATCTCTGTGGAACACTTTCGACACCTTGTAGAGTCAATATCCCGATGAAGGGAGGCTGTTCTGAGTGCAAAAGAGGGTGCAACTCAATTCTAGGAAGGTGTTCCTAATGTTTGTACGCTCAGTGTAGAGGTCCTAGATGGCAGGGAGCTCGGCCACAATAATGTACTGGGCTGTCCACACCACCCTCTGTTGCACCATGTGATTGAGGGTGGTGCAGTCGCCATACCAAGCAGTGATGCAGCCAGTCAAGATGCTCTCAATGGTACAGCTGTAGATTGTTTTGAGGATTTGAGGGCCCATGCCAAAACTTTTCATCCCCCTGGGGGGAAGAGGTGCTCTTGCGCCTTCTTCACGACTGTGCGTGTGTGTGGACCATTTTAAGTCCTTATTGATTTGGACACAGAGGAACTTGAAGCCTTCAACCCACTCCACTGTAGCCCGTCGATGTGGATGGGAGCGTGCACTGGCACCACACATCCAGGCTGTCTCATCATCGTGGGTGATCAGGCATACCACCGTTGTGTCATCAGCTACGTAGTTGTGGGTGAACAGCGAGTATAGGAGGGGACTAAACACACACCCCTGTGGGATACCTGTGTTGGGGGTCAGCTTGGCGGAGGTGATGTTGCCTACCCTCACCACCTGTAGTCAGCCCGTCAGGAAGTCCAGGTTCCAGTTGCAGAGGGAAGTGTTCAGTCCCAGGGTCCTAAGCTTGGTGACAAGCTTGGAGGGGACAATAGTGTTGAACGCTGAGCTGTAGTCAATAAAAAGCATTCTCACATAGGTATTCCTCTTATCTAGGTGGGTGACAGCTGTGTAGAGTGCAATTGCGGTGTCTATGGATCTGTTGGGGAAGTATGCAAATTGGAGTGGGTCTAGAGTGCCTAGGATGGAGTTGATGTGTGCCATGACCAGTCTCTCAATGCACTTCACGATTACAGATTTTATTTTATTTACATTTTTAACCTATATTTAACTAGGCAAGTCAGTTAAGACTTGTATCTCACTGATCATCCCTAAAGCCAACACCTCATTTGGCCGCCTTCCAGTTCTCTGCTGCCTGTGACTGGAATGAATTGCAAAAATCGTTGAAGTTGGAGATTTATCTCCCTCACCAACTTTAAACATCTGCTATCTGAGCAGCTAACCGATCGCTGCAGCTGTACATAGTCCATCGGTAAATAGCCCACCCAATTTACCTACCTCATCCCCATACTGTTTTTATTTATTTACTTTTCTGCTCTTTTGCAAACCAGTATCTCTACCTGCGCATGACCATCTGATCATTTATCACTAAATTGTAATTATTCGCCTACCTCCTCATATGCCTTTTGCACACAATGTATATAGACCCTTTTTGTAAATTAAAAAATTCTACTGTGTTATTGACTTGTTTATTGTTTTCTCCATGTGTAACTCTGTGTTGCTGTCTGTTCACACTGCTATGCTTTATCTTGGCCATGTCGCAGTTGTAAATGAGAACTTGCTCTCAACTAGCCTACCTGGTTAAATAAAGGTGAAATAAAAATAAAAAGAACAAATTCTTATTTTCAATGATGGCCTAGGAACAGTGGGTTGACTGCCTTGTTCAGGGACAGAACGACAGATTTGTACCTTGTCAGCTCGGGGATATGGACTTGCAACCTCTCAGTTACTAGTCCAACGCTCTAACCACTAGGCTACCCTGCCGCACCAGGGAAGATATGGGTGCTACCGGGGCAGCAGTCATTGTTGCATGAGGCCTTCGAGTTCCAGGAATGATGGTGGTTATCTTAAAACTTGTGGGGATTACAGACTGGGACAAGGAGAGGTTGAAAATGACCATGAACATGCCTGCCAGCTGTTCTGCTCATGCTCTGAGAATGCGCCCAGGAATACCGTCTGGCCCTGCAGCCCAGCTGGTGTTGACCTGATTAAAGACCTTACTCATGTCGGCCTTGGAGAGTGAGATCAACCAGTCCTCTGGGTCCGTGACAGCACTTACACCCAGCACAATGTTGTTATTGTCAAAACGTGCCTAAAAATGCATTGATTTCATCTGGTAGCGAGGCATTGTTGAGCAGATCACGACTGAGTCCGTAATATCCGTAATATACCGTATCTAGCCTATCAGTGACTTATGTTTGCTTCTCTAAACAGGACCTACAAATGATAAAGTCAGAAAGCAACATAAACATTTTAGGTGTTAGTTTTCCAATAATCTTAGCATTTCAGTATTTGATACACATATTTTTTAGCTCTCATCTTTCTTTCCCACTAGAGGGCGACCTCTAACAGTTAGTCAACTCAGAAGTAGATCCCAGGCCGACCATGAACAGAAACACTCACACACTAGATGCAAGTTCAGCCTCCTGTGACAAATGAGAACTTGGCTTGCAATCTGGTCTCAGAGAATTTAGTATTATTCTGTATGTAAATCCAAGACACTCTATTTAGTATGATATGTTACGTTTTGTATGGTATGCATTTATTCGTGGATGTCCATCCTCCATTTTGTATGATATGTTATGAATTGCAATTCATACAATGTGTTACAAAGTTTGCTAAAAGTACAATATGTTACAAATTTGAAAAATGTATGATGTGTTACAAATTCCAATTTGTTGTTGTTAACATTAGCTAAGTGGCTAGGTGGCTAATGCTAATGATAGCTAGCGTTAGCTAGGCTAGATGTTAGGGGTTAGGTTAAAGGGTTAAGGTTAGGGTTTTGTCTAATGTAGCCATACCAAACGTAACTTATCATACTAATTTCAGTGTCCCGGATTTACTTTTACTATGTTATGTCTAGTCTATGAGACCAGGCTGTGACTTAATTAAATAAAACTAAAGAAGGGTAAACTTGTGTTTGGTATGAAACCCTATGTTAACTTTACTCCTCTAGCTGTCAGTTTCAACGAAATAGACTCTACGTAAAAATAAAAACACAGGGATAATATTCCTCTAATGAACTTTCACACAGTTCTCATACTGGGATTGACCTCAATGTTCCTGGGTGAGAGACATTATGAGGTTGTTTTGAAGAAGTTTTTACAGCTTCTCTCTGCCCGCCCAGTCTTCTCAAATTAACATGAGCTGAAACACACTGCCCCATGAACACACGCACGCACGCACAAACGCACGCACGCACGCACACACACACACACACACACACACACACACACACACACACACACACACACACACACACACACACACACAAGTCCACAAACGTAGCCCTTTTCACCCTATACATCCATTACATAGCACTGCTCTGAGTGCCTGCAGTCTATTGACACAGTACTGAAACTAGAGACAAACAACACAAGCACAGCTTGAGATAAGAGCTCAATTAATGAGAAACGTTATTTCTGTTGGCAAATTGGATTTCTATTTTGATGACTTGCTGCAGTGTACAAGCCCTCAGACTCAGAGCTCTCTCTCTATTCCATTCTCTCCATTTAATGAATGAAGGGCTACTGTCTCCAGACAGACTTTCAGCAGTGACTTTAGAGAGAGACGTAGAGATAGAGAGAAGTAGAAGTTTATAGGCAGCCAAAAACTACCTGCTCTTTTGATGTACAGCTAACACACTACTTACACAAACTCTTGGCCACTTTGTTTCCTTCTGTATTTTAAAGTTCTCAATATGAAAGCAAAAATCCCCTTGAATGGCCTTGCTCATAGTGGTAGCTTAATTTATTTTAGTGTCCGATATGTTTGTTTTGGGTTTGTCCAAGTATCAGTACTTCGATGGAACATCCTTCAGTTTGGACTGAGAGGTTATGCAGTCAAGTGAAAGAGGCGTCTGTCTGTCTGTTCATCTATTCTCCCCTGAGTCAAAGGTTTTCCCCCTTTCTCTCTCTCTCTCCCCTCTCTCTCCGCTGACACTCAGGTCCTCTGCCAGGTGCGGTGCTCTCTGCACTCCCCTGATTGCCTCTGGCACCGGGAGCACACCCATACACACCCTTACAAACCCTTACACACACATAGCCCAGACACACACACATTTCATACAGGCTCTGTGTAGCGGAGCCAGAAGTGTTTTAGCATCGCCACGGCGCTAATGGGCCATAAAGACTCACCCAGAAAGAAAGAATCCAATGCTAGCTCAACAGTCTCATTCAATGGCAGTGTATTTGGGCAAGCCGTCATTATAGTCCACAGAACAACAGGGCTTTGAAAGACAATGCTCCTATGTCTAAACTGTAGGGAGGGAAACAACTTAGGACGAACAGAGCAGAGAGGTCCATTTCAGCCCCAAAATCATCTAGATTCACAGCCTGATATGAGACTGCAGGGCTTGGGAGCATTAGTGCAAATTTCCGGTGTGTGAGTGTGTTTTTCACGGACCAGTTTCACAGACATACTTAGACACACACACACACACAGAGCCACACATGCATGCACATGTAATTGCGATGATTAATGGCTGTTATTATGATGTCATGTACGAGTTCAGTTCAGTGGAAACTTGGCATTTCGGGATAAATGCTCCTCTGAGAACCTATTGGATTTTTTTATTGCTCCCTTCATTTTATTCCTGGCCATTGATAAAAGTCCCTTGATGTCAGATGTTGGTATGTGATTCATATGAAATGAAAAGGATGAGAATTAACAGCAGATGCCTGTGTGTGTAGCAGGCCTTGAGCTCACAATACCCATCTGTAGAAACCCTTTGTGTCGAAAGACTAAAGGAAAGAAGAAATATTTCAACTTGACTTCAAATAGTCACAGATAAAGAAGCCATGGTGCTTTAATAATAATAGCAATTCAATAAATCTTAATTGTATGGCATGCGCACGCACACGAACGCACGCACACACGCACACACACACACACACACACACACACACACACACACACACATGTTTATTGCTATTCTGTCCAGACTGTGTATGATTACAGGTTGCAGAGTCAATATTTAGATTTTGTGGAGAACAGCACAGCCCAGCCTGTTTATTTTCCTCGCGCTACTGTATGTGTGTGTTGACTCAGAGAGCTGCGGACAAAGTGGGATGTCAATGGTCTCACAAATCACACCCTGTAGTATAAACTGTTGTAGTTTCTTTTAGATAACCGTTATCATCCATATAGATCGAGAGGTTACTGTTAGCATCATTTTGCCATATGCTCTCTTGATGTACGGTGCCTTCAGAAAGTATTCAGACCTCTTGATTCCCCCCCCCACATTTTGTTACGTTACAACCTTATTCTAAAATTGATTGAATTACTTTTTTCCCCCTCATCAATCTAGACACAATACTCCATAATGACAAAGCAAAAACAGGTTTTTCTAACTTTTTACAAATGTATTAAAGATGTATTTTTTTTATGAAATATTACATTCAAATAAGTATTCAGACCCTTTACTCAGTACTTTGTTGAAACAATTTTGGCAGAGATTACAGCCTAGAGTCTTCCTGGGTATGACGCTGCAAGCTTGGCACACCTGTATTTGGGGAGTTTCTCCCATTTTTCTCTGCAGATCCTCTCAAACTATGTCAGATTGAATGGGGAGCGTTGCTGCACTGCTATTTTCAGGTCTCATAAGAGATGTTACATCTGGTTCAAGTCCGGGCTCTGGCTAGGCCACTCAAAGAAATTCACAGACTTGTCCCGACACCACTCCTGCTTGGCTGAATGCTTAGGGTCGTTGTCCTGTTGGAGAGGTGAACCTTCTCTCCAGTCTGAGGTCCTGATAGCTCTGGAGCAGGTTTTCATCAGGGATCTCTCTGTAGTTTGCTCTGTTAATCTTTCCCTCAATCCTGACTAGTCACCAAGTCACTGCTGCTGAAAAACATCCCACAGCATGATGCTGCCACCACCATGCTTCACCGTAGGGATAGTGCCAGGTTTCCTCCAGATGTGAAGCTTGGCATTCAGGCCAAAGAGTTCAATGTTGGTTTCATCAGACCAGAAAATCTTGTTTCTCATGGTCTGAGAGTCATCATTTAGGTGCCTTTTGGCAAATTTAAGTGGGTAGTCATGTGCCTTTTATTGTCTGGCCACTCTACCATAAAGGCCTGATTTGTCACACCCTGATCTGTTTCAACTGTCTTTGTAATTGTCTCCACCTCCCTCCAGGTGTCACCCATCTTTCCCATTATCCCCTGTGTATTTATCCCTGTGTTCTCTGTTTGTCTGTTGCCAGTTCGTTTCGTCAATCCGATCAGTGTTTTACCCTTTGTTCCTGTCTCTTGTTTTTGTTCCTGTTTTCTAGTTTTCCCGGTGTTGACCTTTTCTGCCTGCCCTGAGCCTGCCTGCCATCCTGTACCTTCGCCTCACCTATCTGGATTACTGAGCTCTGCCTGCCCTTGACCTGTCTTTGCCTGCCCCTGTTGGATTAATAAACTGTTGTTTCTTCGACGTTGTCTGCATCTGGGTCTTACCTGAAACGTAATATGATTGGGGGATTGCTGCAGAGATGGTTTTCCTTCTGGAAGGTTCTCCCATCTCCACAGAGGAACTCTGGAGCTCTGTCAGAGTGACCATCGCATTCTTGGTCCCCTCCGTTACCAAGGCCCTTCTCAGCCAAGTGCTCAGTTTGGCCAAGCAGCCAGCTGTAGGAGAAGTCTTGGTGGTTATTAACTTCTGCTATTTAGAAATGATGGAGGTGTGTGCCTATCCAAATCATGTCCATTCAATTCAATTTTTTCAAACAGAAATTTGCATCCTGTAGCACAAACTCAAAAAAGTTCTGGGTCACTGTAAAGTCCATGGAGAATAAGAGCACCTCCTCCCAGCTGCCCACTGCACCAAGGCTAGGAAACAGTATCACCACCGATAAATCCACTATAATTGAGAATTTCAATAAGCTTTTTTCTAAGGCTGGCCATGCTTTCCACCTGGCTACCCCTACCCCGGTCAACTGTCCCTACCCTCGACTTCGGCGATGTCATTTACAAAATAGCCTCCAATACTCTACTCAACAAATTGGATGCAGTCTATCACAGTGCCATCCGTTTTGTCACCAATGCCCCATATTCTACCCACCACTGCGACCTGTACGCACTCGTTGGCTGGCCCTCGCTTCATACTCGTCGCCAAAACCATTTAATTGGTATTATTTTGTAAATGACATCGCCAAAGTCGAGGATCGGTAAGATGGTCAGTTTTACGAGGGTATGTTTGGCAGCACGAGTGAAGGAGGCTTTGTTGCAAAATAGGAAGCCAATTCTAGATTGATCTTTGGATTGGAGATGCTTAATGCGAGTCTGGAAGGGTTTACAGTCTAGCCTGACACCTAGGTATTTATAGTTATCCACATATTCTAGGTCAGAACCGTCCAGAGTAGTGATGCTAGTCGGGCGGGTGGGTGTGGGCAGCGATCGGTTGGAGAGCATACATTTAGTTTGATTAGCATTTCAGAGCAGTTGGAGGCCACAGATGGAGTGTTGTATGTCATTGAAGCTCGTTTTGAGCTTTGTTAACACAGTGTCCAAAGAAGGGCCAGATGTATACAGAATGGTGTCGTCTGCGTAGAAGTGGATCAAAGAGACACCCGCAGCAAGAGAGACATCATTGATATATACAGAGAAAAGAGTCTGCCCGAGAATTGAACACTATGGTCCCCCCCCCCATAGAGACTGCCAGAGGTCCGGACAACAGGCCCTACGATTTGACATACTGAACACTATCTGAGAAGTAGTTAGTGAACCAGGCGAGGCAGTCATTAGAGAAACCAAGGCTGTTGAGTCTGCCGATAAGAATACGAGAGTCGAAAGCCTTGGCCAGGTCAACGAAGACGGCTGCACAGTACTGTCTTTTATCGATGGCGGTTATGATATAATTTAGGACCTTGAGCGTGGCTGAGGTACACATGTGACCAGCTCGGAAACCAGATTGCCTAACGGTGAAGGTACGGTGGGATTCGAAATAGTCGGTGGTCTGTTTGTTCACTTGGCTTCTCCAAGACTTTAGAAAGGCAAGTCAGGATGGATATAAGTCTGTAACAGCAAAGGCTCTGAGATATAGGTCTCATGGCAAAGGCTCTGAATATTTATGTAAATAAGGTATTTCTAAAAACCTGTTTTTGCTTTGTCATTATGGGTATTGTGCGTAGATCGAAGCGATTTGATTTGATCCATTTTAGAATAACGCTGTAACGTAACAAAATGTGGAAAAAGTCAGGGGTCTGAATACTTTCCGAATGCACTTTATATCGCCATGTATGTTTATCATTAGCATGAGGTGGTCCTGTTGTTTCAACCACAAAGACACAGAGGGTTTGGGGTTTTAGTGTTTGTACTCAGAGGTGGGCTCATGTCTAAGAATAAACAATTGAAACGGGCCAGTGTCTAACGTACCGCCTGCTGTAAACATATAGAGGGAGGGACAGAGGGATGGAAGAGAAAAGGGGACACAGCCTCAGATTTACGTCTGTAGATAGTTTGAGTCGTTGGCTAGAGACTGATTAGGACTCTTTAGCGCCATTGTTTAAAGCATTTGTGAGAGGATTATTTTGATTAAGATTCACTGAATGTCAGGCGTTTTAGTATTTGCTCCTGACAAGCTACAGCTACAGAAGTGGCAGAATGTGTCCTATGTCTATGACCGTACCTTATCTCCTTGTGTCCTTGTATCCTTTTACATCTGTAACCTGGTAGCGGAACAACACATACTGTAAGGTCAGAGTCATGCCGCCAGGCTGAGTGCTGCTGCTGTGTATGTAACCTACCGTATGGTCACTACAGAATTCTAGACTGTTGGATAAATCTCTCTATTTTGGTAAAGAAGTGAACCTGGCTTGGACTTGTTAAAGTCTGGCCCCATTACACCCATGTTTACATAGTCACAGGAGTCGTTGCCCTGCATGACCTCTGTATGAAGGGCTACAACTTTAAGGGTTACAAGTTGTGTTTTTCCAGTTGGCTGCCGTGCATGTCTTTGTCGATCATTTCAGAGTATCTAGATGGGCTTTGCCTCCATTTTCCCATAGCAGTGGGGATATGTGTTACATCTCACTTGGCTCACGTTGACTGGTGATTAAATTGAATGTTGTTTTGTCTTCCAGTAAAAACAGCATAGTGCCAGATTTAGGTTTAACCCCCAGGGGGATGAAACAATGGAAGTGGAGGAAGAGCATGGAAGGACTCTGGAAATGTTTGGCGTTTCTCTCCATCATTTTCCACTGCAGCTCCAAGGAGCTGGTGAAGTGTTGTCTACAGCGCTGTAGGAATTCCCTGCCTATCATCAAGGTTTAACTGCTGTGGGGAATGTACACAAATGTGTACAATACATCTGCAAACTGTGCCACATAAAAAAAAACACATTTTAAAGCCAAAGGCACAGCATGATAATATGTATGAAACTTTGTGAACGTATCTAAAGTGAAGGAACTAAAGTATTCTTCATTTTCAGCTCAACAGAGTAGACCTATTACCAGTTAGTATCACATTTATTTATTTATTTTAATCTAAACAAGAAACCATTCTAATTTTCCTATCATGTAGCTGCCTACAATAGCTACCCGTGTCTACAGTACATGTGTTAGAGACATAGCCTTATGCACTGGGGGAAGGCATTTCCCCTTGATGACATCGTTACAACCCGTTTGCAACCAGAACTGAGAACCTTAAGAACCTCCCTCAAGTCCATGGCCTCGATGATGTTCTTTCTGGCACTGTTTACCTCCAGCTCCCTCCCCTTCAGAACTCCTGTTGTGGTGGTGTTGGTAGTACTGGTTATGGGGCTCACTGAGCGAAACCGATCGCTACCCCCTTCAAATCCCCTCCCTCAGTGGGGGGAAAATAGGTCATTCAGACACGGCTCAGCTTTGTCACTGGTGATTGGCAGGGAGGTGGCCAGGGCCCTGGCTGCGTGGGAACATTCCGGCACAAATGATTACCGGGTCCACAGAAGACAACGAACCCCTCATTTATGCCTGTCCAGAAAAAAATCTTAACACAAACAAAACAGGGCAGTGATGGCTGTCGGCGCTGCTATCTGCTGGTAGAGAGATGAACACGTTGGTTCTCATGGAGAGACCCAAACCTATCTTCATGTTACACAGCGTTACAGCATTAGGGTTGGCTCACCATGCTTTGTGTTCAGAGCCTGTGTTTTGTTCAATCACAGTGGAGATGCTGTGCTTTCTGCTCTGCTGGTCATTTGAGAATAGCTACAGTAGGGTCGGCAGTCAGTTTAGCTGAACAATTCTACCAGAAGATACATTTATGTAACACTTGTAAAACTGTCACAAATGCTATTTTGCTCTTGGAAAAGACTATTCCCCCCAAAAACATTACGATCAGGTAACATGAATTTCTCCTTTGCTAGTAATTTAGAGCCCACTGTAATCTGTAGCGCTTCCAAAACTGTACGTTCCCCATGGCCAATGGAACTCAAGCACACTTCATCATTCCCCTCACCTTTCGTTCAGGCAAGACTCTACAAAACATTATAAACACCTTTCTAATATTGAGTTGCAATCCCTAATTTTGCCCAATTCGTCAGGGCATGAACTGTACTAGGTGTCGAAAGCGTACCACTGACCCATGCTGACCCATGCTGACTCTAATGCGTCCCACAGTTGTGTTCGAGTTGGCTGGATGTCTAAACTGTTGAGCGTGGAAAACCCAGTAGTGTTGCAGTTGTTGACTCACAAACCAGCGCGCCTGACACCTACTACCATACCCCGTCTAAAGGCACTTGTCTTGTCCATTCACCCTCTGAATGGCACTAATACACAATCCATGTCTCAATTGTCTCAAGTCTTAAAAACCCTTCTTTAACCTGTCTCCTCCCCTTCATCTACACTGATTGAAGTGGATTTAACAAGTGGCATCAATAATGGATCATAGCGTTCATCTAGATTCACCTGGTCAGTCTATGTCATGGAAAGAGCCGGTGTTCCTAATGTTTTGTACACTCAGTATCTACTTAAAGCTCTTTCACCCACTATGTGAGGGCACTGGTCTGGCCAGTGATCTCATATTTCCTGTAAATGGGTAAGGTGGCCTTTCTCCTCTCCTCTCCTCTCCTCTCCTCTCCTCTCCTCTCCTCTCCTCTCCTCTCCTCTCCTCTCCTACCAGTGACAGTAAACAGAGCAGGATGATCTGCAGAGGGGTAGGTAGTCATGTTTAAAAAAAACACAACATAAACCAAATGTCGTCACAGACCAGACCACCCTGACCGCCCAGAGCTAAACACAAATTCAGATTCTCTCTCTCTTTAACCCTCCAGCCTGCCTGCGTCCACCTCTGTAGCATGGAATGATGTTTGATGCGACCCAAATTGCACCCTATTCCCTATAAAATGCACTACTTTTGACCAGGGCCCATAGGGGTCTGGTCAAATGTAGTAAACTAGGTTGAGAATAGGGTGCAGTTTGGGACTCAGACATAATATATGTATCTGGATATAGAGACCTACACGGGGCCCAACGGACACAGAAATACAGTAAACGCATACAAAGCCACACTGTGCAGTTGGTTCAACGTTCAACACAAAATGTACTTCATTCTCCCCTACGGACAACTACTTCCTCCTTTAGGAAGTGACACAACACTATATTTAAGTGTAGTCACCTCTCCCTTAATAGTCAGCTTTGAGATTTTCACTGCCTGCATACCAAATCCCACCCTATCCCCTATATAGTGTACTACTTTTGAAAATGGCCCATAGGGATCTGGTCAAAAGTAGTGCACCATATAGGGGATAGGGTGCCATTTGGGACACCCAGCTTCTTAAATTCATATGGACGTCTCAATGGGGCGACACAAATTAGTCCCAGCATGCCATGCGCTTCAATAAAGTTCCCTCAACGCTCCAGTTACCTCAATCAGGAAACTTTTTGGTTGCTCAGGGGAAACCGCTACCCTATAAATCAGTAGAGCTAGCTAAGGTCTGGAATCCGGAATGAAACAAATGTGCCCCGACCCGGCTTTGCGAGCCAATTTAAGTTGGATGGAGAAAGTTTTGCTGCAGTCCACTCGGCTGTTATAAGGGCATAGGGTATTTATTCATCCAGCTCCAGTAGAAAAACATTTGAAAGTACATTTTCTAGTGAAATGTTTTGTCCAAAGTTGTGCCGGTAGCTAGGCAACGCAGCAGCAATTGCTCCCGGAACAACTCAGGTCTCCCTTCTCTCCTCCTGTCTACCTCTGATAGGAAGGATCCTTCATCATGAGATATCCATCTGAATCTTTGCATCCCAAATGGCACCATATTCCTTACATGGTGCACTATCCTATAGGCCCTAGTCAAAAGTAGTGCACTTTATACAAACTAGGGTGCCATTTGGGAGGCATGCAAATGTGTCATCTGTTCTGCTGAGAAAAATCTATGAACCGCTGTGGGCAGTGCCTAGTTAATAGGCACTGTTAAGCACACAGGAAAAAATCATACCATTTTCTTTATTCTACATGGAAGTATCAGATTTGAATCATACATTGAAGGAGACAACAGTACCTTCAGATTTCCAACATAGTGAATCCGTCTGCTGCTAGCTACATCTATGTTACGATTAAAAATTGCATTGACGGGACAAAAATACCATCTCATTTTCAAGCAAGTACTTTGTAATCACATCACATGCAATACAAGGAGCGAGAGCATGTGTCTGTGCTTTCTGCCGGTCATATACAGGTCAGAAAATACCCATTGGTGCCTCCCATGACTGCTGCTTGCCTCCTGCTTCCAAAGTGCAGAGGGAGAGACAGAGAGGGAGAAGGAGAGAAAGAGAGAAAGACAGAGATAAAGAGGGAGAGAGAGAGAGGAAGGGAGAAACAGCGAGGGAGGTAGAGAGAGAAAGAGACCCCTCCCTGAGTCGGACCACCCCTGAAGATGTTCCCTCTGATCATCAAACACAGTCAGCTCCAGAGAGAGATTGGAACAGCCCAGGGGAGAACAGGCTGGGCCAGGGAGAAGTAGTTTGAACTTGAGAGTTTTTAACCCCTCTGGTTGCAAAAAATGCTGATTTTCCTAGTGTTTATCTTTGGCTGTGAATCGAAAGTGAGAGAAAATGTGTGTGTGTGTGTGTGAAAACAGTGTGTGTATGTGTGTCTGTGCGGATGCCTACATGTCTGTGTGTGCGCGCTCGGGCACAAACGAGACATTTGGGTCTGTGTGGGCATTATTTAGACTTACGAGATGGTGTCAGGAGTGAGGACAGTTCCCTGGGACCACCACGGCTGCAGGGCCTGGAGTAGGGGAGTGTGTTTAGAGTGAAAGTGTGTGGTTACTGTCTTGGGAGACAGACTCATCTGTATGACATCCACTAAAGTCACTGTAAGTCTCCAATCCCTCCATGGTTTTTCTGCTAGCAGCATCGCGCATGGCTCATCACCAGGGTTTTTCAGTCACGAAAAGGCCTGGTTATTATTAGCTATGTATCACCATGCCGCATGGATGGACCCATATAAGTACAAACAGAACAAAGCAAGGTGGCATAGTGTGTTTCGAAATACTACCTATTACTATGCAGTATTATGTAACATACATGCACCATAATCAAATCAAATCAAATGGTATTAGTCACATGCACCGAATACAACAGGTGTAGTAGACCTTACAGTGAAATGCTTACTTACGGGCCCCTAACTAACAATCCAGTTTAAATGTAAAAATATGACTAAGAATAAGAAACAAAAGTAACAAGTAATTCAAGAGCAGCAGTAAAATAACAATAGTGAGACTATATACAGGGGGGGTACCGGTACAGAGTCAATGTGCGGGGGCACCGGTTAGTCAAGGTAATTGAGGTAATATGTACATGTAGGTAGCGTTATTAAAGTGACTATGCATAGATGATAACAACAGAGAGTAACAGTGGTGTAAAAGAGGAGGGGGAGCAGGCAATGCATATCGTCTGGGTAGCCATTTGATTGGATTTTCAGCAGTCTTATGGCTTGGGGGTAGAAGCTGTTTAGAAGTCTCTTGGACCTAGGCTTGGCGCTCCGGTACTGTTCGCCGTGCGCTAGCAGAGAGAACAGTCTATAACTAGGGTGGCTGGAGTCTTTGACAATTTTTAGGGCCTGGTATAGAGGTCCTGGATGGCAGGAACCTTTGCCCCAGTGATGTACTGGGCCCTACGCACTACCCTCTGTAGTGCCTTGCGGTTGGAGGCTGAGTAGTTGCCATAACAGGCAGTGATGCAACCAGTCAGGATGGTCTCGATGGTGCAGCTGTAGAACTTTTTGAGGATCTGAGGACCCATGCCAAATCTTTTCAGTCTCCTGAGGGGGGATAGGTTTTGTTGTGCCCTGCCCTTCACGATTGTCTTGGTGCGCTTGTTGGACCATGTTAGTTTGTTGGCTGATGTGGACACCAAGGAACTTGAAGCTCTCAACCTGCCCCACTACAGCCCCGTCGATGAGATTGGTGGGGTAGTTTGGTCCTCTTTTTCCTGTGGTCCACAATCATCTCCTTTGTCTTGATCACGTTGAGGGAGAGGTTGTTGTCCTGGCACCATATGGCCAGGTCTCTGACCTCATCCCTGTAGGCTGTCTCATCGTTGTCAGTGATCAGGCCTTCCCACTGTTGTGTCATTGGCAAACTTAATGATTGTGCCGTGCCTGGCCATGCAGTCATGAGTGAACAGGGAGTACAGGAGGGGACTGAGCACGCACCCCTGAGGGGCCCCTGAGTTGAGGATCATTGTGGCGGATGTGTTGTTACCTACCCTTACCACTTAGGGGCAGCCCGTCAGGAAGTCCAGGATCCAGTTGCAGAGGGAGGTGTTTAGTCCCAGGGTACTTAGCTTATTGATGAGATTTGAGGGCACTATGGTGTTGAACGCTGAGCTTTAGTCAATGAATAGCATTCTCACATAGGTATTCCTTTTGTCCAGGTGGGAAAGGGCAGTGTGGAGTGCAATATAGATTGCATCATCTGTGGATCTGTTGGGGCGGTATGCAAATTGGAGTGGGTCTAGGGTTTCTGGGATAATGGTGTTGATATGAGCCATGACCAGCCTTTCAAAGCACTTCATGGCTACAGACATGAGTGCTACAGGTCGGTAGTCATTTAGGCAGGTTACCTTAGTGTTCTTGGGAACAGGGACTATGGTGGTCTGCTTGAAACATGTTGGTATTACAGACTCAGACAGGGAGAGGTTGAAAATGTCTGTGAAGACACTTGCCAGTTGGTCAGCGCCTGCTCGGAGTACACATCCTGGTAATTCGTCTGGCCCTGCGGCCTTGTGAGTGTTGACCTGTTGAAAGGTCTTACTCACATAGGCTGCGAAGAGCGTGATCACACAGTTCTCCGGAACAGCCGGTGCTCTCATGCATGTGCTATTTGCCTCGAAGCAAGCATAGAAGTAGTTTAGTTCATCTGGTAGGCTCGTGTCCCTGGGCAACTCTCAGCTGTGCTTCCCTTTGTAGTCTGTAATGGTGAGCTGGTGTAGTACGATTCGATCTAAGTCCTGTTTTGACGCTTGCCTGGATTTCTTAAAAGCTTCCGGGTTAGAGTCCCGCTCCTTGAAAGCAGCAGCTCTAGCCTTTAGCTCAGTGCGGATGTTGCCTGTAAGCCATGGCTTCTGGTTGGGATATGTATGTACGGTCACCGTGGGTATGATGTCATCAATGCACTTGATGAAACCAATGACGGATGTGGTGTACTTCTCAATGTCATCGGAGGAATCCCGGAATATATTCCAGTCTGTGCTAGCAAAACAGTCCTGTAGCTTAGCATCTGCTTCATCTGACCACTTTTTTTTATTGATCGAGTCACTGGTGCCTCCTACATACATACATTTTTGCCCTCTAAGCAGGAATCAGGAGGATATAATTATGGTCAGATTGGAGGAGGGTGAGGGAGAGCTTTGTATGTGTCTCTGTGTGTGGAGTAAAGGTGGTCCAGAGTTTTTTCCCTCTGGTTGCACATTTAACATGCTGATAGAAATTTGGTAAATGGATTTAAGTTTCTCTGCATTAAAGTCCCCGGCCACTAGGAGGCCGCCTTTGGGTGAGCGCTTTCCTGTTTGCTTATGGTGGAATACAGCTCATTGAGTGTGGTCTTAGTGCCAGCCTCAGTCTGTGGTGGTATGTAAACCTCTACGAACAATACAGATGAAAACTCTCTAGGTAGATAGTGTGGTCTACTGTACAACTTATCATGAGATACTCTACCTCAGGCGAGCAAACCCTCAAGACTTCCTTAGATATCGTGCACCAACTGTTATTTACAAAAATACGTAGTCCGCCGCCCTTGTCTTACCAGACGCCGCTGTTCTATCCTGCCGATACAGCATATAACCAGCCAGCTGTATGTTGATAATGTCGTCGTTAAGCCACGACTCCTTGAAGCATAAGATGTTACAGTTTTGAATGTACCATTGGTAGGTCATCAATTTTATTTTTCAAAGATTGCACGTTTGCAAGCAGAATGGAAGGCAGTGGGGATCACCTACGAATTCTCAGAAGGCAGCCTACGAATTCTCAGAAGACAGCCCGCCCTCCGGGCCCTTTTTTTCCGCCTCCTCTTCACGCAAATGACGGGGATCTAGGCCTGTTCCCGGGAAAGCAGTATGTCATTCACGTCGGGCTGGTCAGACTCGTTAAAGGAAAAAAAGGATTCTGCCAGTAAGTGGTGAGTAATCGCAGTTCTGATGTCCAGAAGTTATTTTCGGTCATAAGAGACGGTAGCAGCAACATTATGTAAAAAATGAGTTTAAAAAAATAACAAACAAACAATGCAAAGAAACAAACAAAAAACACAATTGGATAGGAACATGTAAAACATCAGCCTTCATCATCGGTGCCATCGAAACAATGGCCATAACAATGATATTACATTGTTAAACAGGCTGCAACACGTCACAACCCGGCCAGCAACGTTCCTTTTCCTCAAGCAGTGTTCGTAAAATTCACAGCATCCAATAATTGACTGTTTTAGTGCTTTGGTTTGCTTTGCTTTGACAATGCCTTGCTTGCTAACCTATATGATAGACCGTTGTGAGGATAAATTCAGGGCTTAGGGGCACACTGCTTACACCAAAGTATGTTGTCAGGACAGTACAGAAAGACAGTATCTACCCATGACACTTGACTGACCTTCACACTTTTGACAACTGTCTGGTTGAACAAGCCAAGCACTATCCTACAGACAATAGAGTATTTCCAGATAAGGGAAAGACGTACTTGAGCGTCCACAACATAACAGGACTTATGCTGAACATAAAGAGACTTGATGCCAAACATACTGAGACAGGGAGGACACCAAAACGGCATACTGTTGGGGCTGTGTCTGTCTATGCTTGCATGCGTGCCCGTGGTTCGTGTGTGCCTGTATGTGTGTGCTGGGTTATAGCGGGGGCTGGCTGGCTTCATGATGATGATATGGGCGGGAACAACGGTATGTCCTGTGTCTGTTATTCCAACAGCAGCAGTGCTTTCTCTCGGCACTCCGATTACTAAGGCGGATGTCAGGAAAGCCCTGGGTCACAACTAATTTTTCGCTGTGTGTTCTCTCTCTCTCTCTCTCTCTCTCTCTCTCTCTCTCTCTCTCTCTCTCTCTCTCACTCTCTCCCTTTCTCTCTCCCCTCTCTCTCTCTGAAACAATGGCTACGCCTTAAAGACATGGCTTAGCATGAGGCCCATACAAGGCTGGCGGATGGCCAAGCCCTCAGGACCTGCTCACTCCAGTGTGTGTAAGTGGGTGGGTGTACGTGTGTGTGTGTGTGTGTGTGTGTGTGTGTGTGTGTGTGTGTGTGTGTGTGTGTGTGTGTGTGTGTGTGTGTGTGTGTGTGTGTGTGTGTGTGTGTGTGTGTGTGTGTGTGTGTGTGTGTGTGTGTGTGTGTGTGTGTGTGTGTGTGTGTGTGAGCAAGGGGGATAGGGTTACACTACGCTATGCACCCTGGAATTGAGGTCCCAGATGCTAACGTTCTGCTTTCTACCCAACCCTGGGTACACTGAGCAATCAGGTGTGTGTGTGTGTCTGTCTGTCTGTATGTGTTTTAGGGATGTGCGCATTGACTCATAACCTGCAGTCCCCACAGTTATATCTGCAGGGCGGGCAGATTTAGGGTTATGAAATATTGTGTGAATAAAGGGTGGTTGGGCGTGGGATGGTTGAATAAAGAGAAAAACACTAACTTAAAAAATCCATAAATGTACACTACCAGTCAAAGGTTTTAGAACCTACTCATTCAAGGATTTTTCTTTATTTTTTAAAACTATTTTCTACACTATGAAATAACACATATGGAATCATGTATAGTAACCAAAACATGTTAAACAAATCAAAACAAACATAAAGCTTAGGCTTGTGCACTAATGCCAGATAGCCTAAAATAATGAAAGAAAAACCACAATGCAGCTTATAGGTATAAATTGCACAAGAATGATACATTTATGTATTTTTACGAGGTATTGTTTTCTCTTTATCCAACCTGCCCGTCACCCATCCGCCCTTCATCCACACAATATTTCATGACCCCTGCATCATTAGTGTGTGTGTGTGTGTGTGTGTGTGTGTGTGTGTGTGTGTGTGTGTGTGTGTGTGTGTGTGTGTGTGTGTGTGTGTGTGTGTGTGTGTGTGTGTGTGTGTGTGTGTGTGTGTGTGTGTGTGTGTGTGTGTGTGTGTGTGTGTGTGTGTGTGTGTGTGTGGATGTGAAACTCACCCATATCATGTTGCCATGTGTGTGTGTGTGCAATGACCTCTCACAAACACAGCCAGATAGACTAATGGTCCCACCCTCAATACAGTCACACCCTGGCCTCCACTGCCAAGCCCTGACAGAATCTATCTTAACAAATGAGCAGGCTAAGAAAGTCTCTGTGGTTTATCAGAATGACCAGAATTAAAAGAACTCAACTGATGTCAAATAACAGATTTAAACATTATTTGACGCCCAAATATAGTTTCCAAGGACCTCTGTAGAGAAACAGAGTCTCATTAATGGCTGCTAAAACAAATCCACCAACTTGACAGTGATTTACCTCCAGTTTTAGTGTATGTGCTTCTCATGTGTCTGTCGTTTGTATGAACCAAAGTATCCATAGGATGACTAGCTAGCTACTCAGACACACAGCGGGGTATGCGGTGCCGTGGTCTTTGACATCCAAACCCATATCCTCTGGCAGCATCCTCAGCGCTCGCTAAGTCTAAACCATGTGGTTAGCATAAACAGTCATTACACCCTCATCTGAAGAGCCAGTGTGCCACAGTGAAAAGGAGAGTGTGTGATCAGGAGGACTGACTGTGTTTATGCTCGTTGAGAATACAGTAGCACTGATCGAGGTTCTGTGCGATTACAAATGACTCCTGTGCTGCTTGAGGATCTCCGATCTTTCTTTTTAGATCCCTTTTGGCTGCTGACTTCTCCTCAGTCCACACAATAGCCCTTACCAGCCACTTAGGATTTTAAACTTGTTCTCTACTGTCCTCAATGACTGAATGAGTCACAGTCATTTAATGTACAGTGTGGGTGTTGAGTGCGACTCCTTCTTCTCTGGCTCAGATTTGGTCAGTAGGGTACTGTTTGGTCCTGTGTCGTGGGCTGTGACTTCCCCCCTTTCACGTTGCCCTCGATGGCCTTCACAGGAGGAACAATGGTACCTCTGTGTCAGAGTCCTGTCAGCCTATCTTGTCCTGGACAGGTATTTCCTGACAGTGAGATACGAGATCTCAGACAAGGAGAGGGAGGGAAGGTCACATTTCCCCCCCAAAAACCTTGAGCCTCCCTTCTCGCTTCCTCACTCTTTCTCTCTCTATCATGTCTTTCTCTTAATCCCCTCTCCCTTCCTCCCTCTCTCTCTCCCTCATGTCTTTATCTTAAACCCCCCTCCCTCCCTCCCTCCCTCCCTCTTTCTCCCCAAGTCTTTCACTTACGCCTTTCTCCCCCCCCATGTATTTTTCTCTTGAAATGGAGACCTTCCTGTGAATTAATACTCTAAGGACTAGGTCTAGCCTCCGGGGTATTCTGTCTGGTTGTTGTCCTTGTGTGTTGAAAAGGAAAGGCCTCTAGACTCTAACAGGGGCTCACAGAGACCGAAAGTAGACATATGCAGTTACAGGGTAGGTCTTAGTGGTTTACTTGCTTTTGATGCATTGTCAGCCTGATATACAGTGGTACTATAGCTGACCTGTTGTACTTCATCAGCATGGCAGGTTATAGCCTGTCATAAGCATGTCATGTCCTCCCTGTCTCAGCTGAAATGCACTAAAATTGAAATGTAAATTCAGCTGACAGACAGACGCTTACTTTCTTTTCACGAGCAGGTGATTGTCATGTCATCCGAGTCTACCTCTGTGTTTTCATTCTTGCTATAGCCCTTTCCTGCAGTCAATGATCAAAAGCGCACCCACTTTGGCCTCATGGGGGAATGCTTTTAATAATTTTTTAACGATGAAAATGTGGTGTTTCTATGTCAAACAGTTTTGTTATATTTCAGTCTTCAGTGATGTGTATATAAAGTGTAATATTGGGATGCAAACTCAAAATGTAATACATTTCATCTCTATATCTGACATGGTACAGGTGTCTTCTTTTTTTAAGCCCGAATCCATGTGTTTGAGGTGCATACTTTTGTTTCAAAGTAGATTTGTTTAAGAATCACTCTGTGTGACCCTGATTTAGCCCACTGCAGTAAAAGGTTAAAACCACAATTCACTGCACATACCATAAGTCTCCAACCTTCAACCTCCCCCATCTCTCCCCGTCTCCCATCCCCTCCCCCGTCTCCTCCTATCGAGGCGCTAGGTAATGGCTAAAGCAGGGCCTGGCTGCCTGGCTCTCTCTATACAGCATGTCTGGCTCTGGAGCTCAACTTTCCTCTGTCTCCAACCTGTTCCACAGCCCCTCTGGTTTCCTGCTGGGAAGGGTCCTTCCAGAATGATAATGTGATGATTTTCATAGTTATTGTTTTTCCAAAAGCCCTTCCATCTCCCTCTCAGTGCCTCTGTCTCCTGGGGTGCGTGCTGATCTCTTCTGGCTAATTCCGTTAGAGACAATGAGACCTTGGCCCATGTACGCTTTGTTTACAGGAAACCAAGATGAGTGGGGTTGAAAATAAATGACTAGTTGGGCTGAGGTAGTTTGTAATCTGTTTAGCTTTAGAACGCACCGTGAGAATAGAATATAATAAAATGAGCTACTTTGGTGTTTCCGAACCAGGGGGTTATCCTTACATGGTGTACTCTGAGGCAAAGCAGTTAACAAACACACTCAAGGTTGCTACCACAGTGAAACCTCTCTGTAGAAGTTGTGGTGGTTCCACATGTTGATGCTCCTGGCTATAGAGCTGTTGTTGGCTCTGACCGGTGTGTGAACTTACATAGCAGCTAGCTCTGTTCTGTTGTGAGGTTCAAAGCCTGACTCACTCTCTCTCTGTCCCAGACCGGTGCTTCCTCTCCTCACTCGCCTGAGGGATCCACTCAGTGTGCGAACATGTGGTGCTGGCCTGGCCTGGAACAATCTCCTGAGCCCAACGATAAGAGCACAGAGTCCGGGAGGGAACGGGAGTGTGTGTTGTGTTGTGTTTTGTGTGTGTGCGCGTGTGTGTGTGCGTGCGTGCGTGGAGAGAAGCCAAGGATGCTGTCCAGGACCCTGGTCCCTCCTGGGCCTGTGGAGAGAAAGGAGATATGACATCATACCTGGTCTGCACCTTGAGCCAGGAGAAAAGCTGTTACTCTCTCTGACTTAAAATGTCGGCTTACCGTCTCACACACAGTCCCTCTCTAGCCTATACTCTACCTCTCTCTTTCACTTTGTCATTCTCTCTCTCTGTCCTTATACCTTTCACTATCCTCTCTTTCGCCCTCTCTGTCTCTGTTTCGCCCTCTCTTTCTCTGTTTCCCCTCCATGCCTCTGTTTCCCCCTCTCAGTCTCTGTTTCTCCCTCTCGGTCTCTGTTTCCCCCTCTCGGACTCTGTTTCCCCCTCTCGGACTCTGTTTCCCCCTCTCGGTCTCTGTTTTCCCCTCCCTGCCTCTGTTTCCCCCTCTCTGTGTCCCCCTCTCTGTCTCTCTCCCACCCTATTTCCTGCTCTATCTGTCTCCCTGTTATCCTCCCTATACCTCTCTCCTTCATTCTTTCTCCTTTTCCCTCTCTCCCTCCCCATCTATCTCGCTCTCTCTCTTTCTGTCTCCCTCTCTTCTCTCTCCCCCTAAAGTACAATCAAAGCCACATGTCTGAACAAGAAATCATAAGTCATTGATTAATTTAAATGTTCTGATTTTTACAAAGACACCCTTATACTAATGTCATCATTATCAATGGTAATGATTATGCTTTTTTTTAAAGGAGGAAATTGAAATCAGCCAGATCGAGATTTTTTTTATTGCAGTTTCCATTAGCAACGAAGGAGAGAGCTTAAATAAAAGCAGGGAAGAAAACATTTGGCAACTTTTTAATATTGGCCTTCTTCCCCCTCTCCCTACCTTCCACTCGCTCTCTCCCTCTCTCCCCCCTTTCTCTCTCTCCTTCTCTCCCCCCTTTCTCTCTCTCCCTCTCACCCCCTTTCTCTCTCCCTCTCTCCCCCATTTCTCTCTCTCCCCCTTCCTCTCTCTCCCCCTTTCTTTCTCTCTCTCTGTCACCCCCCCTCTCTCTCTCTCTCTCTCTCTCTCTCTCCCCCTCTTTCTCCCTCACCCTCCCCTCTCTCTCTCTCTCACCCCCCCCCCTCTCTCCCTCCCTCTCTCTCCAGGGTTGGAAGAACTTGAATGCAGAGCTCAGTGAGGGATTCTGGCACGGCCGCTTGTATGTAATGACTTCTGACAGCAGTGGAGACACAGTGAAGAGCATGTCTGTCTTTGCATGAGTATTTCTGCATCTATTCTTGAGAACCACATTCCAATTCTGGAATCGTTATTATACACGAGTCGCCACGAGCAACCGCATGTACAGGACACTGAACTTACCGGAGAAAGACTCCTTCCAAACAAATGGGGAAGGATAGGATAGTCAGTCAGTGAACTTTTAACAGTTGAAGGAGGTAATGTTCAGAAGGGATACATATATTATCACACATTATCCTCAATCTCAAAGGTTTTTCCAAAGAAACGAGCAGAAAACATAGTAAGGTATAAATATGGAGGATAGTGAACTTTTAACAGTTGAAGGAAGGAACCCGGGATACATTATCTTGAAACTACATTATCCTCAATATCCTAGGTTTTCTCCCAATGAAACAGTCTGAAACAAAAGAGTAAGGTAATAAGAGTAAAGAATGTCAGACAGTAACATACTGGAGATAGTAATTGAGGGGTCCATAGAGGGGGGAAAGCAGCTGCCTGCTCTATCACACACACAGGCACACTGGCTTCAGTGAATCCGGGCCTTGTTCGTGCCTGGCCTCAGTCCAACGCTGATGGGATTTCTGCTATGTGTTATGCTCTCTTCCCGTAAAAGTGAAACGCGGTCAGGAACACCGCGTGTGAAGACTTCTTACTTGAGTGTTTTTAGAAAATTCACATAATTCAAGGAAGATAGTGTATGAGTGCAATGTAATATTTCAGTCATGTGGAAAATGTAGCCATTTGTCGGAGTGAATGATTATAAATCACAATGGCTGCGTTTGAAATTGCACACGTTGAAATGGCACCTATTCCCTTACATAGTGCATTACATTTAACCAGAGACCACTTCGAAGAAAGTCATTGATGGCGTGAAACATGTATAACACTCATATTGAAGTGTGTATAAACATGTGTATTCTTTTGGGTCCCCATCTGTTTGGCTTGAACAGACCAGCTCATGTTAAACTGCAGCGTACAGTGGAGTCCCCCCAGCATGCCCTGTGTCTTGTGTCTTTGATCAGCAGGATGGGGGTAAGTCACAAAAGAGCTCAAACAGTCAAAACAACACTTTCACACCAACTGGGTATATATGTAGTGTATGACATGACTGCTCTGTTTTAAGGCATGCAGCTTTCGATTAGAGGAGAGAATGATTGGTTGGGGGGGGGGTTCTATGGTATGTTGTTGGAACTATTTTCTAAAATAGAAAACAAATGTAATCATCTCATTGGAGTGTACCAAACCTTACCTCGCATCCTCACTCCTACAAACAACGACAATACGCTAACTTGCAGTAAAATCGCTTTCTGCCCCCCCTCCCCCGGCTAAACCGTATGCCCATTTGGCCAAATGAATAAGCTTTAATTTATCTGCAAGTAGACACTCAAGGCTAATATGGCATGACGTCACCCTCTTGGAGGGGATAGTGGACACCCTTGAGTGATTCAACCAGTTGGAGGATGTCACGTTTTTCAGATGACCTCGTCTTTGATGTGACTGTAAGATGACTCTCCTGCAGGCCTGTTGCTCTGGTATGCCAGCTGGTGTGGCTGGGGCTGCTAGGGTGATGTGGGGGTAATTTGTAGAAGATAAAGGGAAAGAGAGACAGGGAGGGGAGAGGGACATATACAGGGGAGAGGGAGAGAGAGACAGAGAGGGGAGAGGAAGGGAGAGGAGGAAGATGAGAGTTGAGGGGTATGAGAGAGGGGGAGAGACTCGAGGAGTCAGGGGTGGGATTTCTTATTCTGCTCTGCCTGTGCCCAGCTTGAATACTCTCTAATCTCAGTAATTGGGGTAGAGGGTCCTGGGGTCTCCAGACAGCTGCCAGATCTTTGTGGTCAGAGCAGATTGATTTGACAGGGGGTCAGGGGGTCAGGGGTATCACAGTGACTGAGTGGTTCCCTCTGGTTTCTGTCTGGTTCTGTCTGACTGCTGGCCTTCTGGCCTGGCCTCTGGTCTGGACGGAGGGACTTGGTCTTACAGGTCACAGGGGCACTGAGGCGGCTGGCGACGGCTGAAGGGGACAGAGGAAACACAGACGGCCATACACACACTTTCTTTTTCTTCTGGGCCTTGTTCAAATAGTGCCATTTCAGACACAGCCTCTGTGATTTATGGTGATTCGCTAACACCTATGGATGCATTTAGCCTATCACTCAATTATCACATTTCACTCCTACTCAGACACAGTGGCTCTGGGTTTGACCACTCAGTCACTCACTGGCCGCACGTTTGTTTATGTGCTTTGATACTGTGCCCCCGTTGATCATTCTCACCCTCCCTGGCCTGTACGGACTTTTGATGCACCATCAACAACTAGGACATAATGTTATCAAAAGAAGAGCTGTCTATAAGAGGTGAACAGCTGAGTATATATGCGCAAGATAATTGAGGTGTTTGTTTTATGAAGTGAAAGAAGGTTACACTTGTCTTTTTCACTGCTCTGTTTACAGCTCTGGCTCTTCTCTTTTCTTCACCCTCCTGTCCTCCCTGGCTGTCATGTCTTTATTGGCATGTCCATGTGGTGCCTTGTGGAATTCACGCGTGTGCTGTAACATGGGAAGGCTCTTAAGGCTTGTGTAAATACTCACTTATGTTGCATGGACGGTGTAAGGGAAGGGGTGAAGAGGAGCAGCATCTGTTATAGCAGCTGTCCTCAGAGGTTGTGTCCCAATTGGCACCCTATTCTGTATGTCGTGCACTATTTCTGACCAGGGCCCATAGTGCCCTGGTCTGAAATAGTGTGCTTTATAGAAAAGAGGGTGCCATTTGGGATACAGCCAGCCTCTCTCTACGAGGAGTTAGTCAACATAACCACAGCGTTTCTAAAGACACCGTTCTTCCAAGGACACCGGTCATCGCTCATCCATATGTTCATATGGATATATTCTTACTTCATCCCTTTACTTAGAGTTGTGTGTATTAGGTAGCTGTTGTGGAATTGTTAGATTACTTGTTTGATGTTACTGCACTCTCGGAACTAGAAGCACTTCGCTACTCTCGCAATAACATCTGCTAACCATGTGTATGTGACCAATAACATTTGATTTGATTCACCACCTTCAGAAGGACTGGTCATTATTCTGTGTGATTAAAGGTCAGTATTCACCATTTTGTTTCACTGGTAGTTGAACCATAGGTTCGCCTAATGTGATGGATGGCATACTAGCTCTAATGTCTTCTTTCATTATCTATCGGCCTAAACAGTATCTTCATGTTTCCTATGATTTTAATGTAATATATAAAGTTTGAATAATGTCTGGGAAATAATTGACAATATAGCTAGAATTGGGAGATGAAATAAAGAAAACACTCATAGGAAGTTATAGCAGTTCAGTTCAGAAGTTGTATGTATATAGTATTAAAATGTATTATGCATTATCCCCCTGCTCATTCATTGGTCACGTTTCAACTTTCACGTCACTGCCCCTGAACCAAGTAGAAAATCCCAAAAACGAATTTGACCAATAGGGCACTTGTCAAGGGATGCGGAGGAACGCGAAAGACACTCAACAGTCGTAACTATTCTATGGGGCGTATCGTTTACATCGCATTCCTCATTCCTTTACATCATTTTAAAGCTGAAGAAGGCACCGAATGCATGCTTCATGAGCGGATACACCATAACACTTTACCCAGAGCGGAGTTTATATTTCTGAAAGGTAAAACGACGAAAACTTCTCTTCTTGCTGCTTAATTTGTGAGTGCGGCAAAGCAATGGGACGCAGACGTTGAAGAGTTCTCGTGAAGCCGCGACTGTTGTGAAGATAAGTGGAGAGTTAATTTGTGCCTTTTAACTTTTATTGTGAGTGTATCAAGTGACAATCTAACAAATTGCAAGCGATGTGCGGTTTTCACACCTTGGGCGTATCACGGCAAATAATTTGCTGAACCTCGTTCATTCTCCAGTGGAGCGGCCTGAATGCGAGGGAATGGATTTGCTTGACAACATTTGGACACATATTTAATGTAGATACCGCTACACAAATCCATATGTTGAAGTCTTATTTGGTTCAGTCTACATCGAAATGGCAAGTTTTGCCGGGTTTATAAAGTGGACTGGGAGATCAACTTTGTATTTATGCTGCGCGTTTGTCCTGTTCGGCTTTCTCTGCATCGCGTCCCCTACTCATGGTCGTCGGCTCATCTGTTGGCAAGCCATCATGAAGTGTCATGGAGAGTCTGAGTGCCACTACGCATATGACCAATACCTTTACGCCTGTGCGCCTGTTATCAACGGGGATAGGAAGAAGTGTCCCAGCCACTGCATCTCGTCCCTTATCCAGCTGAATCTAACCGAGACCGGCCCGTCTCTGGAGGACTGTGACTGCGCCTCGGACCCCGTCTGCCGGAGCACCAAACGCGCCATAGAGCCGTGCCTGCCTCGGACAAGTAACATGGGCTGCACCGAAGCCCGGCGGCAATGCGAGAGAGACTCCCAATGCAGTTCGGCGATGCGCGACTATTTGTTTCACTGCCGTAAACTTTTCGGAGGGGAGCGATGTTCGGACGACTGCAGGAGGGTTATTGCCAACATGCGCAATATACCCAAAGCACAACAACTTGATACTTGTGTTTGTGATGGCACAGAGAGGACCATATGCGAGTACGTCAAAGTTAGTATGAAAAACTTTTGCTTTGACTCTATGGACAGATACGCGGGCAGCGGGTTGTCTGATTCAGAGGACGACTCTGAAGATGATTATGACGAGATGGAGGATTATATATATGTGGAAAACAAAAGTTTTTCATCCAGATCCGCCTGTCAGGGTGTTGTATGGACTGCCTCTGTGGCCACCATTTTGGTTCTAATGAATCTTATCTGATAGGGCAGCCTACCCCAGTTGATTCAGCTGTTGGGAACGTTGTTTGAGAAAGAGTGGCCAGTGAAATGTTGACACGGACATAATAGCTCCTGAAAGTTGTAACACCAGCACACCTGCTTTAGCATATACGTTTTGTGTATGAATGATTTTATGGCCTTTGCTCTGCTATCTACCTTCACGGGGTTTCTTCTCAACATTCCATCTGGTCTCTGTCTCACTCTGTCTCTGTGCTGATCTGCTATGGGTCAGTAATTTAGGTAAACACTTATATATTTCAAATGTATCATTTTTGGGGGGTGAATCCAAAAGGTTTATAGATACATTTCCAGACAGCTGTGCACCTCTAGGCTATGTCATAGTTGAACCAACCCTTGAAGAATGTTATACACTCATTTCATCAGCTATTGCCTATCATCACAAAATAGTCAAAAATGTGGATAGACAAGGGACTTGTTTACGCTGCTTTCCAGCTGTTTCGAGACAATAATGAAAACGGCAAGGATTTAAAGCGTTCTCTTCGTTAGTCACTTCGTTGTAATGTGGAGAGACTAATCAAGTGTTCTTCTTTTCTTATGAGCTAGACAATAGACATAGGCATACGTGTAATTATGATGTCATTTCAATTCTAGTCAGTGGATAATGCATTTGATGCAAGCACCTGAAAATATTTTGATTGGTTGGTTAGCCTACATTACTAGCCTTAATCATGTCACACACATTTCCTTAAACTCAGTATCAATGACAAGTTTTCAAAAAGTTTTAAGGGAGATTATTTTTATATGTCAAAATCTGTAAAGTTAAATTGTACAGTTTATTGTATGATATTGATTTTGTTTCCAGAGATATTTGTTTATTACTGCTAAGAAGAGATTTGCACTGTATAGAAATGACGTGAAGTGCTTCACGGTGACTATTGTATATTCTTTTGTGTCCACAGAGGTGAAAATATAAGTCTTCTTGCTTAAAGTGCCATATGTCTCTTGATTGTTTCACTCTTTTCTCTTCCTTACATGCTGACCAGGCCGGACACGTTCGAGCGTCGCAAAATAAATTTAGAAATCCATGTTATTCAATTATTGCACCCACACTGCTCTCGCGCGTCAACGAATGTCTGCGTTGCCAAGGGCTAAAATAGAAGTCATTCCTATTTCTGACACAGATCACGCTGAAAGTCCTGCCTCTCCCATCTCCTCGTTGGTTTATAAAAGCAGGTACCCACGTGCCATTTCCTCATTGGTTATACCCACGTGGGTGATTGAAAGACAAAATGTTTTGCCGGTTCTCGTGGTAAAAGTGTAGATGCCAATCACCATATAAGTTCAAAGATGAAAAGGCCTGGAAGGAGGAGAGATGACTAGAAGCGATTCGGTTGGCTGTTTTATGTGTGGATTAATTGTCGGAGTAGAAGACCTTGTGCATTTCAGGTAAAATAACAACTCAAGGGTTAATATCCCAGGACAAATGAGCTAGCATCAGCAAGCTAGCTAAATAGGACAAATTAGTGCAAGCTAACTAGTTATATTGCCATACATGTTTAATGCTTTTCAACCTGTCCCCAAATTAATGTCATTGGTTCAGAGTTTGTTTTGATATTTTAACCTGCATGTTGTGATCGCATTTGGTGTAGGGGGGGGACAAAATAAATGTATGCACGATGGCGCACGCGCGCAGCCGGTTTGGGTTCCATGTTATGTGGCCGTATGGGCACTGGGCAGCAGGTTATTTCACTACTATAGGGAAATATAACAATCTAAGTCTTGCTCTAAAGCGGCAATCAGCAGTTGAGACTAACAATGCATACTCCTCACCTGTTTTGGTAAAAAGCTGAGGGACGGGGCTGGAGAAATGTAAAGACTCTCAAATTCATAGACGGAGCTATGGACGTCAAGGACTGGCCATCCATGATATCAAAAATAATAGTTTTAACCTCATCCCTTTTTGGACTTGTAAATGATGCACCCATTTTGATTCTTGACGAATGTAGCTTATAAATGCCTCATGAGCTTAGTTCCACTGTCAACACCCAAAATACAAGCTTGTTTTACTCCAATGTTTGTGAACAAAGTAAATGTAAAGAAGCACCGTACAGCCTAAAAACATGGTTAAAACTACTACATTTGATATCATGGACGATCCCTCCGTGCGTTCATAGCTCTGTCTGTGAATATGAGAGTGGGTACATTTCTCCAGCCCCATTCCTTCAGAAGCAGTGGCGGGAAGTAGGCATTGTTATTGTTTCAAAAGGGGATTGACCATTTAAAGTGCCATATGAATCTTGATTGTTTCACTCTTCACTCTGCCTTAAGTGACCATATGGGCACTGGGCAGCAGGCTATTTCAGTACCGTGTCTCTCAAGTCTTTGGACAGCTGTACCAATCCTTTCTACTATCACAAAATTCCCTGATTACGAACGATCAGTTAATCTGAGCTACTGAATTCCGCCTAAATCCCAGAGCAAATAAAGAGTCAAGTAAAAGAAAAGCTCTTAGTCGGATCGATATACACTTGACCTTGTAAACATCAATGTTTGCTGAAGGCATAAACTGTTAATGCTGGAAGACTGTTTTAACATAAGGAATAAAGAGCCTCATCTCCTGAGGATTGCTGCTCAAATGGAGCCAAGAAGGGCCTTGCCAGTTTATTTATCCTCACCCTGTGTGTTTGTTAGAAGTCTTCACACCGAGAGGAGAGGGGCGAAAGGAAAGCTGTGTCCGGATGAATGGAGACTTAAGTAGCCATTACAAATGCACTCTGATTGGACTGCTGTTGCAGTGTGTGGTGTGTGTTAGCTACCGGCCGTTGCTATGTATGTCTAACAAAGTAGAAGTGTTTTTTTTTGTTTTTTTTAAACCCTTTCGCTTCAACTTTACTATTATTATTTATCATCCTGAACAGAAGTTAAATGGCTGGTTATAGACCCAGGTCTACTTGGAGAAGCTTGTAGCCTCACCCACCACCACTAAAGAAACCATTTAATTTGTGTATCACATTTGTTTTCTCTTTTGGTTTGGCACCACTGAGAGACAGAAAAAGAGAGAGGGGACATCATCCTCTCCTTCAACTCTTGTCACAAGAGGGACTTGAGAGCAATGATGGCAGCCATGTTGTTTCTCTCAAGAGGAGGACAAGGGCCCTCCGGCCCAGTGAATGGAGGAGAAGTCGAGTGGCACTACTGTCATGGAAATGTAAAACACACAATGGTGGAGCGGCACAATGTGCAGGCACTTCATTCACTCGCTTTCTCTCTGACAGACAGAATCTCCTCGGGGGGGATGGATTGGGGGGGGGGGGGAGCTCGGTGAGAGACCGAGACTGCTACTGCAGATAGAGGCTTCTTGGAAGGACTTGAGAAACTTCTGTCAACGTTGTATCTCTCTTTCTCTATGTGGTGCCTCCATGCTCAACGTTAGGTGACGCTCACTTGGCTTTATTTGAAGGTGTGCTTACAAACAGTTTTTTTCTACAGGTTAATAGCTGTTATTTTGTCAGCTATTAAACATAATACATTTTATAAGGCCTGATGTTTATGATGTACATGAGTAAACGTCTTTATGATCAGACATGTATTAGGTACAGCATACATGAATCAATGATTAAATATGCTATATAATCAGGCGAACAAACTATTTGATACTGGTCTGTGAACAGTTGTATGGCACATGTTTTATTATTGCTGCTTTATAAATGCAGTCTTAGGAAGTGTACACTTGAGATAATAGCTTATGATCAGAACTACAATTACGTGATATGATAGCCTTTTTACGGCTACCGCATTTTTAAGCTGCATAGCAGATACTGAGGTTCAAAGTCATTTGCCACTGATGCTAACGTAAAAACAATTAGCTGATCTGTATCACCACTCAACACTTTGATTCACTTAGCATTTTGATTGTTACTGGAGTGCACATTCAAATAGACTGCAGTCCTAAATAGAACCAATGATGTATTGTGCTTCAATTGCTATCGGTTTCCTTCCCACTGAATATAGAAAAGAAAAATACGCACACTGTGGAAACCCTGCAGCTCTGTCACGGTGATGTGGCGAATGCATTTCTGGGCCTTTGTTAGCCGTCACAAAAGAGGGTACTGCCGCTTTAAGAGAGCAGGCCTGGGTTCCAACCATTAATAATTGTAATGCCTCTTTATTATTGCTGGGGATAATGAAGGAATGAGAGTCATATGGGGCCCCCAAAACCATACTTTCCCCTGAAATGTTTTCAATTAACTTTTGGCACCGGAGGAAAATAAGCGAGTTGTTTTTTTCCTCCCATCATGCTGAAACAGAGGAGAGGCTAGAGCCGGACAGGGGACGGCGCTGCGGGACACAGTACCTCATTAAAGTAGCCTCATCATAACTCAAAGTGCTGTTTTTGCAACCCCCTACTCCTAGTAACCCTGCTACACACACAGACAAACACACACAAGCGCTTGATACTCCTGTATACACACACACACACACACACACACACACGGGCATGTACGCATATATATACACACACACACACACTCGGATGTTTCATACACACACGCAGAAGCAGGCTAATAGTCTTACATTAGTGGACATTCCAATCTAGACGCAATTTAAGGCGATGAGATGACTTATGGTTGATGCTTCTTGGAACAATCATGACTAACATACCCCTGAGCATACTGGCCACATTTCCCCCTGTGAAGTCTTCTAGAACTTTCTCTCAGTTGACATAGCATTTGTAGGTGAGGCAAACATACTGTACATATACAAACGGTACATTTAATCTATGTAAACTGGAGTCAGGAAATAAGTATCAGATAAAGAAGGTAGATTGTGTGTGAAAAGGAGCATATTATATGTTTTATAAAGTTGTTATATGAGAATAACATTTGCGGCCCCTGAACTATTTTCCATGTTGTTTTCGTAGCATGTGTAGGCTACTCAATGAACTGCCCACAATGGTCAGTAATTAAATTACTCTCTTTCTCTTTTAAGCCTCTGTGAAACTCTTCCAAAAAGTTTTCAAAATTCCAAGCTGCCACATTGATTCTGTCACGTCAAGTCCTTTCTGAGTTCACCGGCCTTTGAAAAAAGGGAAACTGTCTCTAATCCAGTTAGACTTCCTTGTGCCTCATGTGAAGCGAGATGGAGAGAGAGAGAAAAAAAAGTGGGAAAGGTAAGATTTAAGTTTCTCTCAAAGAGAAGGTTGATTTCCTAGTAATGTATAAACAGTCAGCCTATCTTAGAAACTATGCTGATTTGAAATTGAACTTAAAAGTATAAAGCAAACATGCTATATTATATTTGTTTAAATGCAAGATCTTAGGGGTAACTTTTCCTCAGTGTTGTAAAAATACTTTAAAGTACTACTTAAGTTGGGTTTTTTTGGTATCTGTACTTCTGTACTTTTACTTCACTACAGTCCTAAATAAAAAAATATATATTTTTGCTCCATACATTTTCCCAAACACCCAAAAGGACAGGAAAATGGTCCAATTCACACACCAAGAGAACATCCCTGGTCATCCCTATTGCCTCTGATCTGATGGATTCACTCAATACAAATGCTTCATTTGTAAATTATGTCTCAGTGTTGGAGCGTGCCCTTGGCTATCCATAAATTAAATGGTGCTGTCTTGTTTGCTTAATATATTTAATTGTAAAATATTTATACTTTTACTTTTGATACTTAAGTATATTTTAGCAATTACATTTACTTTTGATACTTAAGTATATGTAAACCAAATACTTTGACTTTGAATCAAGTAGTATTTTACAGGGTCTTTTACTTGAGAAATGTTCTGTTAAGGTTTCTTTACTTTTACTCAAGTATAACAATTGAGTACTTTTTCTACCACTGCTTTTCCTCTTTCATTGACACATATTTGCTTGTCATGACTGTATTAAACCACACCACGTCTTGTGGACGGGGTGTCTGCCAGTAGTCTTGACTACTTAAACCTCTCAGGACTGACCAGAGAATAAACAAACTCACCCACAGACAAACTGAGTACGTAAACCCCACCGCAGCGGCCAACTGAGGTCTGTGGAGGCTATAGGGGGGTTAGGGAGGGCACTGCCTGGTTCACCCTGAGCTTTAGGAGAGGTGAAGAGGGGGGGGGGGGTTACAGTGGGGGATGGGCTGATTTATGGTTGTTAAGTGTATGGGGGAAGGGTATGGAGTTTGAGGAGTGACGGACTGGGGTCTGTAGAGGGAGTGTGGGGTGAGGGGGGGGGGAGTGAATGTTGTTCAGACCTCTGAATGATGATGCTGACACACAGGCAATGTCCCAAATGGCACCCTATTGCCTATGTACTGCACTACTTTCACTACATAGGGAATAGGAGAGGGCTCTGGTCAAAAGTAGTGCACTAGATAGGGAATAGGGTGCCATTTTGGACACGTTTAAAGAATAGGGATATTCACCCCGGCCAATCAGGTAACTTTTCCTAACCCAGGGATCTCTGGAACTCTGGATGTTGGCGCTCAGCGGGGCGCCCTGATTGATTCCTCATTCCTGCCTCTCCCTCCTGCGTACTGGGCCAGAGAAGACGAATAGAGGTACGCAATAGTTTTGAAAAGACCAAGGGGGTGGGGAGTGAAGCGTAGGTTTTGAGTTTGGGCTGGGGGTAGAGTAAGAGGAGGAGGAGGAAGGAAGGAACACAAAACGTTGCTGACACAGGGCATAACTTCATTTCCACGGTGCTGGGACAGCTGTGCGCAGTAATCTGCCATGGCGGCGCTCTAAAACATCAATGGCTTCACTGACCCCAGGGGGGGGGGAGACTCCAACTGTGTCCAGCCGTTTAGAGGAGAGGACCAGGGAGTGGAGCCCCTTTCACACCATTCAGGGGTTTGTCTTAAAGAAATATACCCCCCTTTACCTCTCTAAGAGGAGAAGGTTTGATAGTATGGGGGTCTGTGTGTTTAGGTCCAAGGAGACAACAATGGGTCATTTTTAAAGCAAACTTAGAATTCATTCCTTAGTTCTATAGCTGTTTGATCAATGAGCTGGGAAACAATCAGACACATCCCTATATGGGCGGCAGGTAGCCTAGTGGTTAGAGCGTTGGACTAGTAACCGAAAGGTTGCAAGATCGAATCCCTGTGCTGAGGAGGTAGAAATATCTCCTTCTTCCCCTGAACAAGGCAGTTAACCCACTGTTCCTAGGATGTCTTTGAAAATAAGAATTTGTTCTTAACTGACTTGCCTAATTAAATACAGCTCAAATACGGAAGAGTTTTGATCTTGGGAAAGTATTTTTGGGAAAGTTAGATGACCGTTATTTATTTTACTTTTAGCTATTGTCACCATCCTGTAAGTTGCAAATAGGTGTTTGAAAAATGTACAAACATGAAAATAATCTATTCTAACGTGGAACATGACTTTACACAGCCTATAGGAAACCACATCATTTCCCTCAAGTAGATACATAGGGCACCTAAATAGGATTTGAGTGCATGGTCATTCTTGTGAAATAACTATTATTGTCCATTTCATTTTGAAGTAAATCGTTGAGATACAGATGTCATGTCATTTGACCAGTTTTCACATTGCTGTTGCTATACATGTTTTTGTTTTGTGTGTCGTTATTGAATCAAGAAAGTTTTGCAGTGAAGGTTTTTAACTTCTCCTTCCCTTCTTCAAACTCATGTCATCACTAAACCAACCTCAAACTTTCAGATTGCCAATTATAACACAACCAACATGTTTTAGCATAAAAACAGAATAGAAAAACAACTCCCAAAACTATACTCTTCCTTCAAATAATGTTTCAAAGTCGTTTTCCCCTTTTGCGTGCTCAACGATTAACCGATATAAAAAAAAAACATGAGTAAACAGAGAACTGGGAGAGTCTATCGATGGTGAGAGGTTCATTATTTTCTGCTAACCATTTTGTTGTAGAGAGCGGCGAGAACAACACATTTTAACCTAAGATAATGGCTCGAGGCTGGGGTGCTGTCGGCAGTGAATAGGGTCTCTCTAAGCTGAATGGGGGCCTAAAGCTTTACTCTATTATCCTGACATCCTGAGGGCCAGGGGCCCCCCCCCCCCCCTAGCTGCCGTCGACTAGGTATTCATCCATCACACATTCCTCCCTCTCTCTCCCTCCTCTATGCTCTGTGTCTTTCTTTTTTTGCGATAAAGGGAGGGAGGATCGATGGTGTTATTTTTGAAAAACAAACTGTAGGTCAGACCCTTGAGAGGGGAAGCGATGGAGAGATAGAGAGAGGAAGGGAGAGCCACTGGATATGAGAGATAGATGGCATGGAATTACAAGAGGAAAGAACAATAGAGTTTGAGTGAAGAGAGAGCGAGAGAGAGAGAGAACAAGGTTGATGACTGAAGCCAAAAGTGTATGTGGCTTTTAAGGAGAGAGAGAGAGAGTCTATTGAAACAAGATAAGCAACTCAGTCTTATCACCCTCATATTCTGTTTCATGCATACCTAACCATTACAGCAATGGAGAAGTGATCACATTGCAAAGCTCGCCTACAAAATCTCATGCCAGTGTTTTAAATGTGTTATAAACACACACTTTTAAGGTATGCTGCTGGACTGCAGTTCATTTGAGGTATTACTGTGCAACTGTGGCAGCCAGCACTCGCATTGCTTTTGTAAGCAGAATGACACTTCGACACCCCCACATTCTCACTTTCTCTCTCTCTCTCTCTGTCTCTCTCTCTCTGTCTCTCTCTCTCTCTCTCTCTCTCCCTTCTTTCTCTATCCTCCCCTTCTCTCCCTTCTTTCTCTATCCTCCCCTTCTCTCCGCTCTCCACCACTCCACCACTGTTTGTTTAACAAGCTTGGCTCAGGCACAAGGATCTCCAGTCATGCCTGCAGTGTTGACGGTAAATGACTCAATTTAAATCCGAGAGCAAACAGGCAAATCCAAGCCAGCTGAGCTAGGCAAATATCACAGTTCATCTCAAGTCCCTTCTACCCATTGTGAGAGCAGGATCGAGGAACATTAGCCCAGTGCTAATAGCTTTGTTCACAGCTCTCTGATGGAAGCATATACACAAAGTCACAAAATGGGGCAGGACATTTGTGGTTGTTAGCAGAGGCTTTAACAAAGGCAAAATGGCCTTGACAGTGAAGTGCTATGTAGTAACAGGGTTATTACCCTGTGGTTGTGAATGGAACGTGTCTGTGCGTGTGTGTGCGTGTGTGTGTGTGTGTGTGCGTAGGCCATACGCAGCATAAGTCTGTGTATCAGTACTGTCATGAGCAGAGGGTAAAAACAATGGCAAGATGCAATCGTTCTGCCACCTCAACATCCACTGTCACTTTCAATCCTTTTGGTTGTGAAACCCCAGATAAATCGTTATTCAGGTTATATCCAGCAGGACACAGAGACCAGCGGGAGAGGACCAGAGAGGATCAGGATAAGGAAAATATTTTTGACCTGGCCTGTCTGGTTCTAGTTTGCTCAATCTAGGAGCACTGCTGTTACCAGTTCAGACTTGTGCCAAACGATAAACATGCCTATGTGAGAGGTAATGCCCAAATATGTTCGTATCGAAAGAAAGCTCTCTTTGTATGCATACCTAATGTTAGCCAAAGATTACTACATACTGCAACCGTCATTTATGAGGTCTTGATATCGCTCTATTCCATTCTTCTTTACCCCCTGTCCATGTTAAGATAAACCATCTTGGAATCTCAAGCACCTTCATTCATCAGTCTCCATGTCCTGTCCAGATCTCAATTCTCGTCCGTCCCCCCCGTCCCCCCCTCTTTCCCTCTCTTGCTATCTCTCTCTGAAGCTTCAGCTCCATCTGTTTCTCATTTCCACTGGCGTAGCTGCTTGGAATGTGGCCATGTTTTTAAAGATGAGTTATTACACCATTAATACATACTTTACCCAACACTATTTGAAGTTGGCCAAAGTGGAAAGACACACAGCAGTACAGCACTGTGTTTTAGATAAGGGAACGAGGCTGTTTCGGGTGACTTTTAATGGTTTCATGCATATTTGGAAAGGAGGATACATGAAAGATTCCTCGGTTTTGGAAAATTAGTTTGAAATGTTAGTTATCTCTTTCTGTTTGTGATATCAAGGGGCTGAGAAGATTTAATGGCATATTTTGTCTCTCTAAATGTACTGTGTACGCCCCTCCAGTGCCGTTAGTTACACTTCCTTAGTAGAAAAAAAGAGCATAACTTCTTTATGGAGAATGTATTCAACTGCTTATATATATTTAAATATGAGACTATTATGGTTCTAGATACAGTTTTGTTTCCTGAAGTTAGGATCATAATATTATGAGTGCCAAACCATAATGATAGGTTTTGGTTTATTAATTTGAATGGGATAAAACACATTAGCCTTTCAAAGATGTTATACGGCTGTCTCCGTCTCCGTTTTCCTAAATTCCCAAGATTATGAGGTTCTGAAAGATATTCATTATGATCAGTAACATACTGTACCTAAGGTCTCGAAGGACCGTATGAATTATATTAACCACTGTGAGCCACAAGACGGCCTCATTTTTCTTGTTAGATGATCAGTCAAACTGGGCTACTCCAGTCCACAGTCCACCAGTGAACACGTTGTTGAGATTACGAGGGAACGTATCGTGCGTAATGTCATTGGATCATGTTTTGATGCACTTAAGAGGTCCAACTTTATTGGAAAAATGTTTCTTTGTAGAACACAACTAGGCCTACTTCATGGGAGTCGATACAATTTTAAATAGGCATCGCAAAATTAAATAGGCATTTTTGTGTGAGTGCGTGTGCATGAGTGCTGTGTCATCAAAACATGTGTGTGTTCCGCAGTAGTCTTCACTGACTGTGTTTCCCCTGCAGGTGGCGCCAGTTGAAGCCCTGTGTGTTGCAGCTGCAGATCCTAGTACGTTTTCCTTCACTGCTGCCCAACACGACCAGATCACCTCCTGAGGAACACTCCACTGGGGTTTTAGTATCCTTATCTGAAGAAGAAAACAATGTTTAAAGTGCATGTGTGTGTAGGAGTGTTAATGGGGCTGCAGGTAGCCTAGTGGTTGGAGCGGTGGGCCAATAACCGAAAGGTTGCTGGATTGAATCCCGAGCTGACAAGGTAAAACAAAAAATGTCGTTCTGCCCCTGAGCAAGGCAGTTAACCCACTGTTCCTTGTGTGCTGTGGATGTTGATTACAGCAGCCCCCCACACCTCTTTGATCCAGAGTGCCCCTGTTGTGTCAGGGTTTAAGGGGTCTACGCAAACAGAGCCAAAGGAGGTCTGTACGTTTGTGCGGCTGAATTTCTGGAACGCGACACAAACTGATCTCCTTCGGCTCCGTTTGCGTAGAGCTCTTTACACTTGCACATAATGTACTCAGCCTCGTACTCCCGAGTGGCTCTCTGCACGTTAAGCCTCCTGGTGTTGGCATTGGGAATGCTCAGTGGGATCAGGGTCTGGATGGGCTCCGGCTGACAGTGGAGACAGACAGGAGGAAAGCAAACTGACTTACTGTAACATTCAGTTTGTTTCGGTTCAGTTCTATTCCATTCGACTTTCCGCCTCTGACTGCAGTCATCACCGTATCCACCAGCGCCTTGCCCTACTCATCTGAGGAGACCGAGCCATTGGAGTTGGGAAGGAGAGTGGGTGTTGAGTGTGTGCATGTTTTACTATACTTGTGAGTAACAGAAGTCCTTACAAGAGGAGTAAACCAACAGAAATTCAGACAAAGTGAGGACATTTTGTCGGCCTTAAAAAGGCTATTTCTGACTTAGGGGTAGGGTTAGCGTTAGAATTAGCTTTCAAATTAGGGTTAGGGTTAGGAGTTATCATTAGGATTAGGGTTAAGGTTAGGGAAAATAGTTTTTTTTTAACGGGAATCAATTGCTGGTCCCCAAAAATCCTCACAAGTATAGTAACACATAGTTGTGTGTGTGTGGGTGTGGTCAGGATCAACATTGTAGTTGCCCATTAAATCTATTAGTGGCCTCTGGATGACCCCCTCTGAGGTTAAATGTCACCATAACTCAAGACTTAGCACCCTGAGAGACCTTCTCCTGAGGCTGGTGGCTGTAACTCAGCTAAAGGCCCGTCCAAATGATCGAATAATCTATGGTTCACTCTGACCCAGCTCTGACAGTTGTTATGGTATGGGCCTGGAACTGAGGGAACGAACAGATAAGGAATGAGCATATAACGAGACGTTTGTCCTTCACTCTGGAGTAGATTGATGCAAGCATCTGAGGATCGTGTCTGTCTCCAGTTGCACCTGTATGTCTGTTTGTCTATTAAACCTTTTAAAGTATATAATTAGTCTGCTTTATCCTTGTATCCAGCATTTCCACACTTTGGGCAAATTCACGATTCCTGACTGTGTGAGTGTATTTAAATGTTTTTGCAAGTGTGTGGTGCAAGGACACCAACCTCATCAAAATTAACAAGACAAAGGCGGCGATCGTGGACTTACAGGAAACAAGATGGCCAAGCACACCCCCAGGTCAAGAGCTTCAAGATCCTCAGTGTCCACATCACTAAGGAATTATCATGGTCCACACACACCAACACAGTCGAAGAAGGCACGACAACGCTTCTTCCCGCTCAGGAGGCTGAAAAGATTTGACATGGGCCCTCAGATCCTCCAAAATGTCTATAGTTGCACAGTGAAGAGCATCTGGACTAGCTGCATCACCGCTTGGCATGGCAACTGCTCTGAGTACGGCCCAGTAAACCACCGGGGCCAGGCTCCCTGCCATCCAGGACCTCTATACCAGGTGGTGTCAGAGGAAGGCCCGAAAAATTAACAAAGACCCCAGCCACCCAAGTCATAGACTGTTCTCTCTGCTACCGCATGGCAAGCGGTATCGATGCACCAAGTCTGGAACCAACAGGACCCTGAGCAGCTTGTACCCCCAAGCCATAAGACTGCTAATAGTTAAATAGCTACCCGGACTATCTTCATTGACTCGTTTGACACATACGCTGCTGCTACTATTTAATCTATCCCGTTGCCTAGTCACTTTATCCCTGCCTATATGTGCATATCTACCCCAATTACCTCTTACCCCTGCACATCGACTCGGTAGTGGTACCCCGTGTATATAGCCATGTTATCATTACTCGTTGTGTATTCATTTCTCATTATTAGTTTTCTATTATCTCTCTGCATTGTTGGGAAGGGCCCGCAAGTAAGCATTTCACTGTTAGTCTACACCTGTTGTTTCTGAAGCATGTGAGAAATAACATTTGATGTGAAGTGTAAAAGAGAGACATGGCCGTGGGTGTGTAACGTGGGGGAAAATACACATCAAATACTATTTCTTTAGCCATACTGCACCTTTTTATATATATATATATTATACGTGAGGTTAGGTCCTCTGGACTAAGCTGCACAGAACAGGTTATTTACATCAAGGAGTGGAGCATGGGAATCAGACAACAATATCAGGGTGCAAAAACTATTTATTTTCATTTTCTGTGTCACAAGACAGGCACAAATCGCCATAGGCCTAAATTATTTCCAGGAAAGCTTCAACAGATGGCAATGGCAAGACTTCAACAGATGGCAATATCAGATCTCACGGACGAATATCACTAGGTTTATACGTTTCATTCACATACTCAAACAGACAATAAGGATGTGTAGTAACACTCACGGAGAGCGTGCCAAGGGAAGCATTTAAAAGTCTAATGGCCTGGAGATAGAAGCACCTGTACTTTCTCCACCTTCTAGATGGTAGCGGGGTGAAGAGGCTGTGGCCCGGGTGGCTGAGGTCTTTGATGATGTTCTTGGCCTTTCTGTGACACCGGGAGCTGTAGATGTCCTAGAGGGCAGACAGTGTGTCCCCAAGTGATGCATTGGGCTGACCGCACCACCCTCTGGAGAGCCCTGTGGTTGTGGGCAGTCCAGTTGCCGTACCAGGTGGTGATTTTGGCTCCTGAGTGGCACAGTGGCATCTCAGTGCTAGAGGCGTCACTACAGACCCTGGTTCGATTCCGGGCTGTATCACAACCGGGCGTGATCAAGAGTCCATAGGGTGGCGCACAATTGGCCCAACGTCGTCCAGGTTAGGGGAGGGTTTGGCCGGGATAGGCCGTCATTGTAAATAAGAATTTGTTCTTAACTGACTTGCCTATTTAGATAAAGGTTAAATTAAGCAATTATAATAACACAACAGCCCAACAGAATACTCTCAATGGTGCATATGTAGAAGTTTGTGAGGGTCTTAAGTGCCACGCCGAATTTACTCAGCCTGCTGAGGTTGAAGAGGCGCTCTTGCTCCTTCTTCACCATGCTATCGGTGTGGAGGGACCGTCAAAGGTCCTCAGTGATGTGCACGCTGAGGAACTTGAAGATTTTGACCCTATAGTGGCCCTGTCGATATGGATGGGGGCGGGCTATCTCTGCTGTCTCCTGTAACCTACGATCATCTCCTTCATTTAGTTCATGTTGAGGGAGAGGTTATTTTCCTGGCACCACTCTGCCAGGGTTCTCACCTCCTCCCTGTAGGCTGTCTCGTCATTGTTGGTAATCAGGCCAACCACTGTTGTGCATCAGCAAACTTGATGATTGAGTTGGACATGAGTGTGGCCAAGTAGTCATGGGTGAACAGGGAGTACAAGAGGAGGCTGAGCACACACCCCTGTGGGGCTTTTTGTTGAGGATCAGCGTGGCGGGGGTGTTGTTACCTACCTTTACCACCTAGGGTCGGCCAGTCAGGAAATCGAGGACACAGTTGTACAGGGTTGGGTTCAGACCTAGGGCCCTGAGCTTAATGATGAGCTTGGGTAAGGTGGAGGTGATATGATCCTTAACTAGCACCTCAATGCACTTAGTTCAGTTACCTTAGCATTCTTGGGTATAGAAACAATGGTGGACATCTTGAAAAAAGTGGGGACAACAGTTGGTATAGAGAGATTGTCCATGAACACTCCAGCCAGCTGGACTGCACATGCTCTAAGGATGCGCCTTGGGATCTTGTCTGGCCTGCAGCCTTGAGAGCATAAATGATTCACTCACGACAGCCATGGAGAACGAGACCATGCGAAGTTGTTTTGCTTGTCCAGGAGCCAGGCGAGGGAGTCCGCAACATGGCTGGCTTTCACTTTATAATCTGTGATTGTGTGGAGTCCCTGCCACATACGTCTCCTGTCTGGGCCGTTGAAATGCACCTCCACTTATCCCCTGTACTGTTGTTTTGCCTATTTGATTGCCTTACGAAGGTCATAGCTGGTCTGCTTGTACACGTCCATGTTCCCAGTCACCTTGCCATGGTTAAACGTGGTGGTTTGCCCTTTCAGTGTTGCGTTTGTATTTTGATTGATTGAAAAACCCAACCCAGAATGTAATCAGTGGACTCATGGTAAAGAGAGTTACTGGACTATCCCCTATTTTGCATTTTATTGCAGATTAAGAATATATTCTTGAAATACAATGTACACTGCTCAAAAAAATAAAGGGAACACTTAAACAACACAATGTAACTCCAAGTCAACCACACTTCTGTGAAATCAAACTGTCCACTTAGGAAGCAACACTGATTGACAATACATTTCACATGCTGTTGTGCAAATGAATTATAGGCAATTAGCAAGACACCCCCAATAAAGGAGTGGTTCTGCAGGGGGTGACCACAGACCACTTCTCAGTTCCTATGCTTCCTGGCTGATGTTTTGGTCACTTTTGAATGCTGGCGGTGCTTTCACTCTAGTGGTAGCATGAGACTGAGTCTACAACCCACACAAGTGGCTCAGGTAGTGCAGCTCATCCAGGATGACACATCAATGCGAGCTGTGGCAAGAAGGTTTGCTGTGTCTGTCAGCGTAGTGTCCAGAGCATGGAGGCGCTACCAGGAGACAGGCCAGTACATCAGGTAGACGTGGAAGAGGCCCTAGGAGGGCAAAAACCCAGTAGCAGGACCGCTACCTCCGCCTTTGTGCAAGGAGGAGCAGGAGGAGCACTGCCAGAACCCTGCAAAATGACCTCCAGCAGGCCACAAATGTGCATGTGTCTGCTCAAACGGTCAGAAACAGACTCCATGAGGGTGGTATGAGGGCCTGACGTCCACAGGTGGGGGTTGTGCTTACAGCCAAACACCGTGCAGGACGTTTGGCATTTGCCAGAGAACACCAAGACTGGCAAATTCGCCACTGGTGCCCTGTGCTCTTCACAGATGAAAACAGGTTCATACTGAGCATGTGACAGAGTCTGGAGACGCCGTGGAGAACGTTTGGCTGGCCCGCCCGTTCCCCAGACCTGAATCCAATTGAGCACATCTGGGACATCATGTCTCGCTCCATCCACCAACGCCACGTTGCACCACAGACTGTCCAGGAGTTGGCGGATGCTTTAGTTCAGGTCTGGGAGGAAATCCCTCAGGAGACCATCCGCCGAGGTCATACAGGCACGTGGAGGCCACACACACTACTGAGCCTCATTTTGACTTGTTTTAAGGACATTACATCAAAGTTGGATCAGCCTGTAGTGTGGATTTCCACTTTAATTTTGAGTGTGACTCCAAATCCAGACCTCCATGGGTTGATAAATATGATTTCCATTGATAATTTGTGTGTGATTTTGTTGTCAGCACATTCAACTATATAATGAAAAAAGTATTTCATAAGAATATTTCATTCATTCAGATCTAGGATGTGTTATTTTAGTGTTCCCTTTATTTTTTGAGCAGTGTATGTACTGTATCTTCCATTAACACATTATTACAATTAGCTACATATAACATATGCGAAGTTAAGCTATTGTTGCAAGAGAGTTAGGGGAAATGGTATGCTGCCCCCCCTGACCATTGGAGTTTATGGGAATAGAAGGGCAAATATTTAAAGTAGTTCTTTATTTGTATATTCTGGTTACACTGTGGTGTTATTCACTAAATGTCCATCCAATTGGCAACAGATTTTCATGTGAATATTCGAAAATCCGTATAAAAATAATTTGCGCACTTTCCCACGAGTGTTGTTTCCATCAAATTGACAGTAAAGTTCCGAGGTAAAGACCGTTTCAGGTTGGATATTCAACGGATATTCGAATGTAATTTTCCTTATATCCACCAACAGCAGTTAGGGACCGTCAACATAGTGACAAATCAAAATTTGAATTTTAATAGCTCTTTAACCATTACTCCAAATACTTTCAAAACTGGATGTAGCTAACCCGATGGCATAGACACACATTGCACACCTTTTAGTTTGTCCATTTTCATCTCACATGGTTTTACATTAATTTTTCAAAATGTAGAATTTCAATAGCTCCTTGGTCATGTGACCTGGTGACTTCAAACAATGTTCAGAATGTCCACTAAGTGGCTCTACACATTGCGGACCCTTTAGTTTGTCTATTTTCATCTCACATGGTTTTCAACAACAATTTTTGGGGGTAAAATTTCAATAGCTCCTTGGTCATGTGACCTAATGTCTGCTGACAACCCTTCTATATTGCACAATCTTGTTTGTGTACTGTAAAATCACGCGGCGTAACGTACATTTTTCATAGTTTCAAATTTGCAATAGCTCCTTGGTCATGTCAAATACAGACCTAAGAAGCATGCAGTGGATATACACCCATATTACATAACCTCTAGTCATGTATCTTCTATATTGTTGTACATTAATATTAGTTTTACAATTAGGGGGTTCAGTCCAGTGTTGTGTTTACCCTTTTCTTTAATATTTATCTACAATAATTGGTAGTTCTAAGTACCTATTTTCCCAGTTTTTTTTTATTTTTCCACAGTTTTTAACAGTGAGAGAGACAGATAATATCTCCTTTCGTCGTTAATATCAACCATAAAGGAAAATGTATCCCTGTCCCATAGATTTGGTGACATAGGTTTCCATAGCCGCTGTCTCCTCCTGTAACAGAGGATACACGTGACTCCTGGGAAGTGCTGCGTCTACCAGGAGATTTATCGCACAATCCCCCCGTCGATGGGGTGGTAATTGAGTCGCCTTCTTTTTACAGAAGGCCAGAGCCAAATCGGCATATTCAGAAGGGATGTGGATGGTGGAGACCTGGTTTGGACTCTCCACCGTAGTTGCACCTATGGAAACACCTACACACCTCCCTGAACATTGACGTGACCATCCCTTGAGAGCCTTCTGTTGCCACCAAATAGTGGGGTCATGATAAGCCAACCAGGGAAGCCCCAACACCACAGGAAACGCAGGAGAATCGATCAGAAAAAGACTTATTCTCTCCTTATGGCCCTCCTGCATTATCATACATAATGGAGCTGTGACCTCCCTAATCAGGCCCGACCCTAAAGGACAACTATCTAAGGAATGTACAGTGAAGGGCATATCAACAGGAACAATAGGGATCCCTAATCTAAGAGCAAACGACCGGTCAATAAAATTCCCAGCTGCGCCTGAATCTACTAGCGCCTTATGCTGGGAAATCTCAGGAAATTCTATAGATCTACACATGTGCGCAACAGGAAGCTCTGGGTGAGTTGGGTGCATACTCACCTGGGATGATCCACCAGTGCCCTGCCTGCTGCCTCGACTTCCTGGGGAACCTCTCCAGCACCGACTAGCAGTGTGTCCTCTGCGGTCACAGGTAGTGCAAGAAACAGCCCCCCCCCTCCGGTCATCCTTAGAGCAGCACCTCTGAGCTCCATAGGTGTAGGATCGGAGGTGCTGGGGGATGTAATGGACGCACCCATCCACGCAAAACATTCAATCTAAAACAAAATGTAGCACGTTATAAATTATATCAAATACCAATGCAGTATGACGAATGACGAATTGGCAATCCATTGTGTTATATCATAAATTGTCTTAAATGCTGTCACTGTTGTCAAAAGATTATAAACATGTTAAATAAAGTTAGAGGTAGTCTTTGGGCCACATCCAGGTTCTTTATCAGTGGCACACATGAAGCAGTTGTTGGCTTTGTTGAACTCTTAAATCATAGGCATGAACTGAACATACGGCTGTCCCACACAACTACATAAAAATAAAGAATTTACATTTACTTTGAATTAGATGTCATTACATACCAGACATTTTTAGTATATCCTCAGACATTTCTTTTTGCAGTTGCTCCATGTGTGTTTGAAGGTTCCATATCAGTTTGGGAGGGGATGTTGGGGAAGATATGTGCAACTTCCTTGGCCATGTACACCAAAAACTAAAATAGAGTTTTTGACCTAATTGTCACATAACAGCTAACCATTCATTATTGAAAATATAACTGTCAAAGCTGCATTACAAAGACCCCACAGATGAAGGTGTCCTGCTGCATGGTGGGAGTTATTTCCCCTCCTTTCCACTTTATGTCCGCCCACTCATCTTTTCCATGGCAGGATCTTCTCATTTTGAAGTATTCTCTTTTTTTATGTAAAAATACATGTAATTATGATTAGTTATTGGCAAATGGATACACAAGCCAAATTTGTATGCTGTTTTCCTTATCTCTATAATCTAGTAGTAATTTATTAGTGGAGGTAATTTCATTTATTCCCCATTTTACATAGCCTAAATTATAGCCACTGAACCATTTACAGGACAATAATAAAAGTAGCATATAGGATCCAACCGTATCACTGAGTGAATAAATGTAGAGCGTTTGTAGACTTTAAGAAAAAAATATTAAGTGATAGTTTGTCCATTTGTGCTTAATGAAAAACATATCACAAAGATCAAAGATGACAGTCTCCACCAAATCTATGACAATAGAGAATGAATTGTAAGCACCAAAGTGTGTTTGTCAAAATAATACCTGAAAATGACAATTGCTGAACATAATACTTTTATTTGCAATAGCAATTTATGATATATGCATATATATTCCATGTACCAAAACTTAATGTAGGATGGACATAAGACATTCCCACATACAGTATTTAAAAAATATATATATTTCACCTTTAATCAACCAGGTAAAATAATTAAAATTCTGCGAATAAACACTGGAGTGATAGATGTGCAGAAGATGAATGTGCAAGTAGAGATACTGCAGTGCTAAGGAGCAATAAATAAATAAAAATATAAATAACAAAATGGGGATGAGGTAGTTGGATGGGCTGTTTACAGATGGGCTACAACGTGCAATGATCTGTAAGCTGCTCTGATAGCTGATGCTTAAAGATAGAAGCGCTGAGTCATTACTTCCTCATGTTTCCTCCAACTACAGTTTATTATACACCATTTAGAAGCTCTGAGTCATTACTTCTTAAAGATAGTGAGGGAGATATGAGTCTCCAGCTTCAGTGATTTTTGCAATTTGTTCCAGTCATTGGCAGCAGAGAACTGGAAGGAAAGGCAGTAAAAGGAGGAATTAACTTTAGGGATGACCAGTGAAATATACCTGCTGGAGCGCGTGCTATGTGTGGGTGCTGCTATGGTGACCAGTGAGCTGAGATAAGGTGGGGCTTTACCTAGCAAAGACTTATAGATGACCTGGAGCCAGTGGGTTTGGCGACGAATATGAAGTGAGGGCCAGGCATCAAGAGCATACAGGTCGCAGTGGTGGATAGTATATGGGGCTTTGGTGACAAAGCAGATGGCACTGTGATAGACTGCATCCAATTTGCTGAGTAGAGTGTTGGAAGCTATTTTGTAAATGACATCACCGAAGTCAAGGATCGGTAGGATAGTCAGTTTTACGAGGGTATGTTTGGCAGCATGATGCTTTGTTGCGAAAAAGGAAGCCGATTCTAGATTTAATTTTGGATTGGAAATGCTCAATATGAGTCTGGAAGGAGACTTTACAGTCTAACCAGACACCTAGGTATTTGTAGTTGTCCACAAATTCTAAGTCAGAACCGTCCAGAGTAGTGATGCTAGGCGGGTGGGCAGATGCGGGCAGCGATCGGTTGAAGAGCTTGCATTTAGTTTTACTTGCATTTAAGAGCAGTTGGAAGCCATGGAAGGAGAATTGTATGGCATTGAAGTTCATCTGGAGGTTAGTTAACACAGTGCCCAAAGAAAGGCCAGAAGTATACAGAATGGTGTCGTCTGCGTAGAGGTGGATCAGAGAATCACCAGCTGCAAGAGCGACATCATTGATGTATACAGAGAAAAGCGTCGGCCTCAGAATTTAACCCTGTGGCACCCCCATAGAGACTGGCAGAGGTCCGGACAACAGGCCCTCCCATTTGACACTCTGAACTCACTCTGAGAAGTAGTTGGTGAACCAGGCGAGGCAGTCACTTGAGAAATCAAGGCTGTTGAGTCTGCCGATAAGAATGTGGTGATTGACAGAGTTGAAAGCCTTGGTCAGGTCGATAGATACGGTTGCACAGTATTGTCTTTTGTCGATGGAGATGATGATATCGTTTAGGACCGTGAGCTTGGCTGAGGTGCACCCATGACCAGCTCGGAAACCAGATTGCATAGCGGAGAAGGTACGGTGGGATTCGAAATGGCAGGTGATCTGTTTGTGAACATGGCTTTCGAAGACCTTAGAAAGGCAGGGTAGGATAGGTATAGGTCTGAAACTGTTTGGGTCTAGAGTGTCTTCCCCTTTGAAGAGGGGGATGACTGCGGCAGCTTTCCAATCTTTGGGGATCTCAGATGATAAGAACGAGAGGTTGAACAGGCTAGTAATAGTGGTTGCAATAATTGCGGCGGATAATTTTAGAAAGAGAGGGTCCAGATTGGGGAGGCTTGGGCAAGTTGCTGTGGGGGATGCAGAGCTATTGACCGGGTAGGGGTAGCCAGGTGGAAATCAAGGCCAGCCGTAGAAAAATGCTTATTGAAATTCTCGATAATCGTAGATTTATCGGTGGTGATAGTGTTTCCTAGCCTCAGTGCAGTGGGCAGCTGGGAGGTGGTACTCTTATTCTCCATGGACTGGAGTTTGTTCTATAGAATGCATATTTCTGTTTGAAAAAGCTAGCCTTTGCTTTCCTAACTGCCTGTCTATATTGGTTCCTAACTTCCCTGAAAAGTTTCATATCGCGGGGCTATTCGATGCTAATGCAGAACGCCACAGGGTGTTTTTTGTGCTGGTCAAGGGCAGTCAGGTCTGGAGGGAACCAAGGACTATATCTGTTCCTGGTACTACATTTTTTGAATAGGGCATGCTTATTTAAGATGGCGAGAAAAGCACTTTTAATGAATTACCAGGCATCCTCTACTGACGGTATGAGGTCAATATCTTTCCAGGATACCAGGGCCAGGTCGATTAGAAGGGCCTGCTCGCCGAAGTGTTTTAGGGAGCGTTTGACTGTGATGAGGGGTGGTCGTTTGATCGCGGACCCATTGCCGGACGCAGGCAATGAGGCAGTGATCGCTGAGATCCTGGTTGAAGATAGCAGAGGTGTATTTAGAGGACAGGTTGGTCAGGATGATATCTATGAGGGTGGCCGAGTTTACGGATTTGGGGTTGTACCTGGTAGGTTCCATGATCATTTGGTTGAGATTGAGGACATCTAGCTTAGATTGTAGGACAGCCAGGGTGTTAAGCATATCCCAGTTTAGGTCACCTAACAGTACAAACTCTGAAGATAAATGGGGGGCAATTAATTCACATATGGTGTCCAGGGCACAGCTGGGGGTTGATTGGGATCTGTAACAAGCAGCATCAGTGAGAGACTTATTTCTGGAAAGGTGGATTTTTAAAAGTAGAAGCTCGAACTGTTTGGGCACAGACCTGGATAGCATGACAGAACTCTGCAGGCTGTCTCTGCAGTAGATTGCAACTCCACCCCCTTTGGAGGTTCTGTCTTGGCGGAAAATGTATACACATACATAGAGGCATTTTTCAGCTATGATTTTACCACTCAGAATCCAGAATGGATATGACAATGGGGGCAGCACAGGATGTAATACACCCTTACAACAAGCTACTTTTTGATCTTCTTGACTTCTTATCTGGTAAACTGCTACTGTGTGTCAAGAAAAGAGCCCCAATTAGGGCTTAGTGTACTCCGGTAAAAAAGTCTGGTTTAGATTCAAAACTATTGCCCTGTGTCCCCATTCATAGGGGCATGAGAGACTAGTCAGTGGTAGAATTGAGTTGGCACTTTATAGGCACAAACACCCACAGACCCACAAAATTGAGGTTACTCATGGACAATTATTAATAATTTAAAAAATGTTTCCATTGATGCATTGTGTCTTCTAACTGTCCAAGAATAGGATCCAAAGTGTTAGGAAATATTTGTTCCCATAAATACAAAGGATGATGTCTCTCCTCATACCTCTGGCACTTTAGTCAAACTGCCAGACTGTGCACCACAGAGCCAATCGGGAGAGAATACATACAGGTCAACGGTGCCAATAGAAAGTCAAGGGGTGTGTCTGTGCCTTTTGGATTACTCTCTCTAACCCCTGTGGTTCAAGTCTGCTCTGAGCATGTCTGAAAGTGACAGAGCCAGCAGCCAGGGGTTTTTCACAGTATGTCATAAAAAAGTATTACACTTAGGAATGTATGTAAAATGCTAATATGTATTAGATCCAGTACAATGGAATAACTAAGACCTGAATTCGAATGCAGCGTGTTCCGATTCCTCCTTCTCTTTCTGTCCAGCAGGGTCAACCAAAAACACTTGGCCTGATGGTTCATGCAGATACCGGGGAAGGAATATAGAAATGTATTGATCCCTTAAATGATTTTACTATTAAATGACCCATATCACAACCCTCATACCCCTTCCCAAAAATGTACCAAAATCCATTTTGGAAAAAGGATTTTACTCACAAAAGACGTAAGAATTTATTTTCCCAGTTAGAAATAGTAGGCCATGCATCAAATAACTATTTTCATCAGAAAAACGAACCCTCAAATGTGCTATTGCATTTTGTAAGTTGTCTGCAGGTGGCTTGCTGTGAATGCACTCAAATATCAAGTCATTAACAGGTTCTGTAAACTGCGTTCTAATACTCAACGTAGAAGGATTTGTCTTAAAGTACAGTATATGAAAGTGATGCTATGAAAAGGATTCTATCACGTTATCAAGCTCACTGTGACTGACAAATCACTGCCTATTACTGTGATTAAAAAGAGCATATGAAACATTGTTTTTCGTGAGGCCTACCTGAGCGCCTTCCTTTAAGCACCTCTGTTTGAACACCTCTCCTGTCCTTGATCCAAACCAAATACAACAATTTGCGGATCTTAAAATGTAAAAAAAAAATCTGATTTAAAAATAAAATAAAAAATTAACACCCATGTAAAATGAAGGCCTGCAAAGCTTACAGATTTAAGTCTAACAGCATTAGATGAAAGTAAACAAATGAGTGTGCAATATAGAAGGGTAGTCAGCGGAGGTTAGGTCACATGACCAAGGAGCAATTGAAATTTTACATTTTGAAAAATGTGTGTAAAATCTTGTGAGATGAAAATGGACAAACTAAAGGGTGTGCAATGTGTAGGCCCATTTAGTGGACATTCTGAACCTTGTTTGAAGTCACATTGCCAAGGAGCTATTGAAATTCTACATTTTGAAAAATGTATTTAAAATCTTGTGAGATGAAAATGGACAAACTGAAGGGTGTGCAATGTGTAGGCCCATTTAGTGGACATTCCGAACCTTGTTTGAAGTCACCAGGTCACATGACCAAGGAGCAATTGAAATTATTTTTTATTTTTATTAATGTAAAACCATGTGAGATGAAAATTGACAAACTAAAGGTTGTGCAATATCTAGGCCCATTTAGTGGACATACTGAACCTTGTTTGAAGTCATTATGTCACATGTAAAATTTCAATAGCTCTTTGGACATGTGACCTAATGACTTCAAACAAGGTTCAGAATGTCCACTCACTACCCTTCTATATTGCATACCCTTTAGTTTGTCCATTTTCATCTCACATGTATTTACATGGATTTTTCTAAATGTAAAATTTCAGTAGCTCCTTGGACAATTTGAAAAATTCATGTAAATACGTGTGAGATGAAAATGGACAAACTAAAGTGTGTGCAATATAGAAGGGTAGTGAGTGGACATTCTGAACCTTGTTTGAAGTCAGTGGGTCACATGACCAAGGAGCTTTTGAAATTTGAATGTAAAAAAAGTTTGTACTTTGTTTACACTCCCTAACTAATTCAACTTGGAATACAAAATGCTGCTCACATTTCCACGTGTATTAGCTTTGGAAAGGGAATTCATGCCCATATCGTGAAAATAAGACCTGTGCAATGTTGTGCTCAATTTTTCCAACATTGGACTCTGTGGCTCAAGTGGATTGAAAGCGCGAATATCCGTCGGATCTCCAACTTGAAACTGTCTTTCCCTCGGTAGTAAAAGTCTGTGCGTGACGACATAGCGCACATAAAAATACATTTAGCGGTTAAATTCCGATGTACCGAATAAAATAAAATAAAATAATTCGCATTTCAACACTACTGAAGTTTTCTTTTTTCACAAAAAAACGTTGCGGTATTTAGCGAATGTGCCCACTCTGGTAATGGCACATGCGCTCTAGCCAACAATTATATCTGCATGCTGTTGGCTACAGCGCATATATAGCCTACATTATAATATTGTTATCGACAAAAGAGCAAGATAATTTGAATAATTCCATCCATATTTTTTATGCGAGTAAAGTCATAACATATAAAACAAAATCGGACAGCTGTGATGGAAACAGGTAGTTTCGGTACAATTTGAATATGCCAACATATAATATGTCCGTAGAAGACAATATTCCATATGGACAATTCCAAAGAGTCCGCAGAATTTGCGATCAGGAAACAGACTACAGTGTAAAATCTGCTGAATTGGAGAATATCTTCTTGAATCGGGGCTACAGCGTTCAGGTCCTGAAAGATGCCGGTATAAGGGCTGGATTACTTGACAGAGAGAACTTGTTGTGAAGGGGAGTGCCTTGTGATACATCAGAGAGTGTATTTTGTTACAAAATACAGCACTGAAGCAGAGAACATTAAAATAATCATTAAAAATAATTGGGAATCATCCAAAGTGATACGCTACTACGCCAAGTATTTCCTGAGCCACCAGTCATGTCCTACCCTAAATGACCAATTAGTCCACAGTTATCTTCCGGGTGACTCTCAAAAAACTTGGCTTGACCACAAACCCAAGGGCTCTTTTAAATGTAACCAGTGAAACCATTGCACAGAAAAAGTATTTTGTTGACACAGCTTCCAAAATGGAGTATTACGGTCAAGCATTTCATTAACTGCAAAACCACTCATGTCATCTACAGATTGGAATGTCCACAGTGCAAGGTGTTCTACATTGGACGGACAAAGAGAAGCCTTCAAGACCGCTTAGCGGAACACAAGTACACCATTCGGGTAGGCAATGAAGACTACCCCATGGCAAGACACTACATGTCCTTACACCATGGCAACCCTGCCTCCCTACAACCTATGAGTATTGATCATATTCCGGCCTCTATTAGAAAAGGGGACCGTCTGAAACAGCTAAAACAAAGGGAAAGTTTTTGGATTTACAAACTACAGGCCACTAAATACCCTGGTTTAAATGAAGATATGGATTTCTCCCCCTTCCTGTAGGGTCGTGATAGGTCCATTTGCTGTCATCTAGTGGACTTTTTACTTAATTGCCCTCAGCTATGTTTAGACTGTTGTTGTTCATGTTTTGTGTGTTCTAGTGTACTATGAAATATATTGCTTTCTTATTATTGACACTTCTCCCAGTCATATATAAGGTTAGAACTACCTTTCTAAGTTTTCTTATACTTCTAGCTTGGAGTTGTATTTTTATGATAACATAGCTACAGTATTTCACTTTTTAATGTGTATAGTATTGCTTCCTTGGTGTGTCCAATCCATTTTGTAACCACTCCCTCTTTCAATTAGTGCTAATTGGAAAAGCTGTTCAAAAGAGGACATTGTATTATTTCTTTGTACTCCCTGGCGAAGGCCATGCAGCCGAAACACGTCGGGTTTTTAAAACTTTGTTTCTATTGAACATGCCATACAAATAAAGGCATTTTAATTAATTATATGAAGAGTGCCTTGGTCCTCCTTTCTTTTTTATATAATGTGTTCGTTTGACATGGTGGGATGTTTTTGTGTCAGTAAAATGAATTATGCCAGAAATTGAAGCGGAAAGGCCTTTAATATTTACATAATAACCATAATATAGACGTAAACTTGAAGTCACGCCATGATTAAATAAATTATGATGAACTTCACAGGGTGTTGAAAGGTGATCTTGATGCTGCTTTCCAATGAATATCAACGGTATTATGTTGGTGACATGTTGATTGATGCTTGACTACCAGTTGACAAATAAAAATATTTTCGCTCTTATCCATAATACTTCCATCATGTACACCTGCACTGTATCTGCGAGCTGTTGGCTGGAGCACACGTGTCAAGACCAGAGTAGACACATTTTCTATTTAACGCAACAGTTTTTGTGACAAAACTATAAGTAGTTGAAAATGTGATGGAAACACATTGAATTTCAGATTTTTTTTTCGGTAACTGGAAACTTAAGCGAAAAGGTTAAAAAAAATTGTGTGCACTATGTCGTCACCCATCACTGACTTTTATTCACAAATCCGTTTGTTTGAAACACCACTGGTGGGAAAACACACATAGTTTCTTTGTGATATTTTAGAATATTTGCATGAAGATCTGATCCAAATGGATGGAAACTATTGACATAACAGTCCACCAAACATTTTGGGCCAGTTTCCCAGACAGCATTCTGGGAAAGCATTCTAAAGGAAGATTCTCAATTAAACTCTTTTTAGTTCAGTAGTAGGCTTAATCTGTACCTGGGAAACCAGCCCCAAATCTGTCTCCCACAAACTGGGCCATGTGTGGGTCTGTAGTGCTTGTTGTTTCAATACACGCCCACAAGATGGCAACACTAGACACATTAGAAAACTGAGGAGAGCATTTTGCCTCGATCCGTCTGGAACTGATGCATTAAAGTGGCTTTTGAGTTAAAAACATTGAAATCACTCTGAAAATAAAAACTGCACTCTTGTAATCCTAGAACATTTATGGAGAAACCACAGTAGGGCATATTGTGCAACATGACAAAAGTACAATATGTACAGTATGATAAAACATAGCCTCGAATTTTTTTTTAGCTTAGAACATTTCAGAATATTCACAATGTTCCACGGAATGATCTAGCAGTCATGTGATTCCAACAGGAAGCAGGAGTTTGCTGTGTTTAGATAAATGACGAGAGATCAAGAGATGTGGGGCAAGAGAGTGAAAAGCTCAGACAGTCAGCAAGGTAGGCTATTGGATGAAGATCTTTTAAACTAAAGGGGTCTGTTTAAGTCTAGTTTGATCACTCATCTTTTTCTGCTGCTATTCTTTATTTTACTCTTATTATTATCTATCCTGATGCCTAGTCACTTTACCCTGCCTTCATGTTCATATCTCAAATACCTCGTACCTCTGCACATTGATCTGGTTTTGCTACTCCATGTATATAGCTTCATTCGTGTGTATTATATTCCTTGTGTTACTATTTTTCCTTTTATTCTTATTTTTTTAAACTCTGCGCCGTTGGGAAGGGCTCATAGGCAAACATTTCATGGTAAAGCCTACACCAGTTGTATTAAGCGTAGGTGACAAGAGTTGTGATTTGATTTGATCAATATTGATTTGAAGGTGGATTATTTAAAGAGTCACATGTTGAAGAAATGTTGGTCACATATTTATTGTTAGTATTGCTACGTGTATAATCAATGTGTTGTATGTGCTGTACTCATGTTATATATGTCTGTAGTACTGTGTGAGTGTGTACCTAGTGTTCCCAACCTAATTTCTCCAGATCTGAGAAAAAAAAACAGAAATAAAAACATGAAAACTCCCAGCCCAAGCTGCCAGCAATTTATGCTGAGTTAGCAGTGAGTTGCTCGCAACTCTTTAAACAAAACACAAGTCAACCCCCCCCCCAAAAAAAAAAATCCAGTCAATCTGGGGCCTGCCCTCTCCCCTCTTTCTCTCTTCCCTGGGCCGTGATAAACGACTGGCAGAGAGAGAGGTAGTCCAGAGGGCATCTGGCCAGGTCGCGCGCTCATGTGTGTGTGTATGCCGTACTATACATGCATGGGCACTGTGTGTGTGCATGTGTATGTGCGTGCTGTGAATGCATATGTGTGTGTGTGGTGTCTCAGGTCCTGCCTGAGAGGCAGAAATATGTGCTGAAGTCACAGTTTTTCTCCCACTCTGCCCCTGCGGCCAGTTTCCTCCCAGCATTCTCAGGAAGCCAGAGGGGAGGCAAGGTGCTGCTTGGTCAATGTTTCTCTTCACTAGAAATACTTCCTGTTTTTGAGGGAGAGGACAGAGTTTGAGCACTGACGTATGTACATAGAAAAATCACTACTCAAAAGAAGTAAGAAAGTGAGAAAATAATAACCGATTCAGAAAGAATAACAATAGATATAGTCAAATGTTTTACTATGCTGTTTTACATTCTGTTTGTCTTCCATAAGGACCAATGGACCCATTCAGACAATAGACCAGTCCAGGAATCAAAGTCAACATTCAGGAGAAACTCCCCTGGCACAGAACACTGAGCGAAAAAAGGCCAAAGGAAGAAGACTCCCTTAATTATGGACTCGGAGAGGAGCTAATTGTCTCCTTTGGGTCCAGGCTGTGGTCGGATTGGTCTGATTGGTTCCCTTTGGTCCAGACTTATTGGTTCTTTTGGGTCCAGGCTGCTGTCTGATTGGTTCTTTTGGGTCCAAAATGTGGTCTGATTGGTTACTTTGGGTCCAGGCTGACGCTATGGTCAGGTGGCCAGACGTGATGCCAGGATTCACTCCTCACATTGTTCCTCTCAGGGACTCAAGCCTTCCGGTGGTATATATGAGTCAGCTGCTCTGCTGTGGACAGGGCAATTGGCTAGTACACTACATGAATACACTACATGACCAAAAGTATGTGGATACCTGCTAGTCGAACATCTCATTCCAAAATGGGCATTAACATGGAGTTGGTCCCCCCTTTGCTGCTACAACAGCCTCTTCTTTGCAGGGAAGGCTTTCCACTAGATGTTGGAACATTGCTGCGGGAACTTGCTTCCATTCAGCCACAAGAGCATTAGTGAGGTCGGGCACTGATGTTGGGCGATTAGGCCCGACTCGCAGTTGGGGTTCCAAGTCATCCCAAAGATGTTCTATGTTTTTACATTTTGTTTTTGAACCTTTATTTAACTAGGCAAGTCAGTTCTTATTTACAATGACGGCCTAGGAGTAGTGGGTTAACTGCCTTGTTCAGGGGCAGAACAACAGATTTTTACCTTGTCAGTTCAGGTATTCGATCTAGCAACCTTTCAGTTACTAGCCCAACAGTTTAACTACCTGCCGAGGTGACTTTGTGCACCGGGGCATTGTCATGCTGAGACAGGCCTGAGTACCTTTAAAAAAAAATTTGAGTCATCAATGATTGACAAATGTCACGGGGCATTGTTTTGTGTCTACAATGAGAATACCCTATGTGTACACAAGCGCACACATGCATCCAAGTCTGTTTTATAAAGATTCTTTATCTATTGCTGAGGTCAGTCCTCCCAAACCTGTATCGGTCCCGCATTAAATGATTTATAAAGCCTTCCTAATGACTTCATAAATACTTGTATAAATGTGTTACAAAGCATCTAAAATATATATAAATATATCCCATTTAGCAGACGCTTTTGTCCAAAGCAAGTCGGCTGGGGCCACTACTTTTACATATGGGTGGTCCCAGCGGGAATCGAACCCACGACGCTTGGCGTTGCAAGCGCCATGCTCTACCGACTGAGCCACACAGGACCATCTATGACCATATGTCCATATGTCATGCTTTATAAAGGGTTCATACATGTGACATAACTGTGTGACATAATCACCAATGTCAAATGTCACATAAGCCACTTGTGTCGAATATGATATAAACATGTACTTTATTAAAGGGTGGCACACGATCTGAAGTAAAGTCATGTTAGTCGCATTTCACCTAATCGCGTTCCCAGACACTTCCGCCCAAATGCGTCGGAATGTCTGTTGGACCAACGCATCAACCATGTCCTTCATTAGTTAGGGTTAGGTTTAAAATTCATATGTTAAGAAGAGAAATGGTTGAAATGCGCAGAATTTTGCCATGATTACGACTTTGTGACTGTCTTTCATAAATCATCAGAACATGAATAACCCATTCATTGACACCTTATGTAGTGTCCTGTAATACTTCATTTGAAGTGAGACACCTTCGGTCATTCATGACACATCGATAAAGATTGTATATCACGTGACACTTTAAAGTCAGACCCTTTGGTCATTTATACCTGCAACTCTCCGGGTGTCGTGGGTGTGGAGTCAGACGCAGGAAACAGAGAGTGCGATGCTGTGCTCTTTAATGCACCAAAACGCAACACAGTGTGCTCACAACCAAAAATACACGACCAGGAACAAACACGTTCCTCTACTACCAAACAGAAGGTCTCAATAATTAATCCCGCACAAAGAACCAGGCGGACCGGCTGACTAATAAAGCCTCCCTAATTATACCCAACACAAAACAGGTGTACTCAATAAACACATAAGGAGGGGGAGGAAAGAATCAGTGGCAGATAGTAGGCCGGCGACGACGACCGCCGAGCGCCACCCGAACGTGAAGGGGAGCCACCTTCGGTCGGAGTCGTGAAAATAACACATACAGTACCAGTCAAAAGTTTGGACACACCTACTCATTGCCAGGGGTTTTCTTTATTTTTGCTGTTTTCTACATTGTAGAATAATAGTGAATACATCACAATTGTGAAGTAACACATATGGATTCATGTAGTAACCAGAAAAGTCTGAATTTTTAAAATTGTTATATTTGAGATTCTTCAAAAAGCCACCTTTTGCCTTAATGACAGCTTTGCACACTCTTGGCATTCTCTCAACCAGCTTCATGAGGTAGTCACCTGGAATGCATTTCAATTAACAGGTGTGCCTTGTTAAAAGTTCATCTGTGGAATTTCTTTCCATGTTAATGCGTTTGAGCCTATCAGTTGTGTTGTGACAAGGTAGGGGTGGTGTCAGTGGAGGCTGGTGACTTGAAAATTGAGGAGGATGGGAGACCCACGGTATAGGTGCGTAACGCACGGAGATGACAAAGTGTGTTTCAAAAATCATCAAAGACCAATTATTTTAACCTAAATCATTTGATGAAAACATTTATAGTACAATGTTGCTTCATTTCATGTCAGGAGAAAGTTGACAAAGGTAGTGGAGTGGAGTAGTCAAATAGCAGATACATTCCATTACAGCTGCGCCATCGTAGGTTTGGACAACTATAAAGTCAAACACAGACTGCGCATCTCGTCCACTTGACACATCAAGAAACGTTCCTGAATAAAGCCCTGATCATTCACATGCCTAATGACAACTGATAACTGCAAGCAGACTGGTGGCACAGGTCCCAGAGTGGTGGGGTAATTTTTCTCTTATATGTTAACCTAAATAGGAAAACTCTGGACCCTATAAGGTATGACAGTGATTAATCAGTTGTAAAAGGGTTTTATATGGGCTATGATGAGACCAGTTTTTCCTAATCAAGTTTTTTTAAACTCCTGAAACAAACTCCTGGACCTGTGGGGGTGAAAACCCTGTCAAACTGCAGCTACCTTAAATTTGTTCATATACATTATATTTAGACTAGATTAGGAGGGGGATTTCCTCTACCCAGACATATAGAAAACAACTGATAGACAATATAACTCCCAGGGATGAGCTTGCTTTATGTATGTTTGCATCATGCAGGCCTATGCAACTGTAGGCCTTACAAAACATTTGCTCACAACCTTCATCACTATTATGTTGATTCATTAATTCCAGTTAAGCATTATGGATTAAAAACGTATAGGCATCCTTGCCAGCCCAATTTTGAATATAAACTCAATTTGATCACAATTACATTTTCTCCTGACACACAAATGGACTATAATAAATACATAACGTTACCAATTAGTTTATCCTGACCAGATGGACAGGGCGCATAGGCTGTATGCAGCTGCTCTTATTCGTAGACTACAGTTTGATGAGACTGAAAAATAGTCTCGTTTTCATCCCATACAGAATGTAAGAATTCTAATGTTTCCTAGGCTGCTGCAACATTTCTATAATTCGTTTTGCTTGTGTCTTCCCGGAGTCATTGTGTTATTATCTTTGTTAAATAAATACCGGAGGAAAGTGGAATGCCAACTTGAGCGCACGCGAAAAAGTGCGCTGCGTCAAACTCTCTCATTAATATTTTAATGGATAATGCGATGGAAGCAATCACATCATTCGGAATTATTTTCGACATCCCATAAAAGACAGTCGAAAGTTCGATATGTTCAGCAAGTAAAGGATCGTAACGTGCAATTACCGCTGCAAGCTGCTTGTTGTTGCGCTTGTCGGCGGAACTTTCCATCTCGTCGTGTCCTCCAAAAGCCAATGATTGCATGCCCAAAAACGCAGACAAGGCCAGCAATACAGGCGGCTTGATGAAAAGCTCCAGCTATACATTTGACGTCAGGTGGTACTGAACGCTCTCACCTTTTCATCCTTCTTCATGAAACTGATCTCAGGTAGAGGTCGACCCTTTCTTTTAATACGCACATTTTCCGTGTTCAACCAAAAGTCCACAACATTTTCGTCAGCGTTGGCCATTCTGGCACAGAAAACCGGACACTCACGCTGGTAGCTCGCTAGCTACTGAAGTGAGCAAGGTAAACTTAAATAAATTGCACCAACTGGACACAAAAATAAAGTTATAAAATCAAGGAAACAACAAACAGTCTCCTGTGATTTAAAAAAAAAAACTAATTTGAATTGAATAATATATATATATGTATATATAAAAAAAATAAAACTTGACTGGGTTAAGGTTTGATATTCAATCAAGCCTTATCCCAGTCTGCTGTTCCCACATGCTTCAAGAAGGCCACCATTGTTCCTGTTCCCAAGAAAGCTAAGGTAACTGAGCTAAACGACAACTAGTGCTTTGAGAGACGAGTCAAGGACCCTATCATCTCCACCCTACCTGACACCCTAGACCCACTCCAATTTGCTTACTGCCCAAATAGGTCCACAGACGACGCAATCGCAACCACACTGCACACTGCCCGAACCCATCTGGACAAGAGGAATACCTATGTGAGAATGCTGTTCATCGACTACAGCTCAGCATTTAACACCATAGTACCCTCCAAACTCATCATCAAGCTCGAGACCCTGGGTCTCGACCCCGCTCTGTGCAACTGGGTACTGGACTTCCTGACGGACCGCCCCCAGGTGGTGAGGGTAGTTAACAACATCTCCACCCCACTGATCCTCAACACTGGGGCCCCACAAGGGTGTGTTCTGAGCCCTCTCCCGTACTCCCTGTTCACCCACGACTGCGTGGCCATGCACGCCTCCAACTCAATCATCAAGTTTGCGGACGACACTACAGTGGTAGGCTTGATTACCAACAACGACGAGACAGCCTACAGGGAGGAGGTGAGGGCCCTCGGAGTGTGGTGTCAGGAAAATAATCTCACACTCAACGTCAACAAAACAAAGGAAATGATTGTGGACTTCAGGAAACAGCAGAGGGAGCACCCCCCTATCCACACGATGGGACAGTAGTGGAGAGGGTAGTAGGTTTAAGTTCCTCGGCATACACATCACGGACAAACTGAATTGGTCCACCCACACAGACAGCGTGGTGAAGAAGGTGCAGCGGCACCTCTTCAACCTCAGGAGGCTGTCGGGCTGTATCACCACCTGGTACGGCAACTGCACCGCCCTCAACCGCAAGGCTCTTCAGAGGGTAGTGCGGTCTACATAACGCATCACCGGGGGCAATCTACCCGCCCTCCAGGACACCTACACCACCCGATGTCACAGGAAGGCCAAAAAGATCATCAAGGAAAACAACCACCCAAGCCACTGCCTGTTCACCCCGCTATCATCCAGAAGGCGAGGTTAGTTCAGGTGCATCAAAGCTGGGACAGAGAGACTGAAAAACAGCTTCTATTCAAGGCCATCAGACTGTTAAACAGCCATCACTAACATAGAGAGGCTCCTGCCAAAATAGACTCAAATCACTGGACTCAAATCACTAATAAAAGTATCACTAGTCACTTTAAATAATGCCACTTTAATAATGTTTACATATCCTACATTACTCAACTCATATGTATACTGTATTTTATACCATCTATTGTATCTTGCCTATGCCGCACGGCCTTTGCGCATACTTATATTTATATGCAAATATTCTTATTCCATCCCATTACATTTGTGTGTATAAGGTAGTTGTTGTGAATTTGTTAGATTACATGTTAGATATTACTGCACTGTCGGAACTAGAAGCACAAGTATTTCGCTACACTCACATTAACATCTGCTAACCATGTGTATGTGACCAATCAGATTTGATTTAATTTGAAAAATGAGAACTTTTTTAATGTTGCACATTTTTTTTAAATGAAATTTCACAGAGGAGGATGGTCCTCCCCTTCCTCCTCTGAGGAGCCTCCACTGGGTGGTTTACAAAAGACCAAGTCCATATTATGGCAAGAACAGACATTAAGGTCAGTCAATATGGAACATTTCAACAACTTTCAAAGTTTCTTCAAGTGCAGTCGCAAGATGGCGCAGGAGAACAAATAAGAAGTTTTACGTATTCCTAACCAATTGTGTTTTTTTGTTTGTTTCTTTGCGTTGTTTGTAACTTATTTTTTAAACTTATTGTCACGCCCTGGTCGAAAAATATATTATGTTTATTCTTCATTTATTCGGTCTTGGGGTTTTGTGGGATGTCTAGCGTTAGTCTATGGCTGCCTGAGGCGGTTCTCAATCAGAGTCAGGTGATTATCGTTGTCTCTGATTGGGAACCATATTTAGGCAGCCATATTCTTTGTGTGTTTCGTGGGTGATTGTCCTTAGTGTCCTTGTTCCTGTCTCTGTGTTAGTTTACACAAGTATAGGCTGTTTCGGTTTTCGTTACGTTCATTACGTTCTTTGTTTTTGTAGTATTTGTATTTGATTCGTGTTTACGTTTGTTCATTAAACATGGATCGCAATCTACACGCTGCATTTTGGTCCGACTCTCTTTCACCGCATGAAAACCGTTACACTTATTTTGTACATAATGTTGCTGCTACCATCTCTTATGACTGAAAATAACTCACCACGGACTGGCAGAATCCTTTTTTTCCCTTTAACGAGTCCGACGAGCCCGACGTGAATGATATGCTGCTTCCCAGGGAACAGGCCTTGATCCCTGTCATTTGCGTGAAGAGAAGGTGGAGAAAAAGAGCTGCCTTCTGAGAATTTGTAGGCAATCGAATAAACCCTTACTTCCTTCCATTCTGCTAGCAAAGGTGCAATCTTTGGAAAATAAAATCGATGACCCACACGGAAGATTAAAATACCACCGGGACATTCAAAACTGTAATATTTTATGCTTCACGGAGTCTTGGCTGAACGACAACATTATCAACCTAGAGCTGGCAGGTTATATGTTGAATCGGCAGGATAGAACAACATTGTCTGGTAAGACAAGGGGCGGTGGTCTATGTATTTTTTGTAAATAACAGCTGGTACATGATATTTAAGGAAGTCTCAAGGTTTTGCTCGCCTGAGGTAGAGTATCTCATGATAAGCTGTAGACCACACTATCTACCTAAAGAGTTTTCATTTGTATTTTTGTAGCTGTCTACATACCGCCACAGACTAAGACCGCACTGAATGAGCTGTATTTCACAATAAGCAAACAGTAAAACATTCAACCAGAGATGGCGCTCTTTAACTTTACTTTAATGCAGGGAAACTTAAATCAGTCTTACCAAATTTCTATCAGCATGTTAAATGTGCAACCAGAGGGAAAAAAAGCTCTGGACTACCTTTACTCCACACACAGAGATGCATACAAAGCTCTCCCTCGCCCGCCATTTGGCAAATCTGACCATAATGTTATCCTCCTGATTCCTGCTTACAAGCAAATATTAAAGCAGGAAGCACCAGTGACTCGATCAATAAAAAAGTGGTCAGATGAAGCAGATGCTAAGCTACAGGACTGTTTTGCTAGGACAGACTGGAAAATTTTCCGGGGATTCCTCCGATGGCATTGAGGAGAACACCACATCAGTCATTGGCTTCATCAATAAGTACATTGTTGACGTCGTCACTACGGTGACCGTACGTACATACCCCAACCAGAAGCCATGGATTACATGCAACATCCGCACTGAGCTAAAGGCTAGAGCTGCCGCTTTCAAGGAGCGGGACTCTAACCCGGAAGTTTATAAGAAATCCCACTATGCCCTCCGACGAACCATCAAACAGGCAAAGCGTCAATCCAGGACTAAATGGCAGGGTCGGATGTGGCAGGGCTTGCAAACCATTACAGACCACAAAGGGAAGCACAGCTGAGAGCTGCCCCGTGACGCAAGCCTACCAGACGAGCTAAACTACTACTATGCTCGCTTCGAGACAAATAATACTGAAAAATGCATGAGAGCACCAGCTGTTCGGGAAACTGTGTGATCACACTCTCCGCAGCCGATGTGAGTAAGACCTTTAAATAGGGCAACATTCACAAGGCCGCAGGGTCAGATGGATTACCAGGACGTGTACTGCGAGCATGTGCTGACCAACTAGCAAGTGTCTTCACTGACATTTTCAACCTCTCCCTGTCCGAGCCTGTACGACCAACATGTTTTAAGCAGACCACCATAGTCCCCGTTCCCAAGAACATTAAGGTAACCTGCCTAAATGACTACCGCCCACCCATAGCACTCATGTCTGTAGCCATGAAGTGCATTGAAAGGCTGATCATGGCTCACATCAACACCATTGTCCCAGAAACCCTAGACCCATTCCAATTTGCATACTGCCCAAACAGATGCACAGATGATGCACTCCACACTGCCCTTTCCCACCTGGACAAAAGGAATACCTATGTGAGAATGCTATTCATTGGCTACAGCTCAGCATTCAACACCATAGTGCCCTCAAAGCTCATCAACAAGCTAAGGACCCTGGGACTAAAACACCTCCCTCTGCAACTGGATCCTGTACTTCCTGGCGGGCCACCCCCAGGGAGTAGGTAACAACACATCCGCCACGCTGATCCTCAACATAGGAGCCCCTCAGGGGTGCGTGCTCAGTCCCCTTCTGTACTCCCTGTCACTCATGACTGCACGGCCAGGCAGCTCCAACATCCATCATTACGTTTTCTGATGACACAACAGTGGTAGGCCTGATCACTGACAACGATGAGACAGCCTATAGGGAGGAGGTCAGAGACCTGGCCATGTGGTGCCAGGACAACAACCTCTCCTTCAACATGATCAAGACAAAGCAGGTGATTGTGGACTACAGGAAAATGAGGACTGAGCACACCCCCATTCTCATCGACTGGGCTGTAGTGGAGATGGTTGAGAGCTTCAAGTTCCTTGGTGTCCACATCACCAACAAACTAACATGGTCCAAGCACACCAAGACAGTCGTGAAAAGGGCATGACAATGCCTATTCCCCCTCAGGATGCTGAAAAGATTTGGCATGGGGTCATCAGATCCACAAAGGCGACTGCTCGGCCTCCGACCGCAAGGCACTACAGAGGGTAGTGCGTACGGCCCAGTACATCACTGTGGCCAAGCTTCCTGCCATCCAGGACCTCTACACCAGGTGGTGTCAGAGGAAGGCCCTGAAATTGTCAAAGACTCTAGACACCTTAGTCATAGACTGTTCTATCTGCTACCGCACGGAAAGCGGCACCGGAGCGCCAAGTCTTTGTCCAAGAGGCTTCTAAACAGCTTCTACCCCCAAGCTATAAGAAACCTGAACATCTAATCAAATGGATAGCCAGACTATTTGCATTGCCCCTCCTCTTTTACACCACTGCTACTCTCTGTTGTTATCATCTATGCATACTAACTTTAATAACCACACCTACTCTACATGTTACCTCAACTAACCAGCACATTGACTCTGTACACACCCCGCACATTGACTCTGTACAAATACCCCCCTCTGTATAGTCTCGCTATTGTTATTTTACCGCTGCTCTTTAATACTTGTTACTTTTATTTCTTATTCTTGCACATATATTTTTTTTAAACTGCGTTGTTGGTTAGGGGATCGTAATTAAGCATTTCACTTTAAGGTGTTGTACCTGTTGTATCCGGCGCATGTGACGAATAAAATTTGATTTGATTTTGATTTGAAAAACTATCAAGCGCTATGATGAAACTGGCTCTCATGAGGGCTGCCACAGGAAAGGAAGACCCAGAGAAACCTCTGCTGCAGAAGATAAGTTTATTAAAGTTATCATTCTAAGAAATTGCAGCCCAAATAAATGCTTGACAGAGTTCAAGGAACAGACACATCACAACATCAACTGTTCAGAGGACACTGCGAATTTCATTTTTTTTACTTTCATTTAACTTGGCAAGTCAGTTAAGAAAAAAATCTTATTTTCAATGATGGCCTAGGAATGGTGGGTTAACTGCCTGTTCAGGAGAAGAATGACAGATTTGAACCTTGTCAGCTTGGGGATTTGAACTTGCATCCTTTTGGTGACTAGTCTAATGCTCTAGCCACTAGGCTACCTTGCCGCCCCAGGCTTTCATGGTCGAATTGCTGCAAAGAAACCACTACTAAAGAACTACTAAAAATAAGAAGAGACTTGATTGGGCAAAGAAACACGAGCAATGGACATTAGATTGGTGGAAATCTGTCCTTTGGTCTGATGAGTCCAAATTTCAGATTTTTGGTTGCATCCACCATGTCTTTGTGAGACGCAGAGTAGGTGAAAGGATGATCTCTTCATGTGTGGTTCCCACTGTGAAGCATGGAGGAGGTGGTGTGATGGTGCTTTGCTGGTCACACTGTCTGTGATTTATTTAGAATTCAAGACACACTTAGCCAGTATGGCTACGGCAGCATTCTGCAGCGATAGCCATACCATCTGGTTTGTGCTTAGTGGGATTATCATTTGTTTTTCAACAGGACAATGACCCAACACACCTCCAAGCGTGTAAAGGCTATTTCACCAAGAAGGAAAGTGATGGAGGGCTGCATCTGATGACCTGGCCTCCACAATCACCCGACCTCAACCAAATTGAGATGGTTTGGGATGAGATGGCCGGCGGAGCAAAGGAAAAGCAGCCAACAACTGCTCAGCATATGTGGGAACTCCTTCAAGACTGTCGGAAAAAAGTGTGCAAAGCTGTAATCAAGGCAAAGGTTGGCTACTTTGAAGAATCTAAAAACTAAAATATATTTTGATTTGTTTAAGACGTGTTTGTTTACTACATGATTCCATATGTGTTATTTCATAGTTTATGTCTTCACTATTATTCTACAATGTAGAAAATAGTCCAAATAAAGAAAAACCCTTGAATGAGTAGGTGTGTCCAAACTTTTGACTGGTACTGTACATAAATGCCTTGTATCATATGTCAGGGTACTTGCTATGAAGTCAGACACCTTTGGTCATTCATAACACATACATAAAGGTTTAATGATACCAACACACATGTATTAATACTTATGGAATTATCACTATAACCTAAAATAAATAAACATCAAAGAAAGGTTTAAACCATACATTTCCATTTTTTTCTCATTTTTTTTAACATTACAAATACATTATTAAAAAAAACAAGTACATCAATGCAGTTACATTGAACATTACGCAGGGTTGTTAATAGTGAAGCTTGTCCCTGAGCTGGCAGATGAATCGTTCTTGCCTCTCTTCCTCATGGAGGTTCTGCATGTTGATTCCAACCTTAAAAGTAACAACAAAGAAAGTTAGCAGGTCTATTAGGAAATGCCTTTGTCACACCATCTGGATAAGATCATTTCTGTGCTGTGCCAGAAATAATCTAAATGGGGAGATGGGAAACTTATATTATAAAATTCCTCTTTCATTTACAAATCTCATGACTTGACTATTAGAAGTGGCTGTATTGTAACGGCTTTCTTCTACCTCCTTCTCTGACGAAGAGGTGGAATAAGGATCGGACCAAAATGCAACGTGGTTCGTTCGATACATCTTTAATATTGACTAAACACAAACAATACAAAACAACAAACGTGGAAAACCGAAACAGCCCTGACTGGTGCAACAAACACAGAGACAGGAACAATCCCACAAACACAGAGTGAAACCCAGGCTACCTAAATATGGTTCCCAATCAGAGACAACGACAATCACCTGACTCTGATTGAGAACCGCCTCAGGCAGCCACAGACCAATCTATACACCCCACACAACCCCAAGACGAAACACACTACAAATAAACCCATGTCACACCCTGGCCTGACCCAATAAATGAAAATAACATAATAAATATAGACCAGGGCGTGACATGTATCTAGGGGGATTTTTATTTAGCGGAGCTTGCGAGCTAAATTTAATTAGCCATCTAGCTAGCAATTGCTGTAAAGTCACTGAAAGTATTTTAAATAAAAATTGGGGTAATTATGTATTCTAACTAATTCTAACTATTATGTGTGGCTCAGTCGGTAGAGCATGGTGCTTGCAACGCCAAGCGTCGTGGGTTCGATTCCCGCTGGGACCACCCATATGTAAAAGTAGTGGCCCCAGCCGACTTGTAAGTCGCTTTGGACAAAAAGCGTCTGCTAAATGGGATATATATATATATATACTTAACTACTACAAACAAATTAATATTACAATAAATAAAAGTGGCCTTTTGATTTTGCGAACTCATCACATGCGCACTTTACTGTGCTACAGAAACACCACCAACCAAACAACAGTGCAGGGCATGCACACTAAATTAAAGGGCAACTACACTCAAAAATAAAAGTTTCTTAGATTTTTCCCAGACATTAAATGTCATCCCCTGATGTGGTTTAAGTATTTTTGTGAACACAAAAATTAAATTTGGTTGTTTTTCTATTAAAAAGTAGGAAAAATAGAAAAGACTGGTGGGGAAGCGAAACCCGGAAAAAACTAAATCGAGAAAACAACTGAATTTGGGCAAAAAAAACAAAATTGGGCCAAAAATATAAACTTATTTTAAAAGGCCCTACAAATGTCTTTTGTTGAGGTCAGGTCTAATATTGGCTATGCAACCAACATGGAAAGAGGTCAGGTCGTCCTATAAATGTTTTAGAGTAATATCATATACACAATTTTGTAGACCCTTATCCAAAGCAACTTAAAGTCATGTGTGCATAAATGTTTGCGTATGGGTGGTCCCGGGAATCGAACCCACTATCCTGGCATTGCAATGCTCTACCAAGATTCAGGACAAGGTTATAAATGCTTTATGACCCCTCCATTTAATATGATTTATAAAGCCTTTAATAAGTGGTGCTTATGCCACGCTTTATAAAGCATAAGTTTATGTCACATTTTACATTAGTGGTTATGTCACACAGTTATACTACATTTATGAACCCTTTATGATTTGTGACACATTTAAGTAGTGTTTACGAAGCCTTTATAAGCTGCACATCATTTAATGCAGTACCCCTGTATCATATGTGATGGGTTAACATAGCAGAAACGGGCTGATCCACTTCACTGAGCCTGATTGGGTGTGTCCAAAATGGCACCCTATTCCCTTTATAGTGCACAAATCTTGACCAGAACACTTTTGACCCGGGCCAATAGGATTCTGGCCCAAAGTAGTGCACTATAGGGAATAGGGTGCCATTTGGGATGCAACAACTGGCTATGCATTCCAGAGGTGACAGGAAAAAAGGAAAAGAAGTTCTTCCTTGGCTTGTCAATGATCTGGTTCAGAGAGGCTCTTCTCCCTTTCTCCTCCTAAATAACACCCTCTGTCAGCAGAACTACACAGGAAAACTAGCCAGGAAGGAAGGCTTTTCTCTGTCTTATTGTCTCCCCTGCTCTGCACAGCTCTGTCCCCTGAGGCTAATCTGGACATGCGCATCACAAGTTGACTCATAACCCGCAGTCACAGAGGTTATATATCCGCAGAGACCGCGGGTTATGAGTCAACCAGAGGATCACTAGTTGCAGGTTGAATAAAGAAATAAAACCTTAAAAATCCATAAATGTAGCCTATCATAATTATATAATTATTGTGGAATTTATACCTATAGGCTACATTGAGTTTTTTCATTCATTATTTGAGGCTATCTAGCATCAGCAGGTAAGCCTAAAATGTTGGGCCTAACTGTATGAGTGCCTAAAAGCCTACACGCCAATCGCCAAATGCTTTTGGGAACGTGCAAAAAAAGTTAACATAGATCCAAGGAGGCAAGAAGGACAATGACGGAGTTCAATTCAATGAGATAAAAACTGCAAAATGGAGAGTTGAAAATAAAGAGAAGGGAGGTCCAGAAAAGTAATGTTAGGAAACTATTTGGTTGTGAGTTCAAATTTCATCATGGACAACTTTAGCTTTTTAGCTAATTAGCAACTTTCAAATATTTAGGAACAGGAGTGGAGAAACATGGTTTATTTTCTTCAGCGTCTTGAAATAATGCTTGTAACTAGTGTGCTGAGAGTCGGGAAGCAAGTTCAGGGAGTGACTGTTATAATAAGTAAACACAACTAAATACAAAACAAGAACCACAAACAACACACAGATAATACACTGGAAAAGAAACAATAATGCCTGGGGAAGGTACCAAAGGAAGTGACATATATTGGGAAGATAATCAGGGAGGTGATGGAGTCCAGGTGAGTCTGATGACGAGCAGGTGCGCGTAAAGATGGTGACAGGTATGCACCATAACGAGCAGCCTGGTGACCTAGAGGCTGGAGAGGGAGCACACATGGCAATGCTAATACACAGTTAGATACCATCTGTAGCCGAGAGGTACTATCTTAATTAGTATCATAAATGCTGAAAGTAGGCTATTTCATAACATAAAATATGCATCCAAGCCCAAAAGAAATCTTATCAGAATCACGTTGGGTCGTTTTCACAGCTTTCTATTTACTTACAAATGATCAAACTGATGACATTTTGCACAGAAAATCATTCCCGTTTCTTTTGAGTTATTGCATTTTATCCCTGGTACTCATCTGTCTCTGCTCCAAGAAAGAAGCAGAGATGAAAGAGAAACACACAGAACAAAATTATAAAAGCAACATGTAAAGTGTTGGTTTCATGAGTTAAATTTTTTTTTTCACAGAAATGTTCCATAAGCAGGCCACTGGCCAAATGTGCCATTTTAGAGTCAATGCCACAGATGTCTCAAGTTTTTAGGGAGCCAAAATGGAGCCGGAGGAGAAGACTGCCGTTTAACGGGCTCCTAACTAATTTTGTGTGTTTTTCCAAGTTGTTTGTAAATTATTTTGTACATAATGTTTCTGCCACCGTCTCTTGTGACTGAAATAGCTTCTGGATATCAGAACAGCGATTACTGACCTCAAACTGGGCAAAGATCTTTTCTTTAACGAGTCGGATTCGAAGGATTTACTGCAGATACCTGAGTCCAAATCCCCATCATTTGCAGGAAGAAAAGATGCTGATGCAGGGGACGCAGGTCCGGGTGCCCTGTGAGAATTTGTCGCCGAGTGGGTAGCTCGCCTCTACCATCCGCCTTATTGGCCAACGTACAATCATTGGAGAATAGACTGGATGACCTCTGTTCAAGATAATTCTACCAACGGGACATTAAAAACTGTAATATCTTATGTTTCACTGAGTCGTGGCTGAACGACGACATGGATAATATACAGTTGGCTGGGTTTTATGTGCGTTGGCAAGACAGAACAGCTGCCTCTGGTAAGACAAGGGGTGGCGGTCTGTGTCTATTTGTCAATAACACCTGGTGTGCGAAATCTAATATAAAGGAAGTCTCAAGGTTTTTCTCGTCTGAGTTAGAGTATCTCATGATAAGCTGTAGACCACAATATTTACCAAGAGTTTTCATTTATATTTTTTAATAGCTTTCTATTAAGCACCACAAACCAATGCTGGCACTAATACTGCACTCAACGAGCTGTATAAGGCCATAAGCAAACAAGAAAAGTATCATCCAGAGGCGGCACTCCTAGTGGCCCGAGGACTTTAATGCAGGGAAACTTAAATCTGTTTGACCTAATTTCTACCAGCATATTACATGTGCAACCAGAGGGGAAAAACTCTAGACCAGCTTTACTCCACACACAGAGACACATACCAAGCTCTCTCTCACCCTCCATTTGGCAAATCTGAACATATTCTATCCACCTGATTCCTGCTTACACGCAAAAACTTAAGCAGGAAACACCAGTGACTCGCTCAATATGGAAGAGGTCAGATGACGCAGATGCTAAGATACAGGACTGTTATGCTAGTACAGACTGGAATATGTTCCAGGATTCATCCCATGGCATTGAGGAGTACACCAAATCAGTTAGCGGCTTCATCAATAAGTGCATCAATGATAGTAACCGTATGTACATACCCACACCAGAAGCCGTAAATTACAGGCAACATCCGCACTGACCTAAAGAGTACAACTTCCGCTTTCAAGGACTGGGACTCGAACTCGGACGCTTAAAAGAAATCCAGCTATGCCCTCCGACGAACCATCAAAGCATCAATACAGGACTAAGCTTGAATCATACTACACCGGCTCCGACGCTTGTCAGATGTGGCAGGGCTTGCAAACTATTACCTACTACAAAGGGAAGCAAGCAGCGAGCTGCCAAGTGACACAAGCCTACCAGACGAGCTAAATGACTTCTACGCGTACTTCGAGGCAAGCAACACTGAAGCATGCATGAGAGCACCAGCTGTTCCTAACGACTGTGTGAACACATTCACCGTAGCCAATGTGTGCAAGACCTTTAACTTCTTATGGCTACAGGGGCAGTATTGAGTAGCTTGGATAAAAAGGTGCACAGAAGTGCCCAGAGTAAACTGCCTGCTCCTCAGTCCCAGTTGCTAATATATGCATATTATTATTAGTATTGGATAGAAAACACTCTGAAGTTTCTAAAACTGTTTGAATGATGTCTGTCTTTTCTCTAGTTTTTGCCTGCCATATGAGTTATGTTATACTCATAACATAACTCATATGGCAGGCAAAACCCAGAGAAAAATCCAAACAGGAAGTCGAAAATTTGAGGATGGTCAATTTTCAACTCAGCCCCTATCGAATACACAGTGGGATATTGGTCAAGTTGCACTTCCTAAGGCTTCCACTAGATGTCAACCGTCTTTAGAAACTTGTTTGAGGCTTCTACTGTGAGGTGGAGCCGAATGAGAGGGGAATGAGTCAGGTGTCTGGCAGAGTGCCACAGGCTGGTCATGTGCATTTCACATGAGAGGGAGCTGTGTTCCTTTGCTTTTCTGAAGACAAAGGAATTCTCCGGTTGGAACCTTATTGATGATTTATGTTAAAAACATCCTAAAGATTGATTCCATACATCGTTTGACATGTTTCTAAAGGACTGTAATGGAACGTTTTGACATTTCATCTGCAACTAGTGAACACGCTTCGTGAGTTTTGATTTGTTTACCAAACGCGCTAACAAAAGTAGCTATTTGGACATAAATGATGGACATTATCGAACAAATCAAACATTTATTGTGGAACTATAATTCCTGGGAGTGCATTCTGATGAAGATCATCAAAGGTAAGTGAATATTTATAATTTTATTTCTAACTTCTGTTGAATCCAACATGGCAGATATATATAAATGTTTTCTGAGCGCCGTTCCCAGATTATTGCATGGTTTGCTTTTTCCCTAAAGCTTTTTTGAAATCTGACACAGCGGTTGCATTAAGGAGAAGTATATCTATAATTCCATGTGTAACACTTGTATTTTCATCAACATTTATAATGAGTATTTCTGTAAATTGATGTGGCTATGCAAAATCACTGGATGTTTTTGGAACTACTGAACATAACGCGCCAATGTAAACTCAGATTTTTTGCATATAAACTTTATCAAACAGAACATACATGTATTGTGCAACATGAAGTCATTTGAGTGTCATCTGATGAAGATCATCAAAGGTTACAGATTCATTTTATCTCCATTTGTGCTTTTTGTGACTCCTGTCTTTGGCTGGAAAAATGGCTGTATTTTTCTGTGGCTTGGTGGTGACCTGATATAATCTGCTAAATGGGATATATTATTATTTATTATATATATATATTATATTATATAATCGTTTGTGGTGCTTTCGCTGTAAAGCCTTTTTCAAATCAGACACTGTGGCTGGATTAACAATACTTTTATCTTTAAAATGGTGTAAATTACTTGTATGCTTGAGGAATTTTAATTATGAGATTTGTGTTGCTTTGAATTTGGCGCCCTGCACTTTCACTGGCTGTTGTCATATCGATCCCGTTATCGGGATTGCAGCCCTAATAAGTACTTGTCAACATTCACAAATCCGCAGGGCCAGATGGATTACTAGGACGTGTACACCAAGAAAGCTCTGACCAACTGGCAAGTGTCTGCACTTATTTTTTCAATCTGCCCCTGGCCAAGTCTGTAAGACCTACATGTTTCAAGGAGACCACCATAGGCCCTGTGCGCAAGAACACCTAGGTAACCTGCCTAAATGACTACCGACCTGTAGCACTCACATCTGTAGCCATGAAGTGCTTTGAAAGGCTGGTCATGGCTCACATCAACACCATTATCCCAGAAACCCTAGACCCACTCCAAATGCATACCGCCCCAACAGATCCACAGATGATGCAATCTCTACTGCAATCCACACTGCCCTTTCCTATCTCGATTAAACCAACACCTACGTGAGAAGGCTGTTCATTGACTACCGCTCAGCGTTCAAAACCATAGTGCCCTCAAATATTATCAATAAGCTAAGGACCCTGAGACTAAACACCTCCCTCTGGACTTCTTGAAGGGCTGCTCTAGGTGGTAAGTGTAGGCAACAACACATCTGATAGGCTGATCCTCAACATGGGGGCCCCTCAGGGGAGCGTGCTTAGTCCCCTCCTGTACTTCCTGTTCACCCGTGACTGTGAGGCCAATCACGACTCCAACAGCATCATTAAGCTCGCAGATGACACAACAGTGGTAGGCCTGATCACAGACAACGATGAAACAGCCTACAGGGAGAAGGTCAGAGACCTGACCGTGTGGTGTCAGGACAACAACCTCTCCCTCAACGTGATAAGGACAAAGAAGGTGATTGTGGACTACAGGAAAAGGAGAGCGGAGCCCGCCCCCATTCTCATAGACGGGGCTGCAGTGGAGCAGGTTGAGAGCTTCAAGTTCCTTGGTGTCCACGTCACCAACAAACTAACATTGTCCAAGCACACCAACACGGTAGTGAAGAGGGCACGACAATGCCTATTCCCCCTCAGGAGACTGAAAAGATTTGTCATGGGCCCTTAGATCCTCAAAAGGTTCTACAGCTGCACCATCGAAAGCATCCTGACTGGTTGCATCACCACCTGGTACGGCAACTGCTCGGCCTCCAACCGCAAGGGCTACAGAGGTTGATGCGTACTGCCCAGTACATCACAGGGGCCAAGCTTCCTGCCACTATACCAGGCCTCTATACCAGGCGGTGTCAGAGTAAGGACCTAATAATTTCCAAAGAATCCAGCCACCCTAGTCATAGACTGTTCTCTCTGCTACCACACAGCAAGTGGCACCAGAGCGCCAAGTCTAGGTCCAAACGGCTTCTTTTACACCCAAGCCATGACTGCTGAACAGCTAATCAAATGGCTAACCAGACTATTTGCATTAAACCTCCCCTTTTTCTTACACTGCTGCTACTTCTGTTTATTATCTATGCATAGTCACTTTACCCCTACCTACATGTACATATTACTCCAATTACCTGATTAATCTGTACCACACATTGACGAGTATATAGCCTCCTTATTATTATTTTATTGTTGCTCTTTTCTTTCTTTTTTTTGGTAAATGTTTTCTTAACTCTTATTTTTCTTAATGGCACTGTTGGTTAAGGGCTTGTAAGTAAGCATTTCACGTTAAGGTTGTATTCTGGGGTATTTAACAAATATAATTTGATTTGATTTTGATTTAGCCTATAGCACGTTTTCTATATTATTGGGTTAGGATTGGGTGGCCTCAGATTTGAACTTAATCAAACATCACACATAGTCGGGCGTTGCAGATGGGTTATTAGCAGTTGCTGCCGGGTGCGGGTAAACAAACAGCTGACCACTAGCACACACACATGCATGTAAACACACATGTGGAAGCACACATGCATGAAAGTATGCAAGCAAGGACACATCCACTAACACATTCTACTGTCATCATACCCATTGTGAACAATAGGTGCAAGGTTGAAAAGGAAATACTTTTGTCATCCTCTTCTTTTTCGTCTGATGGAGGTTTTGACAAATTTTACTCTAAGCAGCATGTCTTACTGAAATATGTTGTCTTACTGTAAATTGCATTTATAATGTTTGTCTTTAGCCTACTATAAGCCTACTAAATCTGGGTCAAACAAACCTAGGGAAGTGCAGTGGGCAAAATATTTATTTTTTAATCTGCAAAGAACATCAGGAAATATCGGATCATGTTCCTATAGGCTTAGGCTACATAGATCCCATAGCTAAGTAACATGGCCCACAGATTTTTATAAAGCGCAAGGCAAAAGCAGGTTGAAAGTATGTTTGATGTGAGTTGTAAAAGCATAGTGATATACATGCAACTAAAATTGAAAATGTGCTGTAGGCTACAGTCAGAGATAGCAGAAGGATTTTTTTGACAGGGGGTGCAGGATATTTAAAAAAAACTGATTTAGATATGTTTCTGCTTATAATTTCCAACATTTTCGTAGGCTATTTGTTAATCAACTAGTCTATAATTAGATACATGCAGCTTCTCTTCTGTCATTATACGTTTCCCTAGAATACTAAACAAACCCTTGCTTCAGTGGAGTTCAAATAGGTAAAGTTTGTTCTGTCGTCTCTGCTTCTTTCGGGGGGCAAAGAGATTTGGGGACCGGGGAGAAAACGCAATAGCTTAATTTAAAAAAAAACGGGAAAAATTTTCATTGCAAAATGTCCTAATGACATCAGTTTGACCGGTTGTAAGGACATAGAAAGCTGTGAGAACGACCCAACATGTTTCTGATAAGATTTCAGTTGGGCTTGGAAACATATTGTATGTGGTTGTATTAACTTACTATCAACTAATGATGCTGATAAAGATAACACCTCTACATATGGCATCTAACTTTGCATGAGCATTCTCTCAAGATGCTGAAATAAATACATAAATTTTCTCTCCTCCTGTTCCCGAGTCAACATTTTGCCTACATTTGGTGTATCAATAAACTGCAAGAAATGCTTAATTGTGATGGACTTAACATTAAAGCTATGTTCGAGGTTATAGACGTACAGTCAGTGTCCAGATATCAGTTTCCATTTAACTAATCTGCATAGTAGGCTACGGTTGAAGTGCCATAGGCGCATTTGAACCAAATCTTTCTCAAACATTACTTTTCTGGCCCTCTCTTCTCTTTATTTTTAACTATCCATTTTGCAGCTTTTCTCTTATCAACTTAAACTCTGACATTGTCGTTATTACCTCCAACATGAACTTTTTCTCCCCATTCCCAAAAACATTTGGTGTTTGGCATATTTGGCGCACATACAGTAAGATTTAGGCATATGCACTTATGCCAGAAAGGCTACATTTAGTTTTATTTCATTATTTTAGGGTATCAATATAAATTACACAAGAATGATACATGTATGGTTTTCTAATGTGTTGTTTTATCTTTATTCAACCCGCCCGCCACCCAAATGCCCTTCGTCCACACAATATTTCATGACCCTAAACCCGTCGAACTGCAGGTTATGGTGGATGAAATAAGGGTTACTATTGGTCTCATCATTGATTGGTGTAGTTGTGCGGCCTATACAGGCGCAACGTGCCTCCTGACGTTCTGGCGTGCTAGGGGTTAAATTGGGAGGTAGAAGGAGCTCTGTACGCGGTAGGGGAGTCACCAATTCACCACATAGCGGCGCGTTCTGGGGCACTTCTTAGCGGAAAACATCTGATTCCAACACATCTCTGAAAAAGCGGTGTTTGAGTCAACCTTCATAGAGGATAGGAGACGTGTCGACCGGTCTAGATAGCTTTTGAATAACATTCAGAACACTGGAAGAGAAACCTCGAATATGAAGAATTCTGTCTGGAGCGCTTGTTAACGGTACGTGACATCCACATTCTTTCGCATCCACAAATTCACAGGCAGGGAAGGCTATTTGTGTTTCGCTGTCACGGAATGGTTCACTTTAAATTAGAAATTCATACATTTGGAGTTATTTTACATGCTGGATCAAACAAATCCAAGAAGCCCCCATGATTTTTTTCCATTAGATCCAGCTGTGCGCGCTATGCACACGTCGCTAAGGTAATGGTTTAGTGCTAGGTAATTGTGGGAGGTCGCTATTGTAGCTTTCTGAAAAGATACTTCAGCTGAGTAACAGATTTTTCTTTTTTTCCGGGACAACTTGTTTAATATTTAAACTACGCTTAAATCGTGTTTTTGGGACCTAAGATGTTTATCGGTTAAACAAGGCCGTCTTCATGGGCCTACCAAAATGGGTTATCATGGTCTCTTTGCATTGCGCAACCATATTTATCCTTTTCATAACTGGCTATTTGCGTGTATATGAAATGCCATAGCTCATTAGTCATATACTAACAGCATTTGTTAGTATCCCTAGTATACAGCTGCCTGGCGGTGTCGGAATGTAGTCTTTGTAGCCTCGGCCACTGTCTGTATCCACAGTGGGTCTAGGCTGCAGTTGTGGTATTTCACCATCCTATTGAGTGTCTGATTCATGCCCTGATCTCCTCCAGATGTGCTGAATAGAACTTGACTTTTCCGTCTAATGAAGCAACACAACGCCCAGGATTGGGACATCTCTCCCTTTTTGCAGCCATTCTGTTGACTTAGTGTAAATTTTTTCTTTTAAAAAAGTGTATGGCTTCAGCCTAACTAGTTGAAGATGCCTGAAGAATCCAAAAGATGGTAGGTGTTCTTGATGTAGCTTAACCATCTAGTGTTTGGAAAGTTGCCCCCCCTGGCTGGTTTAAAATGCCTAATTACAAATAGCCATGCTGCTGGCTAGTCCTTCTCAACTTTTTTAAAGCTGTGGCATTGAGTATTCGCTCAGGAGATGCCAATGATTTTTGTCTGTCCTTAGATTAGGGGCAGTCTCTACCTGCAGTTACTGTCAGGCTAGTTAGTCATGCTGACATTGGGAAGTTGTTTTAATGAGCTTTTTTCTGAAGTTGCTGATACGGCCTCTTATTAGAGCAAAGTCACTGGGACTGTCAGTCCATGATAGTTACTGAGCAGCTAGCATCATGTGACTAATGTAACCACCACCCGAAAGGTAGTTCAGCCTGTCAACCCTGGCTGACAGTATCCCAATAATCCTCTTGCCCATTTACTTGGGATTTTGACTTGACACACAAACACTGTGGTGTGTTGTGATCCACAGATGACCCAATCAGTCATGTGGTGCTATCTGGGATCTGATTAGTTATCTAGTCAGTCATTTGGTTTGGAAAGGAAACCCTCTCTGCTTTATCTGATAACTTATCAGCTATTAGGAACATAATTGTTTCCTCTGTGATAGAGGCCCGGTAAACTAAATGTAAATGTACATGTAAAGTGTGAGAACATTTACTCGGTGACCGATAGGCCCAAAGGTTACATGTGTCTTAAAGTGGGGGATGCAATCAAACCCTGTCTCCAGCTATCATATGATGACTGGAAAACTGTTCTAGTCATTTCTGTAGACCTTGAATGCACTTTGGTGTGTTCAAGGTCGACAAAAATCTGCTTGCTCTGATAGCAGAAACCAATGCATGAACGTTTTATTGTCTTAGTGCTGTTGCTCTTGTGATGCAAGCCATATAATGCAAATGATTGCTGGCAGAGCAAGATTTGGCTGTGGTTTTAAGTGTGCGTGCAATTATAAACTTGATTTGCAAGATGTTAGATCAACATTTGCCACTGTAGCTCTGCAAAGCATGTCATCTGACTTTTACATGCTGAAATTAGTTTGGTTTAGAAGAGCTGCATACTTCTCCAATGGCCGTTTGTAAGTGCTATTATTATATCACTGATTTAATGGTTAAAGGTGATATTGACATACAGGCCTGATGCACTAAATGTCCCCAAGAGCTTATTTCTTATCTTAATAGAATATGGACTAGTCGAATCGCTTGAGGACAACTGGGACTGAGGACAGTCATTATATAATCATTTCATCTAAGGCTTTTCACCAAAGAAATGCGTACTGGGCTGGTTATGCATCCCCTGTAGTGGCTGGAACTGTCCTGTTCAGGACTATGTGAAAATAAATGTTCAGGTTGGCACAGTAGTGTGAAAAAGGGTACTTAAGGGGCTGCTGTGACTATTGTTGAAACAGCTTCCAGTCTCCCACTGTAGTTTAAATGCTAATGTGTCTACCAGTCATCAGAGGGGAATTTACCTGACGAGGAACGTTAATGTTAACTACACTGGTTTTTACAAGAGCTTGTGGACTGTCAGCTTTGTACTTGTTTTCAGGAAGTGGACTGTTTGTTTTTGAGTACCCCCCCCCAGACTGACCCTGAGAGGACTACAAGAGGCCTCTATGTAGAGTGGCGGGAATTCAGCTGGAGCTGTGTCATACATGAGGATCTTGGAAATGTTCTCTCTAAGCTCCGCTAGTAAGCGGGCGAGCAGTAGCCCGAGACTGCCGCGCAGAAGAAATGTCAGCCCACGGAGAAACGCACCAGATTGAATTTCACTTAACTTTCTAGCGTCAACAGGGGAAACTCGAGAAAGTGATCAACGTTTCCCTTCACTGTGGCAATTGTGATCAAATCAATAGCTACTTTCATTGCAACATACCAAAAGTAACTATGCAAGAGAATTTGTTGTAGGCCGAACACATCGGAGTAGGATACTATTGCACTGACACGCACAACTCAGCCCGTACTCTACACAGACCTATGCGGCATAACATTTACATTTTAGGCACTATTAGGCAGACGCTCTTATCCAGAGTGACTTACAGACAATTAGGTTTAAATTCCAATGATGCTTGCTTTGAGATCCAAGCGAGACTGGCATGTAGCCACGTGTGCTCATTTTGTTCATATCCTTTTAGTTTGAGTTATTCATCAAGTTTTAGATCATTTGTAGTCAGCAATAGGGGAGCGATTGCTTCCTACAAGAGCACAAAACGTGTACATTTCTAGGCATCTTTGAAAAGCAAGTCTAAAGAGCATTTATTTTGTGTCTTAAAGGGGCAGTGTTGTATTTTGAGACGGGCTTTAACACCACACATTGGCTTCTACTGGAGGCAGAGTGATAGAACAGCTATTTCCATGTAAAACTGTTATGGGATGCATTTTCTCCATTGTTTTGATAATAGGCCACTGGTAGGCCTACATTGTGATGAAGTAGCCGAATTGGCAAAAGTTATAGCTGGAAGTTTGTACTCCACAGACCTGAAATTTGCTCAGTGCTGAAAAACTGAGGCAACATTGGTTCTTGATCTTGTTTGTCTCATTATTCCTGAGTTACACTTTATTTTATAGAAATAGAGTTTAGCAGGCCTATGTTCTCGATCCTGCCTCGGTCACATTCTTGGACATTACTATACATAGTCAATCCTTTGCACTGTAGTCTTCTCACCCTTTTAAGGTTTTAGACTACAGCTGCTGAGGGTGGATTGCACGCTCTACTGTCATGTTGTCCTGTGTGTTATGAGATTACTGGAGCGTATGGCCAGTTTTAAACACCAACCAGGTAGCGTAAGATTAACTTCATTTAATAGCTCAACCTTTGTTCACTCCCTACCTTTGCTCTCCTCTGCCATAATCAGTCAAGGCTAATTTCCAGTAGTGCGGCAATCTACGCAGCATCTGCAAGTGCCCCTGAAGGTATGTGTCATATGGAAAATAAATGCTTAGCGTTTAGCTGCTGAAATCCACCTATGGTGGTTTTTATAATGTGCTGTTGTAGTGTTTCTCTTGTTCTCTCTCAGAAAGAAGCCATTTTGTTCCCTAATCCAGCTGTGAGTGTTGATTGTTCCAGAGCTCTGTGTTAGCAGTCAAGTCTCCTCTTGCAGTTTACAGTACTGGTCGGCCACTGACTTTATATTTTACTGTAGGCTACTCTGTGCTCGGTTTCTGTCTTTTTCATGAAGGCCTAGTTACAGCTGTGATAGTGTTAGTAATAATGAACTGTGGCTATAGTTGTTAATAGCAGATGTTGTCTCCTACCATAACCAGAGGACCAAGTTGCACACAGATGGACAGTGTGGTGGTATCCAGCTGTCTTTTAGCCTCAGATAGGGTGACCCAAGCTGAGTGTGACTTCCTAAGAAGCTGTCACTATGTTCTCTAAAACCAGAATGGCTGAGTGTTCCTTTAACATAATATATTGGTTCACTCTCATGGCTCACTCTGCCTCTTACTGTCTTCACTACACTGAACGAGGAGCAATGTTATTCACAATGGATTATACTCGAGCATAGTTTCCTGACTTACAGTGCCTTGCAAAAGTGTTCATCCCCCTTGGTGTTTTTCCCTTTTTTTTTGATTATAACCTGTAATTTAAAATGATTTTTATTTGGATTTCATGTAATGGACATACACAAAATAGTCCAAGTTGTTGAAGTGAAATTTTACAAAACAAGTAAACATTTTTTTTATGTAAAAGTGGTGCGTGCATATAGCAAGGAGCTCTCCAAACAGGTCAGGGACAAAGTTGAAGTACAAAGCAGGGTTGGGTTATTAAAAAATATCAGAAAGTTTGAACATCCCACGGCGCATAATTTTAAATCCATTATTAAAAAATATGGCACCACAACAAACCTGCCAAGACAGTGCCGCCCACCAAAACTCATGGACCAGGCAAGGAGGGCATTAATCAGAAGCCAATCAGAACCCTGAAGGAGCCGCAAAGCTCCAGTGGAAATTGGCTAATCTGTCCATAGGACCACTTTAAGCCATACAGTCCACAGAGCTGGGTTTTATGGAAGTGGCCAAAAAATAAATAAGCAAACACGTTTGGTGTTCGCCAAAAGGCATGTGGGAGACTTTTTAAACATAGGGAAGAAGGTACTCTGGTCAGATGAGACTAAAATTGCGCTTTTTGGCCATCAAGGAAAACTGTCTGGTGCAAACCCAACACTTCATCACCCCGGGAATTCCATCCCCACAGTGAAGCGTAGTGGCAGCATCATGCTTTGGGGATATTTTTAATCGGCAAGGACTGGGAAACTTGTTAGAATGATGGATGGCGCTAAATACAGGAAATTTCTTGAGGGAAGCCTGTTTCAGTCTTCCAGAGATTTGAGACTGGGATGGAGATTCACCTTCCAGCAGGACAATGACTCTAAGCATACTGCTAAAACAACGAGTGGTTTAAGGGGAAATATTTAAATGCCTTGGAATGGCCTAGTCAAATCCCAGACCTCAATCCAATTGAGAATCTGTGGTATGACTTAAAGATTGCTCTACACCAGCGTAAGCCATCCAACTTGAAGGAGCTGGAGCAGTTTGGCCTTGACTGGGCAAAAATCCCAGTAGCTAAATGTGCCAAGCTTAGACACCCCAAGAGACAAGCAGCTGTAATTGCTGAGAAAGGTGGCACTACAAAGTGTTGCTTTTGGGGGTGTGAGTAGTTTTATGTATTGTCTTGTTTTTCATAATACATTTCGCTTCAAAGTGATAGGCATGTTGTGTAAATTAAGGCAACAAAATAGAAAGAATGCCAAGGGGGTTTAGTACTTTCTCAAGCCACTGTAGGTTACATGGAACAGCTTTAATTTTAACACCCAGCCTCTCACCCTAAGATCTTTATGACAGCCTAGAGTTGGACTGGACAGGGCCTCTGCCCTATGTGAATCACATGACTGACAACACGCACTGTTCGAAAGAGGAAGTGTGTGTCCCTGGCTAGTTGCACAGCTGTTTCTGATGCCCTCCAGGTGTTCCTTTCTCGCACACATTGTCTTAATTAAAGACCCCACAGAGTTGAATCACCTCACATCCCTAAATGCATGGCTATCAATGGGTTACAGCAAGGCTTCAATATGATGGGTGGTTAGTAAGAACGAGGTACTGGGTCATGGCTCCTCATTGTGGATCTTTATAGGGATTTTACTTTTTACGATGCTCACAACCTTTTAGGGAACAATTTCAGGTAGCGGAAGCCAGCAGAAGCTGTTAATCTTTAAAATGTTTGGAGCTGTAATGTCTTTTTTTATCACATGTTTTTGTAAACAAGTTATGTGAAATTTAATTTCCTACTTTATATACATTTTCCAAAAGCTTAAAGTAATTGTCCAGTGTTTCCTGATTTCTATGAAATATGACCTATAATTAGTAATGAGTGATACTTTTCTTTCTGAATTAAAAAAAAAATAGATGCACTATGCAGAAATCGCCCTGCCATTTCCCAGTTGCTCAAATTCTAGTTTGCCTTTTTTCAGTTTGGGACAAAACAAGCAAGTATTTTGTAGAGGATCATTGTACCATCTAAACCACTGTGAAATATATTTGCCATAAATGAAAATCTAGTATTTTGAAGCTGGTGTAAAAGACTTCAACTAAACTTTAGAATGGGAAGCATAGAACAGAGCTACCACTTCTTAGACACGCTTTCAATGAGTGGCAGATCTGACTCGCTTTTGTGAATATTGTCGCTTTAATATGTTAAAAAGCAGCTTTCTGTGTCGGAATGCTGTGGCCATATGCCTTTCATTAACAATATTAATGCGATTAGACTGATATTTAATTTTATGCTTTGACCATACGAGTCAACAACATTGTTTGGGTACGAGTTTTTTAGTGACATTTTCACTGGACAGGTGCTCTAACATCAGAGGTTGCATTATATTTCTCCCTCTCCCTCCTACAGGCACATAACGGAGCATGTGCTAGTACTGAGTCTCTTTGCTGAGTCGACCCCCTAGTCTGAACAAGGAGCTGCCATCTGATTTGGTTTACCTGTCCTGACTCCAGTAAGGCAAGCCCCTACCCCACCATGTCTACTGAAATGGAGAGTGTTGCACCCGTGGTCCCGGCTGCCCCCTCCAGCACCCCCGCCTCCACAACCAGCCCTCCCACCACACCCTCCACAGCACCAGCCAAGACCCCCTTTAAGAAAGAGAAGAAGAAAGGTACTATATGCAAGGGGCGTCTCCCTCTTACCCCACGTAAGGGATTTGGTGTTATGGGCAGAACATACTTTTTTTGAGGAGTCAGACTTTACCTTTGGTCTAGTTTTACATCTTGCTTTCCATGCGTCTTGTGGTGTGATGGTTGAGGCTACGTCATGAATTATAAATGGCATTCTCAACCAGACAAAGTGACAATCGATCCAATGATTCACTTTTCTCTCCTTCCCTTTGCCCAGCTCCAGAGAAGACTGATGAGTACCTGCTGTCAAGGTTCCAGGGTGATGGTGTGCGGTACAAGGCCAAGCTGATCGGCATCGACTATGTTCCAGAGGCCCGAGGGGACAAGATGAGCCAGGACTCCATGATGAAACTCAAGGTACCAGATATTAGGATGCAGATGCTACAGTGCACGTTAGTGAAGAGGAAATTGAATATGATTTTTGTTAGTCTGTTGTCTATGGTAATTTGTCTCTGGGTGTGCATATGGTGGTGAGCTGTCTGTTAGTATGTCATTGTGTGGTCTTCGCAGGGCATGGCAATAGCTTCTCGGTCCCAGGGCAAACACAAGCAAAGGATCTGGGTCAACATATCCATGTCAGGCATCAAGCTCATTGATGAGAAAACAGGGGTGAGAACAGTTTGACTTTCTAATCCACAGTTCATCCCTCTATCTAAATCCTGTCACAGTGGCTGGGGAGTATCAACTTTACTACCAACCTTTACAACTACAATTCCTATAATAGAGAATTGTAGAGACAATTTCAAAAGGTAAACACAGGACATGCGCTCAGTCGAGTAGGTTCCATGTTGGCCTAAATGCAAGTGTTTATATTATGAAGTTATTGAAGGCCGACTTTTTAAAATCGGTTCTCTCCTCTCCCTCTCAGGTGATAGAACACGAGCACATGGTGAATAAGATCTCATTCATCGCCAGAGACGTAACGGATAACAGGGCCTTCGGCTACGTGTGTGGGGCCGAGGGACAGCACCAGTTCTTCGCCATAAAGACTGGCCAGCAGGTAAGACGCATGGGGACACACGTAGATTGTTCGATTGCAAGTAGTTGCTTGTCTGACTGTTTTTCCATTCATCTCCTCTCCATATAGGCAGAGCCCCTGGTCATTGACCTAAAGGATCTATTCCAGGTCATCTTCAACGTGAAGAAGTCAGAGGCTTCACAGAAGGTAAATAACTATGGTGGGGTTGTTCATTAGGGCATGCCATAAATTTAAAAAAATTCTTTTGAAAATGTTTTTCTATGTTCTGGTAGTACAGCCCTGTTTCCAAACATTTTTGGTCATGTGATGGAACTTTGTAGTCAACCCTGCCCCCTAGTGCTTCATTAGTCCTGCACCACGAACCATGCTTTCATTGCAATACCGATGAGATGACTCATCGCACACAAATCGCTTCCAATAAGTAAATGGAGAACATATTACATTCCTCCAATGGGAATATTCACCATGTTTCTCTTCTTGCAATATCTTTTCAGGGTGGGAGTACTAATGCGGTAGCTGAGGTAAGTGCCTGTGTATGTTGGCTAACTAAGCTTCATCTGCAACGTACTGCATCCTTGACCTCCTACTGCTGTGTTTTCATTTACAGAATGGTGGTGATGCCTTGCTCAGTATCGATGGCCAGGCTGGCGCTGCCAAAGTAAGTGTTTTTTTAAGATATTGGAGTCATACATGTAAGAGTGCAAAGTAGATGCAGAAGAGGATTCTCCAGGCACAAGTGTCTACTAGTAGATGTGCTGTTGAGTCATTTTATGGTACATCCAGTATTTTTAAGATGCTTAAAATGGATATGTTTTTTGTTTAGGAGGTGCAACAGCTGGATTTGTTTGGTGATATGTCCACCCCCCCAGACATCCACTCTCCTACAGTAAGTTAGCCTGCTGTTGTGTTCACTGGATGTGCACACATTATTATGGGAATATATATATTTTTTTCTGGGAATATACTCATAATGTGAAAAGGCTTACGTGCTAGAGCTGGGGGAAATGCTCATAACAGACTTTACACATGGATAGGGCCAATGGTTGGCAATTGTTATATGCCACGCGTGCCTTCGAAGTAAACTTTTTGGACAGAATGGACAAATTACCTTGCTGGTATTTTATTTTAAATTTGAGGCTTTTTGCACCCTTTCCTATTCCAAACGATGATCTTTTCCCCCCAATGTTATAATCATGTGGCTTTGACTACTCAAGCTCTGGTAAAGTTCCTCTCAGGTGCTAGCTATCTGTCTTACCCTCGGCCATAGATGTTTTGTTCTACCTTGTGGATGTATGCCAGTCTTTTGCCCAAAACCATAGCTTCGCTGCGTAACTTCACCCCTTAAACCAATCCATCTTATGTCATACAGGGCTCTCAAACTCAACTCTGTAAAGGTCTGTCTGTAATAAGTGTATGTTTATTAACTTGAGGTAGTTTTGATTGATTACAAAGGTCAAATCCTGGCTATATCTTAAATGGCAACACCTTCCGAATAATGCTTGTAATCCCTCGGACACAAAGGCGGGTGCCTTGACAAAGCACATTCCTACAGTTGAGTTTCTGAATCCTGTTTTAAATGTTTGTTTAGCTATCACCACTGTTGCTTTATCAATCAAACAGTCTTCTCATGTCATTTGTTATTCATTTAGCTGTGTTAACAGTTGCTTCTCTCTTTCAGCGCAACAGATTTTTATTTTTTTCTCTCTCCCTCTCGTTCCCTCCCTTGATAACCAGGAGACTAGTGATATTCTATTGCTGGATCTGTCTGCCGAGGTTGACAGCAATCAGAACTGTATAAAGGGAAATCCCTTCACCTCCTGTACACCTAACCCTTGGGGCACCCCCAGACAGAGAACCCCTTCTCCTCCACGTTTGACTTCTTTCCAACCCCAGACACGGACCCTTTTGGCAATGACCCCCTTGCCCAATCAGCACCCCCCCATTCTCTGATCTCAGCCCCCTCCACCAATCACAACCAAGAAAGCTCTGTTAACTTCTTGGGTAGGCCAATCAAGAGCGGAGTTGGTCTTACAGAAGACTCTGACAACTTCGGTCAGCAATTGAGCGGGTTGTCCAATAGGAACATGATCCTGGCTCTCAGTAATGGCCAGTGGCCACTAGGTGGGGTGATGACAGAAGAGAGCAGGGTTCCTGTCCAGAATGGTTTGGGATCTGTGCACTCACCACAGAACCCCTTTCTTGACGTTTCTGGGAAAAGTCCTCTCCTTTGTGGATCGAACATCACGTCATTACAACTCCCTGCCCCTGTGGGTCCTAGCAAGGATGGTTCGGTTGTGATAAGCCCCCCTCCACAGAGCACTAAGACTGGACGAGGTCGGAGGAGTGCCAAGGTGAAGCTCCATAGAGGTCCTATAATGTTGCTGCATGTCTGAGAATGAGTCTGTCTGCACACCACCTCCCCAAACCATAATTGGTCTTCTAACAACAACCCCCTTTCACAGCACTGGGATACCATGCTGGCATATTCTATTCCAACAGGTAGCATTGCACTGTTTTGTCTTTACCAACATGGTTTTGGTACAAGGATGTTAGGGTTGGTGTTTTTGTCTCTGGGGATACAACTGGAACTGGTATGGGTTTCTAATGTAACTGCATGTAGTGGTGCTCACATGGCTTCTCTAACCTGCTTGTCCCTGGAGATTAACAACCTCTCTGCTTGACTGTAACCACTTTATCTCCTGTTGCTATCTATTTATATGTTCCTTGTCTTAACATTCATGCTTCAGTGAGGTGTGGAGGTAAGTGTTGGTGTTTGTCTTTTTAAGTATTATTAGGGATGTGTTTTTTAAAGGTTCATATTAATGTGAATACAGTATATAAGTATGATATCGTTTTTCAACCGCATTATCATCCATATAAACCTTGCCATTAATTCAGTGCTCACTACAGTTTCCCCTTGTTTACTGGCCCTCGCTGGATAGTCAATTGTTCAATATCCCTGTAGTAAATTTGGTTGCCTTATTTGCGGTTTGACCACCAGTCTCCTCCTGCCAATGACCTGTTTGGGACCGACCCATATGCTGCTCTCAGTCAGCCTGACTGCTCATCTGCCTCTGATGACCTCTTCAACAGTCCGACCACCTCTCCCATAGCAGCTCTGGGTAAGACTAGTGGCGTCATTGGCTCCAAATAGTGAGAACCCATGTTGTGTTGAAGCGAAACAATTGGTTAGCTTAAATCGGCATTGGCGCAAATCATCCTTTAGCTATGCTGCCTTTGAGGCAAACTAGATTGCGTTTTAAGTTCTATTCAGTCTACCTATTATACCTAAATGAAAAGGTCACCTTATCCTCTTCTCTGTCCTCCAGGAGCATTGCAGTTGGGTCCCCCTTCAGTCACCATTCATGGCACAACCACATCACCGTGGGGAGTCCCAGCACCAGGACCTTCCATGTTCACCATGCCAGGAGGGGTAACACTCCACAACCCCCAGACCACCTTCCCCCAGCCAGCTGCCTTTGGTGCCCTTCCTATACCCCCGGCCCCCTGGGGCCAGCAGGCTCCATCCCCGTATGGGGCCCAGCCGGTCACCCAGGCTTGGGGACAGCCTGCTCCTGCAGGGCCCATGGTTGCACCTGGCTGGGGCCAGCCTCCCATGGCTAACCCCTTCCAACCAGGCCCTTATGCCATGATGGGAGGCCCTCCACAGGGTATGCCACAAGGTCCACCCCGGCCACCACCCCGGCCCCCAATCAAGGAGGCCCCAGCCAAGGTAGAACCCAGTGCCTTCACGGCTCTGGACCCCCTGGGAGGGGAGAAGGAGAAGAAGAGTGGGAAGGACATGTTCAAGGACTTCCAGATAGCCAAACCTCCAGCCATCCCGGCCAGGAAGGGGGAGCAGGCTCCTGGAGCCGCCCCCAGCACTAATGGGGATGGCGCATTTGCCCAGTACTTCTCCAGCAAAGTGGGCATGCTCCAGGAGGTTGCGGATCACGACGACTTTGAAATTCAGAGTCAGATTTCAGCGGTTGCCAATGGTAATGGTGGTTTTGGAATTTCAAAATCCTATCAAATCTGTAGGAGATTACCCCAATACCTATTTATCATCTAGCCCCAGAAAATATCAAGTTAAATAAAAATCTGTCACATGCGCCGAATACAACGGGTGTAGACCTTAATGTGTAAAAAATAACATGGTCCGGTACCGTTTTCCTGGACGGTAGCACAGTGAAGTCTATGGCTTGGGTTACAGGATGGTTTTTGATGTACAGTAACAGTCAAGTTTGTACACCTACTCATTCAAGGTTTTTTATTTTTGACTATTTGCTACATTGTAGAATAATATTGAAGACAAACAATGAAACACATATGGAATCATGTAGTAACCAAAAGTATTACATAAATGTATTTAAGGTTCTTCAAAGTAGCCACCCTTTGCCTTGATGACAGCTTTGCACACTTGGCATTCTCTTGACCAGCTTCACCCGGAAGACTGTTGGAAAAGCATTGAAGGAGTTCCCTTCCCACGCTGAGCACTTGTTGGCTGCTTTTCCTTCACTCTGTGGTCCAAACCATCCAAATTGGGTTGAGGTTGGGTGATTGTGGAGGCTAGGTCATCTGATGCAGCACTCATCACTCTTCTTCTTAGTCAAATAGCCCTTACACAGCCTGGAGGTGTGTTTGGTCATTGTCCTGTTGAAAACAAATGGTCCCACTAAGTGCAAAACGGATGGGATGGCGTCTTGCTGCTGAATAAATAAACCACCAGCAAAGCACCATCACACCTCGGTGCTTCATGGTGGGAACCACACATACGGCGATCATCCGTTCACCTACTGTCTCACAAAGACATTGAGGTTGGTCATCAGACCAAAGGACAGATTTCCACGTCTAATGTCCATTGCTCGTGTTTCTTGGCCCAAGCAAGCCTTATTGGTGTGCTTTAGCAGTAGTTTCTTTGCAGCAATTCGACCATTCACACAATCGCCTCTGAACAGTTGTTATTGAAATGTGGCTGTTACTTGAACTCTGAAGCATTTATTTTGGGCTGCAATTTCTGTAGCTGGTAACTATAATGAACTTATCCTCTGTAGCAGAGGTAACTGAGTCTTCCTTTCCTGTGCTTGATGGTTTTTGCGACTGCAATTGAAGGAACTTTAAAGGTCTTGACATTTTCCGGATTGACTGACCTTCATGTCTTCAAGTAATGATTGCTTGTCGTTTCTCTTTTCTTATTTGAGCTGTTCTTGCCATAATATAGTCCTATTTGGTAAAAGACCAAGTCCATATTCGGTTTACCACCACTACCAACTGATTGGCTCAAATGCATTAAGAAGGAAAAAACAAGGCACACCTGTTAATTGAAATGCATTCCAGATGACTACCTCATGAAGCTGGTTGAGAGAATGCCAAGAGTGTGCAAAGCTGTCATCAAGGAAAAGGGTGGCTACTTTGAAGAATTTCAAATATAGTTTGATTTAACACTGTACTACATGATTCCAAATGTGTTATTTCATAGCTTTGATGTCTATACTATTATCCTACAATGTAAAAATAGAAACCCTTGAATTGTGTCAACTTTTGACTGGTATTGTATCTGTGAAATGTATTTTTGATCCACCTGTTTCTTTCCTGTCTGTCTTTAGACTCACCCAAACCGGCCCCACGGCAAGCTGCTCCCATGTCTTCTGCAGCGGCCCCCGTTCCAGGGCTCCTGGATGCCTTTGCCCCAAATCCAGCCCTGGCTCCAACAGCAGCAACAGGTCTCAACCAGAGCCTATTTGATGATGCATTTGGCACTGCAACTCCTAATGCCTTTGGAGCACCACTCCTAGCAATGGTATGGAAACAGACTCGTATCGCAATGAATCCTATCAAAAGCCAAGCAATTGACAATGTACTGCTTTGTATCACTGTTTTTTCCGACAGAACACTCCTGTTGCCCAGGCCACTGGTGTCTCGGATCCCTTCGGAGACCCCTTTGGAAACCCCTTTGCCTAAGTTACATCCTGCCCATCAGTTCCAGATAATAAGCAGCAAGGCTCTACGACCAAATAAGATCTTCAGAACCAGCTGCTACAACGAGCACAAGACAATCTACATGATTGCGTCTTTTTGCCCCTGCCCCAATGCACACACTAACTCCTCACCTGCCTTTTTTGATGCCAGTTACTTAGCTTCCCCCAAACCACCTTCACTTTAAAGATGCACTCCAGAAATGTCAAACTTTTCCTGATGGGAAAAACAATATCCCACATTTGTATACACTTAAGGGGGAGAAATAAAGATTTTCAGCAAAATAGTTTTTGTTTGCATTCATCTTTAAAAAAAAAAAAAAAAAATCTTCCTCGTAAGCCAATTCAAGGAGTTGGTCTGTGCCTTTAAGTAAAGGTGATGAATGAGCTGGAGGACTTTGTCTTGCCCAATCGGTGGTAGTAGTTTTTAGTTTCTGTTCCCAGCTCACTTAGCTTTTCAGTGCCACTGAATGAAATGTATTCTAATGAAATTATTCCCGAAAGGGAGGAACATGGAAGGGAAGGCCCTACAAATACTGTCTATTAATTAAACACATTTCGTTCATATGTCTTTGTCGTGTCTTAGATATTTTTATTCTCTGGGAAATGTTAAGGGGTTTTACTGTATCCCTAGACTACTCACCTTAGGCTGCTTAAAGTGGGCAACATTCATGTGTCTTAGTATAGGCCACTCAAACAAGTTTTCATAGACATGTACTTGTGTGGGGTGCAATGTTTCATTCAACCTATGAAGTAACATTTACCAACAGTTACTGAGTTGTGGACCTGGGTCTTCAGAATCTAAAACTGAGAAGGCTGAATTCATTCATATGCAATTTTGGTTGCTAATACATACTTGCCTTATCCAAATAAGCCTATAGATACTTTGGTAATTCACCTAATGAGTGCGGACTGTAAAGCACCTGGTTAAATGTAACACAATCCTAGGTTACTATTACCCAAACTATTTGCACTTTGATCATACAATGGGTTGTGACCTGTATTTTTTTTGCTGTTGCCAGAATCACTTAAATTTAAATGATTTGACTTTTTAATACATTCATGTGTTAAGTCACATTGTACTTTTTGAGTTTTAGTTTAGTGCCCCTGATTAAGAAAAATGAGTGGGTGAATTTGACTCAAGGTTCCTGCCCTATGATGTGATGACTTATGCGTTTGATATACCAACAGTTAAAATCATGTTCTAAATAAAGTACTGCTAGCTAGTATGCATTCAAATAATATTGTGGACCTGTCCCTTTCAATTTTGCAATGTAGAAATCACATGAACACGAGCTGCTGTTCTAACTTTTGGCCTTTCAATCACTTAAACTACTATTCCCACAATCCCTTTCACGAATGACACTTTGACGTCATCGAAAACATCATGGTGGACTCGTGTGTGTGCATGGAGCTAGACTTGGATTAAAACGTCGACCATATGGAATATATGTCGAAAAGCTGATCATTAAATACGAGGTTTGTATTTTTATGGATTACAATACGTATTTGGAGAAGTGGCAGTTAGTATTACATTGCTACATTACTTTCCTAGACGTCTAAAGAAAGCGTGACTGCTAGCTAACTGTTAGCAAGTTTACACCTTTCAGCACGCTATTAATGCTCATTCGTCGTTACTACTATGTAAGACATGCTAGCTAACAAAATATAGTGAGCTGAAATTGAAATTACTTTCTTACTTTACGTTTTCTGGTGTATTTCCCTCGCTGACTTACCCGTGGTAGTCAGCTATGGTATGTGACTGACACGTAGCTGACGTTAGCTAGCTGAGTCAGAAGATAAGTGAGCGACATTTAGCAGCTGAGCAGACTTCCTGCAGCCAACAGATGCATTTAGTAGCTAACTAGTTTATACACAAGCCATTGATGGTCATTTCCCCCAAAAAAGGTTCGCTTGCTAGCAACCCTGAGCTCTGATGTGTTTGTTATAGCTAATGTCATCATCTGTGTCACAGCCTCTCTGTAGTAGGACAGAATGCTTCGCAGATCCAGGATCAGTGTTCGTCCGAACGTCAGGCCAGCAGGTAGAGGGCCAGCCCCAGCCTCCTCCCAGGACACTCCACCTTCCCAGGAGGCTCCAGCTGCAGTCTCCCAGGCCTCCGAGGACCTTCCCCAGGCAGGGGGCCAGTGCGTGAAGGACACCACCACAACTGCAGCGCTAGAAGAGTCCACCACACCCAGAGAGTGAGTGCCAATCGATCAATGGGGAAAGGGGGATACCTAGTCAGTTGTACAACTGAATGCCTTCAACTGAAATGTGTATTCTGCATTTAATTCAACCCCTCTGAATCAGAGAGGTGCAGAGGGCTGCCTTATTCAACATCCATAATTGAATCAAATGTATTATAGTCACTTTTACAGCTAAATGTGTAAATGCAAGAGGTGTGGCTGTCAGTGACTGTTCTGGAGGTTTATAATCTCTCGTAGGATTTCCAATTTTGTTGTAGAAACTACTCAAGGTAACATGGGTCGTACACATGGTTTAAACTAGTCTGATGAATTAGGCTGTAATACACTTCATTTGTATATGCAGCCTGAAGCTAATGCCTGCAAAATTGTGTAAATGTTTAATAAAAATACATTTAAACTTAGTATACCGGTTGTCTGTGCGGTTTGTCCTTCATTTGCTAAAAATTTGAGACAAAATATCCACAGGAAAGTATTGTTTACCAGATTTTGTTTTTTAGCGAGCCAGTAGGTATATGATTTGGCACCAAGGTAAAGTTTGTTTTTGTATTGGATCTTTTTTCATTTCGTCAATAGCTTTGAACTAAGCATGCCATAGCAATGAACCTTTTGTATTGTAGAACAATCCACACCTTATTTTTTAAAAAATATGGAAATCTGAAGAAAAAAATTGAAATAAATGAAAAAGTCACACAAAAAAGGTCTGGATAGTTTTCCATCCTCCCCTGATTCAGAATATATAATTTATTGTCACAGTCAATACTTTCCTGTGGAGATTTGTCTCACATTTCAAGCAGCTAAAAGACAAACCGCACAGACCACATGGAGAGTAAGTTTAAATTTAAATGTATTATACATTCTGGCTCATAAGAAACATTTACACAATTTTGCAGCCATTGGCTTCAGGCTGTATATACATATTAATCAGACTAGGTTTAAACTTGGTTTTGCCCCAACAACCATCCACTGACTGTGGTTCAGTGTTGCTCACGTATTAGCTGATTGTCTGCATTGTCTCTGACCCTTTTGTCTTTGGTGTAGGGATGGAAAAGACCCAAATGGCGAGGCTTCCAGCAGCACCCCCTCTGCCGGTCTTCAAAGGAGGAAGCGGTTCTCTGTCATGCCAAACCTTGCCAAACCCCGGGTGGCCGCCACCCCAGCCCTCACCCGCTCCTCTCCCAGGACCCCCAAGTCCCCTGTAAGAGCGGGCACTGAGACTCCAGCTCCAACCCCTGAGGCTCCAGAGGCCCCCAGCCAGACAGATTCTGGACCCCCACAGGGCATGAGATCCCCAAGGCGGAGGCCCTCTGGAGGTAGTAGGCAGGCCAAAGGACAGCCCAAATCCAGGCCACTGTCCCCAGCTTCCCCAGGCCCTACAACAACCTCTCTGGGGAATGTGGCAGTGGAGAACTCATCCTCGTCACAACAGACCCCGCAGGCAGCAGGCAAAGGCAGCATCCAATCAGATCTTCTGAAAAAAACACCAATCATTAAAGTTCCATCCACTCCGTTAGAGATGGTTCCATCGTCCTCCCTTCCAGACAAAGAGGGTATCTCAGTATCAGAGAGAGCTAAGACTCTGGTCGCCAGGTCTGTGTCTGGTGGGCTCACCGGGCTGGCACCAGGGAAGTCCAGGCTTAGCAGGTTCCTGAATGACCCAACAGACCTACAGAGGCTGGCTAAGGCCCGGAAGCTCAGAGAGCTGCTGAGACAGGAGATGAACAAGGAGAAGGTGAGATTGGTTTTAGTCTCACTGGTGATCTTTAGTTCAAAGAATAAAGTGATGCTAGAAAGGTTTTGTATAATTTCAGCCAGTAATTTTGAAAGTAGCGCTCACGAGCCAAAACGGATCCCCAGTAATTGTGCACAACTGTATTCAACATCATCCATTTACTCTGTTACGTCCTGATTTTATTTTTTAAAATTAATTAGTATTTTACAAATTCCAATTCGTACAATGTTATTAATTTGTATGTGCTTAAGATCCCGTCAATCTATTTTTTTGGCTGGATAATGTAATCTTGTGAAGCTAACACCATTATGCATGTTTGATAACACACAATCTGCACAGAATGTAGGATTATTATGTTAAACGCTTCTCTAGGCACTGTCAATGTTTGAAGATACCAAGAACTGCAACGAATTAGCATATCTCATACACTCACACTGATTGTGTTTTAGATAACAGAGGTTCTTCAGTTAAACCAGTTGTTGCTGTCACCAAGAGAAGCTGCTAGATGACAACAGAGCACAGTGTTTACTGCCATTGTTTAGATGCTTGTCATGCCACTGAATCTTAACATTGTGATGTTTTTGAACGTGCAGAAACGGAGCAAAGCCAAGGTGTGTGTGAGCGAATACACACTAGATCCCTCTAAAATGACCATGAGAGATCTCATCTACTACCTGCCTGATACCAACCCCATGACGTAAGCTTACACCTTCAGTGGGTGTGAGTCTTGGGGGGGGGGGGTGTATTTGTTGGGCACAGTCAGTGTAAATCTATGTTCTATTTTAAAGGGTTTTCTGAGGCGTAAGTTCCCTGTGTTGTGTTTTCCTTCCAGGTCTTATCTGGTAGAGGAACAGAGGGAGAATGAGACTGTCCTCCCACTCACCCCACCAAGAGAAGAGTAAGACCGTATCATGTTCAAGTTTATTTTCCATTTCTAGAAAATATATATTAGGCAGGCAATAAAGTGTGTGAAATATCATCTCACAATGTAACAACCAAGTGAGCTGTGCTATTTAACCCAATTGAAATTGTCATCTTTGTCTTGTACAGGTCACCTGAAAGACCCCCAACACCGGAGGCCCCAGCTGAGATAGCCAGCCAGGGAGATGAAGATGAAGATGAGGATGAGGATGACGATGGGGTGATGGTCCCGCGGGTGAAGGTGGCAGAAGACGGCTCTCTGATCATCGATGAGGAGAGGTCAGCGACGTCTCTGTTTCCTAATTGAAAAGCATTTTTTTGATTTACTTCCTGAATTGACTCACTGATTTGACTGAATTGGACTTTACCCCAATCCTGTTATGTTTGGATGTTACTTAACTTTCTCCCCGTGAATGTGTGTGTGTGTCCCAGTTTGACGGTGGAGGTCTTGAGGCAGAAAGGGCCCAACCCAGCTGATGATAGAGACCCCATCTTTGAGCGTGGCTCCACAACCACCTACTCGAGCTTCAGGAAGGGGACACACGTCAAGCCCTGGTCCAACAAAGGTCTGTCTGACAACCACTACATGGGTCCAATAGAACTCTACACTATCCCAATATTTACGTAATCATCAGTTACACCTTAGTTTACCTATGTTTGTGCATGTTGAAACCAAAACTACTAAAACAAAGTCTTTGTGCTGTTTCTTCAGAGACGGACATGTTCTTCCTGGCCATCAGTATGGTGGGAACAGATTTCTCCATGATTGGACAGCTGTTCCCTCACCGCGGTCGCACCGAGATCAAGGTATCACGGATAGTCTTAGCTGTGTAATTTATTATAGTGTTATTCCTGATTTAGCCCCATAAGTAAGGCCCTGTGTTTTGGTTGTTCATGTCACATAACCTGAATTGTAAAGGCACAGGGCTATGGTCTGTCTGTCTGTCTGTCTGTCTGTCTGTCTGTCTGTCTGTCTGTCTGTCTGTCTGTCTGTCTGTCTGTCTGTCTGTCTGTCTGTCTGTCTGTCTGTCTGTCTGTCTGTCTGTCTGTCTGTCTGTCTGTCTGTCTGTCTGTCTGTCTGTCTGTCTGTCTGTCTGTCTGTCTGTCTGTCTGTCTGTCTGTCTGTCTGTCTGTCTGTCTGTCTGTCTGTCTGTCTGTCTGTCTGTCTGTCTGTCTGTCTGTCTGTCTGTCTGTCTGTCTGTCTGTCTGTCTGTCTGTCTGTCTGTCTGTCTGTCTGTCTGTCTGTCTGTCTGTCTGTCTGTCTGTCTGTCTGTCTGTCTGTCTGTCTGTCTGTCTGTCTGTCTGTCTGTCTGTCTGTCTGTCTGTCTGTCTGTCTGTCTGTCTGTCTGTCTGTCTGTCTGTCTGTCTGTCTGTCTGTCTGTCTGTCTGTCTGTCTGTCTGTCTGTCTGTCTGTCTGTCTGTCTGTCTGTCTGTCTGTCTGTCTGTCTGTCTGTCTGTCTGTCTGTCTGTCTGTCTGTCTGTCTGTCTGTCTGTCTGTCTGTCTGTCTGTCTGTCTGTCTGTCTGTCTGTCTGTCTGTCTGTCTGTCTGTCTGTCTGTCTGTCTGTCTGTCTGTCTGTCTGTCTGTCTGTCTGTCTGTCTGTCTGTCTGTCTGTCTGTCTGTCTGTCTGTCTGTCTGTCTGTCTGTCTGTCTGTCTGTCTGTCTGTCTGTCTGTCTGTCTGTCTGTCTGTCTGTCTGTCTGTCTGTCTGTCTGTCTGTCTGTCTGTCTGTCTGTCTGGTGTAATGTAATGTAATGTAATGTAATGTAATGTAATGTAATGTAATGTAATGTAATGGTACATATATGTGTGTTAAAATCCCCAGCTACAATATACAATAATGAGGCCTCAGGATGTAAGGTTTCCAGTTTGAATCTAGTCCAGTAGTGTGTGTGTGTATATATATACACACACACACACTACTGGACTAGATTCAAACTGGAAACCTTACATCCTGAGGCCTCATTATTGTATATTGTAGCTGGGGATTTTAACAAAACAAATTTGAGATCAAGGCTACCTAAATTCTAACAGCATACCCTCGACCACTGCTACTCTAACTTCCATGATGCATACAAAGCCCCTCTCTTCGACAAATCCTACCACGACCCCATCTTGCTCCTACCGTCTTATAGGCAGAAACTCAAACAGGATGTACCAGTGACGAGAACCATTCAATGCTGGTCCGACCAATCGGAAACCACGCTTCAAGATTGTTTTTAACACATGGACTGGAATATGTTTCGGTCAGCCTCAGAACAACATCGTCCTATACGCTGACTTGGTGAGTGCGTTTACAAAGAGGTGCATTGGAGATGATGTACCCACTGTGACTATTAAAACCTACCCTAAACAGAAACCGTGGATGGATGGCGGCAGTCGCACAACTGAATGCACAAACCACCGCATTTAACCATGGAAAGAGGTCTGGGAATATGACTGAATATAGACAGTAGCTATTCCCTCCACAAGGCAATAAAACAAGAGAAATGCCAGTATGCTCCCTATCCCAGTCTGTTGTCCCCACATGCTTCAAGATGGCCACCATTGTTCCTGTACCCAAGAAGGCAAAGATGACTGAACGAAATGACTACCGCCCCGTAACACTTACCGGCCACACTGGACCCACTTCAGTTTGCATACCGCCACTACAGGTCCACAGACGACGCAATCAGCCTTCACACTGCACACTGCCCTATCCCATCTGAACAAAAGGAATACCTATGTAAGAATGCTGTTCATTGACTACAGCTCAACCTTCAACGCCCTAGTACCCTACAAGCTCATCATCAAGCTGGAGGCTTGATGTTCAAGTTTCAGTTTCATTTCAGTTTGTCCGTACAAACTCCCTGTTCACCCACGACTGTGTGGTCATGCACGCCTCCAACTCAATCATCAAGTTTGCAGACGACACAACAGTAGTGGGCTTGATTACCAATAACGACGAGACGGCCTACAGGGAGGAGGTGAGGGCACTCGGAGTGTGGTGTCAGGAAAACAACCTCTCACTCAACGTCAACAAAACAAAGGAGATGATCGTGGACTTCAGGAAACCGCAGAGAGAGCACCCACCTATCCACATCGAAGGGACAGCAGTGGAGAAGGTGGAATGTTTTAAGTTCCTCTGCGTACGGACAAACTGAAATGGTCCACCCACACAGACAGTGTGGTGAAGAAGGCGCTATAGCGGCTCTTCAACCTCAGGAGGCTGAAGAAATTTGGCTTGTCACCCAAAACCCTGACAAACTTTGACAGATGCACAATCGAGGGCATCCTGTCGGGCTGTATCACAGCCTGGTACGGCAACTTCACCTCCCTCAACCGTAAGGCTCTCCAGAGGGTAGTGAGGTCTGCACAACACATCACTGGGGGCAAACTACCTGCCCTCCAGGAAACCTACACACCACCCGATGTCACAGGAAGGCCAAAAAGATCATCAAGGACATCAACCTCCCGAGCCACTGCCTGTTCACACTGCTACCATCCAGAAGGCGAGGTCAGTACAGGTGGATCAATGCTGGGACCGAGAGACTGAAAAACAGCTTCTGTCTCAAGGCCATGAGACTGTTAAACAGCCATCACTAACATAGAGAGGTGTGCATATTCTCATTCACTTCTTTAGATTTGTGTGTAGTAGGTAGTTGTTGGGGTATTGTTAGATATTACTGCACTGTTGGAACTAGAAGCCCAAGCATTTCGCTACACTCGCATTAACATCTGCTATCCATGTGTATGTTACACTTAAGATTTGATACCATTCAAAAGTTTGGGGTCATTTAGAAATGTCCTTGTTTTCCATGAAAATATACATGAAATAAGATGCAAAGTGAATAAGATATATAGTAAAGACGTTGACAAGGTTATAAATAATGATTTTTAATTGAAATAATAATTGTGTCCTTGTCACTTTGCTTTTGTCAAAGAATTTTCCATTTGCAGCAATTACAGCCCTGCAGACCTTTGGCATTGTAGTTGTCAATTTGTTGAGGTAATCTGAAGAGATTTCACCCCATGCTTCCTGAAACACCTCCCACAAGTTGTTTTGGCTTGATGGGCACTTCTTAAGTACCATACGGTCAAGCTGCTCCCACAACAGCTCCAATAGGGTTGAGATCCGGTGACTGCTGGCCACTCCATTATAGACAGAATACCAGCTGACTGCTTCTTCCTTAAATAGTTATTGCATAGTTTGGAGCTGTGCTTTGGGTTACTGTCCTGTTGTAGGAGGAAATTGGCTCCAATTAAGTGTCGTCCACAGGGTATGGCATGGCGTTACAACATGGAGTGATAGCCTTCCTTTTTCAAGATCCCTTTTATCCTGTACAAATCTCCCACTTTACCACCACCAAAGCATCCCCAGACCATCACATTGCCTCCACTATGCTTGACAGATGGCGTCAAGCACTCATCCAGCATCTTTCAATTTTTAGCTACACATCAGCCAGAGCGCAGTCAGTCTGATGATAGAATGCCCATTTGTGAATTCTCATCTGAGTGGAGAAGTGCAACTGAAGCATAAGATTTGTCTGATGCCGAGCAGAAATTACAATAAGGAGCATTTTAGGTCTGCGTTTACAAAATGCAGAAAGATATTTATTTTTTTCCTGCGGGAAATTCTGCGTTAACGTTCAAGTTTAACTTGGTCGTTATAAGTAAGTGGCTGAATAATTAAGGTAACAGGGCATCATATTGTGTTAGCTTTCTGCCTTGTTTAAGAAGTGAAAGCCCCTTGGATGAGTTATTTGAAATGCTCTCTCTGCTACCCCCCCCCCCCCCTTCTCTGAGCAGAGCAAGCAGGCTTGTTGCCCGAGCGACTTCATTTGCGCTCGTTAGCATATTTAGCTAGCAGCCTCCATGGAAATTCGCCATTACTTGCACTCATTTTGTTAGCATTCTGGTAATGGATGCCCAATGGGCTTTTCTTTTGTGTGTTTTTGGCACCCTCTTGTGTGCTAAGTTGCTAATACCATAAAACCCAGGATGAGAAGGACGGTAAATGAAGATATGAAGGTCTGGGTACCGCCCAACCCTAAATACTGTAGATCGGGGCTGTAGCACTATACAACTGCACTAGGTTGTGTTACTGCCGGTTTGTAATTTTGTCTCCTGTTTTTTGTCTTTCAGAACAAGTTCAAGAAAGAGGAGAGAGCAAACAGCTGGAGGATAGACAAGGCCTTCAGTAAGTTTTGAAAACATTATCAGAAGGAATTTACCGTTATAGACGTGATTCAGGAATCCAATTCATCTTGGTCTTTTCTCTGTACTGACTGTACTGTTGGAGTTAGGAACACAAGCATTTCGTTACAGTCGCAATAACATCTGCTATATATGTGTATCTAACCAACAAAAATGTGATTTGATTTAGAGGAGAAACGCAGGCTGGATCATGAGTTCTTCACTAGTCTCCTGGAGAAGATCTTGGCTGCAGAGGCAAAGAGGAACAAAAATAACAAGTCCCCCACAGAGAAGATACGGATCAAGAAAAAAATCAAACAGAAAGGTAACTAAGATACATTATTTGGTCATGTCGGGAGTTCCACCACAAAGTCAATGCCTGAAATTCTCAGTATGACATCTCTCACCTATGTAATCTGGTGAAAGACATTTATTCATAGTTAAAAGGTAGTAATGTGTTCAGCCCACGCATTATCCGTCCTTGCTCCCTGTATGAGTCTCAATATCTCTGCTCTCACTGTCCATCAGAAAAGAAAGCGGCGAAGCAGCTGAGCGACGTGGAGGAGGAGGGGTTAGACGCGGAGATGGACACAGAGGAGGTGGAGGGAGAGAAGGAGAACGAGAACGTCTCTAACGAAGGGACCACGCTTTCTTCTGCTCCCACCCCTAAGAGAAAGCGCAAAAGTAGGGATGGTGGAGGAGAGTCCTCTCCTGAAGAAGCAAAGGATGGAAAGAAAAAGAAGATTGACCTAATAACAAGTGATCAGGGTACAGTAGAACTTCCACGACTTCAGTGGTGCTTTTCACAGTAGCCATATAACAAAGTGAAAATATACAAAATCTAGTAACTCATTATTAATCTTACTTACTGCCGTTGTTTCCTCTGCTTCCTCAGAAGAGGCTGGTGTACCTGAAGATTCTGAGGCAGGGCCTCCAGAGAGGTAACTCTTGTAGTTTGTAAATGTCAACTATTTTGTTCTTTACATTAAGAGAAAAAGTGTCAAGTGTTGAAGTAATTTTTAGACTTCATATTCATCATCTCCATCACCACCCCAACATCAACATACACTATACAGACAAAATTATGTGGACACCCTTTCAAATGAGTGATTGCTGACAGGTGTAAAATGGAGCACACCGCCATGCAATCTCCATAGACAAACATTAGCAGTTGAATGGCCTTACTGAAGGGCTCAGTGACTTTCAACGTGGCACCGTCATAGGATGCCACCTTTCCAACAAGTCAGTTTGTCAAATGTATGCCCTGCTAGAGCTGCCCCGGTCAACTATAAATGCTGTTATTGTGAAGTGGAAACGTTTAGGAGCAACAGTGGCTCAGCCGCGTAGTGGTAGGCGACAAGCTCACAGAACGGGACCCCTGAAGCATGTAAAAATCGTCTGTCCTTGGTTGCAACACTCTACCGAGTTCCAAACTGCCTCTGGAAGCAATGTCAGCACAAGAATTGCTCGTCGGGAGCTTCAAGAAATGGGTTTCCATGGCCGAGCAACCGCAAACTAGCCTAATATCACCATGCGCAATGCCAAGTGTCGGCTGGAGTAGTGTAAAGCTCTCCGCCGTTGGTCTCTGAAGCAGTGGAACCGCCTGCACAAGGCCCTGACCTCAACCCCATTGAACACCTTTGGGATGAATTGGAACGCTGACTGCGAGTCAGGCCTAATTGCCCAACATCAGAGCCCGACCTCACTAATGGTCTTGTGGATGAATGGAAGCAAGTCCCCGCAGCAATGTTCCAACATCTAGTGGAAAGCCTTCCCAGAAGAGTGGAGACAGTTATAGCAGCAAAGGGGGGACCAACTCCATATTATTGCCCATGATTTTGGAATGAGATGTTCGACAAACAGGTGTCCTTATACTTTTGGTCATGGAGAGTCCTCTATGAAAATAGTGTTTCTATGTTTTGTGTGGAAAAATATAAAGAAAGATAAGTGTTTCTAATGACATCCTCAACCAATTAGTAGGCAATGCCTACTCACAATGGGTTAAAATATGATGCACACCGACGTCGTCACTGGAAAGACTTATCTTCCTGTATCTAACAAAACATAGAAATGTGCCATTTTCACATATGTTGATGTTGGGGTGGTGCTGGAGATGTTGATTATGAAGTTGAAATTTTTTAGAAATGTCCCTTTTTAAAGGCGCAGTATGCAGATATCGCTCTGCCATTTTCCATTTTGCTAAAAGTTTATTAGTTTGCCTAATTTCAGTTTTTGTAGAGAATCATTATGCCATTTAAACCCCTGTGAAATATTTTTTAAATAACCAAATATTGTATTTTCAACTGTTTGAAGCTGGTGTACAAAACCGAAAGTAAAAGACAAAAAAATAAAATAATTAAGAACGGGAAGCATAGAAATAATGTACATAGAACAGATCTACCGCTTCTTGGACTTGCTTTCGATGAGCATGACAGATCTATAACTCACATTTCTATGTGAATTTGGTCAGGTCGCCCAAAAGATTACATCTTGTAGGTTTAATAATTATGATGCATTTTTTTATTAGTTCAAAGCAGGCAGAAGGGCCTGTGGAAGCAGCCAAGGGACCTGTGGTGATCAAACCAGCCCAGTTGTCCCGCGGCCGATCCCAGAGACCTCTTCCTAACCTGGGTAGGAAGTGGGGCCAGAGGGGCCCCGAGCCCAATACCAAGCCTAACGTTAAAGATGGGGCCACACCTACAGAGGAGGAGAACACTGAAGAAGGGCTGTCTGAAGAACAGGTAGGTCTTTGTCCTGTGACAAATTAATCGTAAATGTTTGTAACATTCTATAAACCCCAAGACTGTTGTCTGAACCTCAGTAGCTGAAAAGTAGTTGAGTGTCTGTGTGGTCCAACCTCTACCTTAACTTACCTTCAGGTAGATAAAGATGGTTCCCCTTCAGTCAGTCAAAAGGAGAAGAAGAAAGCTGGTCAACTCTCTTCATCTGAGGGAGAGGAGGAAGAAGCCAACGATAAACCCATCAAACCCACCAGGTACACACGCACACTGATCCTACATAACTGAAGAGGGTCACAGCCACAGATGGCAGTAAAACTAACTATGTTAATGTATTTCAGGTATGGCAGAATACCCAAAAAGACACAGCTCTTGAATTACCCTGCAAAGGAGGATGGGGACTCGCCCTCAGACTCTGCCCCCACTCCCGCCTCAGACGGATCCCCCTCCACCATGCCCAAATCCAAACCAGCTACCAGGAGGGCCAAAATCAAACCTGGCCCAGCCCTGCCAGGTAGGATGGGCCAATCAGCGGCTAGGAAATCTAAGCTGGTCACCCTCAGGGCGTCCCAGTCTGAAGATGAGGATGAAGATGAGGAAGAAGGAGCATGGAGAGAGGAGGCGCAGGCTGAGGAGGACACCCACAATCCCACAAGCCCAGAGGAGGAGAATCAGGCACCTGCGTTCATCCCCATGAGCCTTCGCTCGCCACAACCTGTCGCCACAGAGGTTGAGGAGACCATGGAGGAGGTGAAAGGGGTGACACACTTACCATTTTCACACTACTGAGCTTAGTAGTAATGCACTGGCCTGGTTACACATCCCCTTTAATTGCTCCACCATAATTGCACCATAGTTGCTGGAAGGGTCCATGTGTAAAGAACAAATCTGAGCCACTATGGAATGGGTTGGCTCAATGCTTTGAAAAAGGTTATTCTACTGTCCCGGGGATCTAGATCCTACATAATGGATCTATTTGTATTTATTTTTAGGTTATTTTATTATTATTTTAGACAATTCACAGTTGCATCCCATTGGTTTACCCATTTGAATTCACTCTCCGACTTGCTATTCACAAAGCGGCTTTAGTTGTCCTACACGTTGGAAACCCAGCACAACCCACCCTGTGTATGTCTTTTTATTCATTTATTTATCATGCATGGTTTTTCTATCCTGTAACCTCCCTTCCATCCTGTCATCCTCTCCCCCGCTCACAGCTCGATATCTCCGTCAACGTGCCTGATGTCCTGGGTATTTCCCATGATGCATTCTGCCCTGACTCGTCATGCGAGCGGGCACAGGGTGGTGAAATGGGCACAGTGCCCTGTGAACATCAGTTGGACCTGTTAGTAGTAAGTCATCATGTGCCCTGTCCTGTCTGTCTACCATCCCTCCTTCATCCATGTTTTTGACCAACATTTTGTCATCAATAGCTAGGTTTCCATCCAATTAGTGACAGATTTTCAGGTGAAAATTCTCAAATCTGCATAAAAAATATATATAAACATTTTCCTACCAGAGATGTTTCAATCAAACAGACTTATAAAAGGCTGTGTGTGATAACGTAGTGCACATAAAAATAACTTTTTACGGTTAATTTCCCAAGTGCCCGGAGGAGGAAAAAACAAGTAAAATGGGTTTACATCGCCTTTTCAACTCTACTGATGGTTCAGTCGCAAAAAAAGAGTTATATACCAACTGTGCCCACTCTAGTCTTGTCACAAGCGCTCCAGCCAACAGCTCGCAGATACAGTGTGGGTCGCCTCCCAACATTATGGGATTTTAGGGGATTTTTATTTGTCAAAACGGCAGCCAAGCATCGATCATCATGTCACCAGAATAAGTCCCTCGATATTTATGGGAAAGGAGCATCAAACTCATCACTGTGCACTTTCACCACCCTGTGAAGTTTATTTCATCTGTAGCCTAATAAACTGCATGCTTGGTAGTGGGAGGACCACACATCGCGTGACTCAAGTTTACTACGTTCTGATGGTTATTATATTATTATTTGCACATTAAGGCGGTTCTCACTGCCATTTCTCACATAATACATTTTCCAGACACTAAAAGATGCCGAACAAACGAATTCTCAACATTTCTGAAATTGTACCAGTATTTACTGTTTCCATCAGTCCGTTCGTGACTTTTTTCATGTGTCAGGCAATTCATCCGTATTAAATGGTTGGATAGAAATCTGGTTATAGTTTCATATTTGAGATTCAGTATATAGCACCTTTCAGAAGTTCTCTGTGTTAAATTGAAATCACAAGCATCCAATTGGGTCAAGCACGGCTGCTGTTTTGCTCCAGACTCTGTCTATGTTATGAGGACTAATGTTTTTGTTTTCTTCGTTCTAGGATGTGATAGACTTCCTGTCTCCAGATAACATGGAAGGTAGGTTGGTCCTTTCAAGAGCTGATATCTATTGTACCACTCTTAAGTAAAAAAATATATACAAAATATAAACGCTCTCCCTCACACCACTAACTATTGAATGTTCAACTGTTTCTCTTCTCCTCTCCCCTCTGTGTTCCAGTATCTGAGGAGAGCTACAACGAGGCAGCTAGAACCCTTCTGGCCATCGGCAACCTCACCCACCTGTCTCAGGCGGCTGAGGCCTTCACTGCCGGAGCAGATGATATCATCACGGAAGAACGTTCAAATGAGGACCAACTGTACCAGATGACACCACAGCCCACTGACCAATCACAAACTAGCACCATTCCTTCTGAATCTCTTAGGGTCACTGAGGCATCACGAATCGCTGAGGATTCTGTACCTGTTGCCTCGTCAACAACAGCCTCTGTCCCTGTCACCACGACAACAGCCTCTATCCCAGACTCCAAAATAACAGCCTGTGTCATAATTACCATGGCAACAGCCTCTGTCCCAGTCACCACGACAACATCCTCTCCTCCAGTCACCTTTACCACAACGGCCTCTATCCGAGTCACCACATCAACGGCATCTGTCCCAGTGCCTCAGAGCAGTGATATGCCCACTCTAGAAACTCCACCCATAGAGGGGCCTCTCAGACAGATGGAGGGGACTGATATTGGACACGCCTCCAAGATGGAATCAGGTTCTGAAGTGTCAGAGGGCTCAGAGCAACAGACAACCTCACAGAGCAGGAGGAGCCACTTCCCTATGGTCAAACCCAACGTGGGACGGGCTGCCAGGACCACACAACCCAAACAGACGACCACTCCACTGTCAGAACCAACACAGACTACCACCACACTCTCTGAACCACCACTTGAGCCTATGCTGAATATCACCACAACCTCAGAACCACAGCCTACCATGCATATCACCACAGAACCACCACTGCCTACTGAGAGTATTAACACAGAGTCAGAAACGCAGCCCAAACAGAGAACTACCACACACTCAAAATCACAAACCACCACCACACACTCCAAGCACCAGCCCACCACAAATATTATCCCACACTCAGAACCACCGCCCATTCAGAAAACCAGAATAGCGTATTCAAAACCACAGCCTACATTGAATACCACCACAAACACACTCTCAAAACAACAATCTACACAGAGTACCACCATACTCTCACAACCACAGCCCACCCCGAGCCTTGAGCAGCCAAGTCCAGTTACCTTCATGCCCATAGTCCCAGAGTCCCCTCTGACATCATCAGAGGAGGTGAAGGGTCACGATGGCCGTAAGGGAAATACTTCCTCTTCCCTCAGTGCTGGAGGGTCCCAGTCAGGGACATCAGATTCAGACCAGCCCAAACAGACAGGTCCTCTAACCCGTAGGGCCCGTTTACCTAAACCCAAACCCAACTTGGGTCTCACCGCCAAAGCCGCTACACGCTCTGCAGTCCAGGTACCAGAAAGCAGGCCAAGCACTGAAGTCCAGACACCAGAGGAAGCTGATGAGGTTCCCATGGAAATACAACAGATCCACCAAGTCGTCCCCCTTTCTGACATCATCGATACTACCCAGGTAGGGCTATTATAAATATCAGCTATTGGTTTAGCCTAAATGCTATTTATAATTGAATGTGTTCCAACAAATATGTCTAATTGTGTTGCAGTTGCATTACCTGTGTGTGTGTGTGTGATTTTATTCATAGGAGGAAATACAACAGATTCACCAAGTCATCCCTCATCCACCCATAGAGGGGCCTCTCAGACAGAGGGAGGGGACTGATATTGGACACGCCTCTCAGGTGGAATCAGGTTCTGAAGTGTCAGAGGGCTCAGAGCAACAGACAACCTCACAGACCAGGAGGAGCCACTTCCCTAAGGTCAAACCCAATCTGGGACGGGCTGCCAGGACCACACAACCCAAACAGACTACCACCACAATGTCAGAACCACCACTAGATTCTATGCTGAATATCACCACAACCTCAGAACCACAGCCTTCCATGATTATCACCATAGAGCCACCACTGCCTACTGAGAGTATTAACACAGAGTCAGAAACGCAGCCCAAACAGAGAACAACCACACACTCAAAATCACAACCCACCACAAATATCATCCCACACTCAGGACCACAGCCCAGTCAGAGAACCAGAGTAGCGCATTCAAAACCACACCCTACATTGAATACCACCACACAGTCAGAACCACCCCAGCCCACACTAAATTCCACCACAAACACACTCTCAAAACAACAATCAACACAGAGTACCACCAAACTCTCACAACCACATCCCACCCCAAGCCTTGAGCAGCCAGGTCCAGTTAGACTCAGACCCAGAGTCCCAGGGTCACCTCTGAGAGCATCAGGAGAGGTGAAAGGTCACGATGGCTCAAAGGAAAATACTTCCTCTTCCCTCCGTGCTGGAGGGTCCCAGTCAGGGACATCAGACTCAGACCAGCCCAAACAGACAGGTCCCCCAACCCGCAGGGCCCGTTTACCTAAACCCAAACCCAACTTGGGTTGCACCGCCAAAGCCGCAACATGCTCTGCAGTCCAGGTACCAGATGTGGCTTCCAGACCCAAATCTGAGGTCCAGAGACTAGATACTGGACCCTGCCTTAAAGTACAGACACCAGAGGAAGCTGATGAGGTTCCCATGGAAATACAACAGATCCACCAAGTCGTCCCCCTTTCTGACATCATCGATACTACCCAGGTAAGGCTTTTATAAATATCAGCTATTGGTTTAGCCTAAATGCTATTTATTATTTAATGTGTTCCAACAAATATGTCTGATTGTGTTACAGTTGCTTTACCTGTGTGTGTGTGTGATTTTATTCATAGGAGGAAATACAACAGATTCACCAAGTCATCCCTCATCCACCCATAGAGGAGGGGCCTCTCAGACAGAGGGAGGGGACTGATATTGGACACGCCTCTCAGGTGGAATCAGGTTCTGAAGTGTCAGAGGGCTCAGAGCAACAGACAACCTCACAGACCAGGAGGAGCTACTTCCCTAAGGTCAAATCCAACCTGGGACGGGCTGCCAGGACCACACAACCCAAACAGACGACCACTACACTTTCAGAACCAACACAGACTACCACCACACTGTCAGAACCACCACTAGATTCTATGCTGAATATCACCACAACCTCAGAACCACAGCCTTCCATGATTATCACCATAGAACCACCACTGCCTACTGAGAGTATTAACACAGAGTCAGAAACGCAGCCCAAACAGAGAACAACCACACACTCAAAATCACAACCCACCACAAATATCATCCCACACTCAGGACCACAGCCCAGTCAGAGAACCAGAGTAGCGCATTCAAAACCACAGCCTACATTGAATACCACCACACAGTCAGAACCCCCCCAGCCCACACTAAATTCCACCACAAACACACTCTCAAAACAACAATCAACAGAGAGTACCACCACACTCTCACAACCACAGCCCACCTCAAGCCTTGAGCAGCCAGGTCCAGTTACACTCAGACCCATAGTCCCAGAGTCACCTCTGAGGTCATCAGAAGAGGTGAAAGGTCACGATGGCCATAAGGGAAATACTTCCTCTTGCCTCCGTGCTGGAGGGTCCCAGTCAGGGACAACAAACTCAGACAAGCCCAAACAGACAGGTCCCCCAACCCGCAGGGCCCGTTTACCTAAACCCAAACCCAACTTGGGTTGCACCGCCAAAGCCACTACACGCTCTGCAGTCCAGGTACCAGAAAGCAGGCCAAGCCTTGAAGTCCAGACACCAGAGGAAGCTGATGAGGTTCCCATTGAAATACAACAGATCCACCAAGTCTTCCCCCTTTGTGACATCATCGATACTACCCAGGTAAGGCTATTATAAATATCAGCTATTGGTTTAGCCTAAATGCTATTTATAATTTAATGTGTTTAACAAAGATGTCTGATTGTGTTGCTGTTGCATTACCACAGTGTGTTTTTAAAGGGTGTGTATGATTTTATTCATAGGAGGAAATACAACAGATTCACCAAGTCATCCCTCATCCACCCATAGAGGAGGGGCCTCTCAGACAGAGGGAGGGGACTGATATTGGACACACCTCTCAGGTGGAATCAGGTTCTGAAGTGTCAGAGGGCTCAGAGCAACAGACAACCTCACAGACCAGGAGGAGCCACTTCCCTAAGGTCAAACCCAACCTGGGACGGGCTGCTAGGACCACACAAACCAAACCCCAACAGACTAACACCACACTGTCAGAACCACCACAGACTACCAACACACTCTCAGAGCCACAGCCCATTCAGAGAACCAGAGTAGCGCATTCAAAACCACAGCCTGCATTGAATACCACCACACAGTCAGAACCACTCCAGCCCACACTAAATTCTACCACAAACACACTCTCAAAACAACAATCAACAGAGAGTACCACCATACTCTCACAACCACAGCCCACCTCAAGCCTTGAGCAGCCAGGTCCAGTTACACTCAGACCCATAGTCCCAGAGTCACCTCTGAGGTCATCAGAAGAGGTGAAAGGTCACGATGGCCCTAAGGAAAATAGTTCATCTTCCTTCAATGCTGGAGGGTCCCAGTCAGCGACATCAGACTCGGAACAGCCCAAACAAACAGGTCCCCCAACCAGGAGGGCCCGTTTACCTAAACCCAAACCCAACTTGGGTCTCACCGCCAGAGCCGCTACGCGCTCTGCAGTCCAGGTACCAGAAGGCAGGCCAAGCCCTGAAGTCCAGACACCAGAGGAAGCTGATGAGGTTCCCATGGAAATACAACAGATTCACCAAGTCTCCCCCCTTTGTGACATCATCGATACGACCCAGGTAAGGCTATTATAAATGTCAGCTATTGGTTTAGCCGGTTGCATTACCCCAGTGTGTTTTTAAAGTCTGATCTGTGTGTGTGGTGTTTGTATTCATAGGAGGAAATGGAACAGATTCACCAAGTCATCTCTCTTACTGACGTCATTGATTCTACCCAGGTAATTAATTGTATTCCTACCCAAAGATGCCTGGTTGCGTGTAGAAATGTGCTCCTAAGATATGCGTCTCATCTCTGTGTGTCCGACGTTTATATTCACAGGGCGATATGTCTGTCTTTACGGAGGGAAGCTTTTTCTCGCAACAAAGTGATGCTATCTTCATACAGCACTCAGAAACGTCTGTGTCGACTGCTCCGTTGGACCAGGCCCAGTCAGACCCAGATGAGCCTATATTCATCCTCTCCCTGACTGAAATCCCAGTGCTCCCCGCAGGGGAGGAGAATGGCTGCACATCCCAGACCCTCTCTGAGCCTTTCCTTTTTCTACCAGACGCAGGCGCTCAACTGCAGCAGAGGTTAGTGCCTGTCAGTCATCACTAACCCCTTTTCCACTCAGCCCCCCCCCCTCCCACAAATGCAATTTATCTCCCAAATGAATGTACATTTTCTCCTCTTCCCCTCATTCTTTCTCTCTTTCGTCCCTCTTTCGTGTACTCTGTCCCTTCACCTTGCATATTCTTCTCCTCTCCTTCAGCAGTGATATTGTTGCCCCCGGAGGTGGTTTGGAGAAAGGGAATGCTGGTGTCCTCTGTGAAGTCCCTGAGCCTATGTCAGTGGATGAGGTCCTTCCTCAACCCTCATACACCAGTATCAAGGAAGTGGAGTCTGGCTCCACGGTGGGTCCAGTAGGTGTGTGTGCCTCGGCCAAACCCTCAGAAGACTCCATGGCTGATGCAGAGACTAGTGAGGACACGCATCCTCCTTCTAAGAAGAGGAAAGCGCCAGAGAGAGCCAGGAGAGGTGGGCACAGAGTACACCGTAATGCATCTAATACAATGTGTAGAACACTTACTCTCCATCGTCTGTTTGTTCGTTCATTCATTCGATTCCGTTCATTCATCCGTCCATCCATTTTATTGTGTAAAATTCTCCTAATATAATTCTGTCTCTGCTTGTGCGAAGTAGACAAACTGCAGGTGAGACCTAACACTGCAGTAAGGGAACAGACCAGTTGTTCGGCCCCTGCCAAGGAGGCTGTGTCACCCATTACCCCAGACCAGACACCCTCTTTGACCACTACCACCCTCGACACTTACCACCCCACTGCCTCCAGTCCCCTGGCCCAGCCAGGCCCCTCCGTCACGGGAACTGTATCACGACAGGGGGTGGCTGATGAGCCACAGCAGGGGACTGTGGGCTGTTTCGATCGTACAGAGACGGAGCACACGCCGACTGGAGGGGAGGACAATAGTTCTGGGGCGGAGTCTCAGGCTGCCCGTCAAATTACACCGCTGGCTATGAGTGGCCCCTTGAGCAGGTGATTTGTCTGAAATGCATTCGTTCTTATACCTGTCACTCTCCCCCTGTTTGTACTATCTATTAGTTATGAACTCCTCAATTAAAGATTAAGTCGTTAGTAGCTCAAAGGACCTGCTGTTGTATTATAGTTAATTGACAGGACACATTCGATTGTCTTCCATTGATTCGATTGATTAGGAGTGTTAATAATTATTGATTTTAAATATTTTGTATGTTCCTTCCCCCTACAGGCCTGGTAGGAGACCCAGAGGATTCCTGTCTTTCATGTCCAATAAGAACGCCTCCCCTGTAGCTGCCCCCCCCCGAGGTACCAGAGCAGCCGCTCGGAGGCCCCAGGTCAACACCACCCGCCCAGGGGGGAAACGGGCTGCTCCTGCTCCTGCACCTTCCACCACAACCAGAACCATGCTTTCACCTTCCATAATGCATTACACCACCACCCCCACTAGGGCCCCCAGAACCACCACTAAGCCAGATTCTTCTGCCAGGGTGACTCAGGAAAAACCCTCTGATGCCCTGGCCTTACACTCAGACCCAGAGCCCAGTACTTCCCTGTGTACTACAGCTACTGAGGTAAAGAGATGGACAACATCTGGTGATACAGTATTTTACCTATGAACTTTGCAAAAAAACAAAACATTAACCGACTGTTGTGGGTATGATCTTGTATTTTTGGGGGGTTTAAATTATGAGAAACAGAACCCTCATTGTACTCCTGTCCCTCTCGCTATCTCTCCCTCCCCATCTCTCTCCACCAGTCCTCTCAGGTGCCAGCCGCCCAGCCCAGTGCGTCTCCCTGTGTGGACAGCGGTTCAGCAGACGAGGAACCCATCAACGTGTCCCAGTACTTCTTCAGTGACATCTTCACCGAGGTCGAGGAGAATGAGGGATGAGAGGCGGAGGAAGGGAAAGGAGATCAAAAAGGCACTCTTTGACTCTTTGTTTGAATCAAACTGGAGAACAAAATGTTAAATATTTAAGAAAACATGTTTTTGTATCTACCACTGAAATTACGTTTCTGCTTGCTTGTGTTTATGCGAACAAGGTTTCATGCTTACAGCGAACAGATTTGGTCACAAGATGGCAACAGTGAAACCAAACTAGGGATAATTCCTCTTCAAATTTTTGGGGGGACCAAACTGGCGCGCCTTTGAGCTACTTTCCTATATTGAACGATTACGCTTTTTTGGCTCTTTTACCCCAATCATATCATCTAGCCTATTGAGTAATCTATTCATTCTAATAACATATTTATATTTATTTGGTTTACATCTTTTCAAACCACACCAAGCCAGACATTCATGATAATTTCCCTCTATCTGCAAGAAGGAGAATACTTGAAATCAGTGTCAACTCACTCTACTACAGGGACTTTCACATTCAAATTTGTGTTCTTATTTTAAAATTGTTTACATAGGTAGCCATTGTCTAAACATGAGCATTGTGTGTATATATGTTTATTATAATTTAGATCAGATATATTGGAGGGGTATGTACCCTTAACATTTACTTTGGTTTTTCAATATTCATGCATGAACAAGACCCAGCTTTGCAGCTTGAGGGACAGCACAGCAATGTCTCTTTATTTCATGCTCGCTGAAGATACAGGAAATATAATTTAAAATGGCGCTGGAACAGAATCCTCTAGTTTAATCCATGTACAGTGACAAACTCACAGAAACAGTGCACAGATCATGAGTCCAATTTCAGTTCTCAATTATTGATTATGTTCTGCAGCCACTGTTGGTTCAAACTAACATAGCTGTTCTGTAGCTCATGTAAAATATGTTAATAAAGTTTTATACGTTAATGTCTACTTTATGTTTCATGTGTTGTGATAACAGATGAGAAAATAACATTTGATAACTAGGCCTTGTTGCCTTTTTAAGGGCCTTAAGCGAGATTTAGCTGCCCACCTCGCAGGAAAAAAAGTTTTAGTGCCTCCACTTGGCAGTGGGTAGTTTTTCAGTTAAGAACAAATTGTTATTTTACAATAATGGCCTACCCTGGCCAAAACCTCCCCTAACCCGGACGACGCTGGGCCAATTTGTGCGGCGACCTATGGGACGCCCGGTCACAGCTGGTTGTGATACAGCCCAGGATCGAACCAGGGTCTGTAGTGACGCCTCTAGCACTGAGATGCAGTGCCTTAGATCGCTGCGCCACTAAGGTGCCCTTGATTTATGCCAAATTCGTATATCAGTGTGAGAGTGAATAACAATTGATGGGGAGTTCAGTCCCCCTTAGCATATGCCCTGCCGTCCGGATGGTAATTTTGTTATGATTACCTACCAATTTAAGAAGTGTTAGCTGACATGGGCTAATTGAGTGACTGACAAAACAAGTGGGAAACTGCTTATGTACTACCACATTTTTTTAATTGCACCTTGTGTTTTCTACTTTTCTAATTCTCAGCAGTACTTTAAGAACCTGACTGGGTTCCTGAGGTTTTTTGGTCTGGGTCCCCTAGCGGCCAAAGGGCCCTACGCTCAGCTCGTAGGAAGAGGTGGCTTTGCAGAGGCCGACTTGAAAGTGAGAATGTAGAGCTCTGTTTTGACATTGGTCTTCTGTCAGTTGACCAGCAGGAGGCAGTCTAGCTACACAATTATTACTGCTTTTTGCAGACCAGCTATGTAGCAGAACCTTATGGCAACATAAGAAATCTGTAACAAAGTTATTAAAAAACACATTGTTCAGATATCTTAGTTCGGCTCAACAGAAATCAAGAGAGCAACCTCTCAAAAGCCTTTAAAGTGCAATGGAAACATATTTTTGTTGCTGTGTGTGCATAAAGGGGATGGGGGAGGAACGTGCAGATGTTTCATTCCCAAGCAGCATAGAGAGGCAGGGGAGATCGTAGGGGTTGCTAGGTGACCTCACTACATAAATATTTCACCCTCTCACAGGCAGTGCCCCGCCTTCTGTTGGTCCATATTGAAGACAGATAGGGTCATTCACTTTTATAGACTCTGCTATTGAATTAATCAGGGGGTTTCCAACCGTTTCCATCCTCCCTAGATAAAAATTAAAAAAAATGAAAACATTGCATCAGAAAAGGCTGGTGGGAGGAGATATAGGAGGACGGGCTCATTGTTATGGCTGGAATGGAATCAATGGAACAGAGTGAAATGTGTTGTTTCCATCTGTTTGGTACCATTCCATTGATTCCAATCCAGCCATTACAATGAGTTTGTCCTCTTATAGCTCCTCCCACCAGCCTCTTCTACTGTGCATCACTTGCCAATCAATGATTTTAGACAGTATTAACTGTCTCTGATTATGAACAAGCAATTGTAAAATGGCAAATTGTGTGAATTGGCTCCTGGGTGGGTGTAATGAAGTCCAAATATAGGGAATATGGGAATTATGTATCACATAGCAGCAGAAAACAGCAGAAAGCTGAGGGTGCTGTGGCACCCCCTGAAAAATCAGAAGAGAAAAAAATACAAAAATTGAAATAAAAGTTGTACTGTGAGCCTTTAACAGTGTCAACTAAAAAGGAATGAAGAGATGATTTAAGTTCAAGTAGAAATAAATTGCATTCGCAAAGTATTTCAAGAAACTGGAAAACATATAAAGCAAGCATTTTTTAATTCCACAAGTATTACCAGATTAACTTTTGTACAGATAATTATTAGACTGAAGTTACAAATGCTGGTAAACATTCAAATACGTTTTAGTTTAAATGCATTAAATTAGTGCAAATGCACAAAATTTGTGCAATGGGCCTTTACTAGCACTGTATTAGAAGACAAATATAGACCTCTTCAGTGCAGGCATATTTTTTCCCCCTGCACCCCCAAACTACTACATGTAAGAAGTAGTAAAGCTTCCCTTGATAGTGGATGTTAAAGGGAAACCAGATCAGTGTTATCTGCAGCCACCACCCATTGCATGCAGGTATCAAATGTGCTGCAAACGAGATCGACTTGCACCTACTGAGTGAGTTCGATTAAACTGAACAGCGGTGCACCGGTCTATGGCCTGTGACATGACGGCCAAAAGCAGTGAGGGAGGAGCGACTCCTGGATTGCCCTTCTCAAATCGAAGAGTATTCTGCGCCACTCGGTCATGTTGTCAACAAGGCAGCATGGTGCATTGTATTGTTCAGAAACATGTATCACTTTTCCATAAAATACACTGAACAAAAATATAAACCCAACATGTAAAGTATTGGTCCCATGTTTTATGAGCTAAAATGAAATGATCCCAGAAAATGTCCATACACATAAAAAGCATATTGTTCTTGTGCACAAATTTGCATACAACCCTGTTAGTGAGCATTTCTCCTTTGCCAAGATAATCCATCCACCTAACAGGTGTGACATATCAAGAAGCTGATTAAACAGCATGATCATTACACAGGAAAGCCTTGTGCTGGGGACAATACAAGGCCACTTTAAAATGTGCAGTTTTGTCACACAAGACAATGCTACAGATGTCTTATGTTTTGAGGGAGTGTGCAATTGGCATGCTGACTGCAGGAATGTCCACCAGAGCTGTTGCCAGATAATTGAATGTTCCTTTCTCTACCATAAGCCGCCTGCAACATTGTTTTAGAGAGTTTGGCAGTACATCCAAATGTTCTTACAACTACAGACCACGTGTAACTATGGCTTAAGCCCGGGAGGAAGCCCAGTTCCATAACGAATGCAATCACTTTTCACCCAACGCAAACTCCTCCCACCGGAGTAACATGGGCCAAATAATTGAATCCCCTCAATGTTTAGAGGTTGGCTCCGCTAGCCTTCGCTCTGATTGGAGAAACTGGCTCCTATACAGAGGGAAACCTTGAGTTACCGCGGACTGGCTGTAATGGGGGGCCTGGCCCCGGGCACTCAACCGTCAGAATTAGCTAATTGTTATACAATATAGCTAGGTAGCTAATTAAAAACGGTGGCAGTCTGGTTAAGGTAGGCTTGTATGGGGTTCTCTCCACGCAAGTTTGCATGTGATTTTATACCTACGCGAATGCAACACGGTTGCAGTGAACTTCAGCAGCGCGAGCTAGCCCAGCCCCCGCTAGCTGGCTAGCGAACGAGAATTTGCTAGCGGATCGGGGCTTCAGTCCGTAAGTAGCGACATCGAATTATAATGGTCTGTTCTATGTTAGTAAAAGCGACTCTAACTATGTGGGTTAACTAGCGAGTTGCCAAACTGGCATGGAATTTGTGCTGCACTGTCATACAGCGCGAGCCACTGCTATCAGCCTCAGCCGTAGACGGTGTGCTAAACTAGCTAGCTAACATTAGCTACACTATACTAACCCCTGTGTTTTGAGAGGCTAGTAAAACCACTGCAATTTCCTTGACGCAAACTCTATCCTTTAGACCAGGGTTATTCCTCTCTTGTCCTACGAGGTTCGGAGCCGGTTGGTTTTCTGTTCTATCTGCTAATGAATTGCACTCACCTGGGGGGATGAAGAGAAATAAGCAATGAAACTGGCTTCGATGTCCAGAGTTTAATATGAGGTCTTTAGATTGTTTTTAACCCATAGAATCCAGCATGTGTTACGTTTACGCAGCAGCATTGCTATTTTCATTTGGTATCTAGGCAGCTGCTAATTCGGGGATTGCGTGGATCTATATTTAGACACAAAGACCGATGGAGTCATTCTTTGTCTGCTTGCTGCACAAATGCATTTGATAAGCTCTGACTGCATGGCACATTACTGTGCATTGAAATGCGGCTTATTTTATGTACACTGACTGTCATTGACTGCATGCATGAATTACACTTTTTTATGATGTCTGCAGTGCCTTGAGTAGTAGACTGGGAAAAGAATTCGGCCCTGACATTTTATCCACATCACTGTGCGCGCTGCCAACTCCAGCCCCATACACACCCTACTTAGACACAGACATTAGTGCTGACACAACATCGGCACTACAGTGCCGCGTTTCTCAACCATTTCGGTACCAATGACTGGCGAGACGTGGTCCTCGTTTTCATTCAACCAGCTCATGTTTAAAAGAAATGTAAACACACCACTAGAGATACAGCTTAGCGCTGTGACTGTCACTCTGTTCTGGCCATTTTGTTTGCCACCCTGGTGTGTTGTCTGTCTCACCACACTGCTTTTTCGTTGTTCTCAGTCTCAGGGTTTTGTTAACTGGTAATAGGCGGCGTTTGGCAGATAAAATAAATAAATAGAAAATCCTCAAAATAAAATTGGCACCGGCCAATTAATTGTCCAGGAGAAGAAACGATTCCATAGCAAAATAATGCTTTTTAGCATTTTAGAAATACCAGTCGATGGAAATACATTTGACTGGTAATGCTTATCGGTCTATGGGTTAATTTGCATAATTTAGCGGAATTAAATTGGTGTGTGTGTGTGTGTGTGTGTGTGTGTATATACATAATGAATATACTGTATCTTATTTATCACATGCGTGCAGAGCCTTAAAGCGAAAAATCTGCAACAGCATCCCAAACAGCGAATGCATAAGCAACAAAAGACAGGCTTCATCAGCGCGTCACACACCACTTTGCAATGAGCTGGAGGCAGTATGCATTTTGAAAACATGTACTTAATTGTTTGAAACCTGAACATTTTACTACATATTATGAGGCATGTCTTACCTTGCTTCAAAGTAGCCTAGCCAAAATCATTTTATATAAACTCTTTCATTGTCCAGTAGTCAAAGACACAATCCTAGTCATGTAGCAACCCATGCTAGTTTTTGTATATTAGATCTCTCCACTTTCTAAATGTCTTAACATATATTTCAATCTCTTGTCAGCATAAAACCGCTCGCAAGTGCCGTGCGCTTTTAACAAAATGTGTTTTCCTGCTGCGCTTATAATGTGAAGAAATGAGTTCAACATTTTAAACTTAAAGTTTTGATCTGTTGCATCAGACTCGTTATTTTCATTTTTGTTGTATATTGTCTAGGCCTACTGGTTGTATGGATTTGGGTTCTATCGTCCCACAGCTGTCCCAACGTCTGTTTGGAATAGTCTAGTTCTTTCGCGATAAACTGAACGATATAATAGGTAAACTTGTCTAATATGGTGATTCCAAGAACACAGGATGAGATGTTACTATGCTTTGTGCAAGCACTTCCAAGAGTTAATTTCACCAGGGTCACTGTTCATTTGGGGAGCGCATCGTCAGTAGTGTACCTTTGGTTCCTAGGGTGTTTCGGAGATTGAAAAAGTAGATTGACATAGGCTAGTGATTCTGCTGTTGGTTGCTCTTCTTGTTGGCTGGGGAAAAAGTAAATGTGGACAGTTATTCAAAAATCTTAAAAGTTGTCATCAGAATTTGGTAGGAAGTACCACACATCGTTGCATCGTTGTAAATCAGAACTTGTTCTCAACTTGCCTACCTGGTTAAATAAAGGTGAAATAAAAAAATAAAAAAAATAGGCTTACCTCCCTCCCTCCCGTGATGTAGTACAGGACTGGAGCTAGAGAGCGGTTCCTGTCTGTACTTCTAAGATCCTTCTAGGCTGCTCAGCTTGCTACAATATCTGGCTAGGCTAACCTCCCTTCTTCTCGGCTGTTGTGCTAGTGGAGCAGAACTGGGGTTATAGGTCAATGGGCTGGAGCTGTGTCTACAGACTCTGTAGGGCAGTGTCTCAAGCAGGACACTGTCTGTATCCTGTGAGTCTCTCAAGTGGTTTTGAGTCAGGCTCAGTACGGAGGACCTACGCTGGGGGTAAATTTGACCTCGTTTGACTGGTGCGTCCTGGATGAGTTTCAAGCTGCAGTCAGGGAAGTGGAAAGGACAGTCTTTATGCTTTAAACAGGTGGCCTGGCCTACTTTCTGTACTGTAATACAGACTAACTCCTGTTATTCATCAAACAGTTGTATTTCATGCTTGTCTCTCTTGGTCTTAGGTATCAGCTTAACCCTCAAACGGAAATGAACACAAGCTATGATGAATCCTTTGAGGTAAGAACTTCTGCGTCATAATTATGTCAGACAGCCAAGTCCCTTAATGAATGACAGTGCAGGGCTACTGTAGTATTTATTGGTCTGTAAAGATGTCATAAGCTAATAATAGCTGCTGACATACAGTTGAAGTTGGAAGTTTACATACACTTAGGTTGGAGTCCATTAACTTGTTTTTCAACCTCTCCACAAATGTCTTAACAAACTATAGTTTTGCCTATCGGTTAGGACATCTACATTGTGCATGACACAAGCAATTTTTCCAACAATTGTTTAGACAGATTATTTCACTTCTATATCACTTATGTTTTCACACTGTATCACAATTCCAGTTGGTTAGGTGTTTACATACACTAAGTTGACTGTGCCTTTAAACTACTTGGAAAATTCCAGAAAATTAAGTCTTGGCTTTAGAAGCTTCCGATAGGCTAATTGACATCCTTCGAGTCAATTGGAGGTGTACCTGTGGATGTATTTCAAGGCCTACCTTCAAACTCAGTGCATCATGGGAAAATCAAAAGAAATCAGCCAAGACCTCAGGAAAAAAAATGTAGGCCTCCACAAGTCTGGTTCATCCTTGGGAGCAATTTCCAAACGCCTGAAGGTACCACGTTCATCTGTACAATAGTACGCAAGTATAAACACCATGGGACCATGCAGCCGTCAGACCGCTCAGGAAGGAGATGCATTCTGTCTCCTCGAGATGAACTTACTTTGGTGCGAAATGTGCTAATCAATCCCAGAACAACAGCAAAGGACCTTGTCAAGATGCTGGAGGAAACAGGTACAAAAGTATCTATATCCGCAGTAAAACGAGTCCTATATCGACATAACCTGAAAAGCTGCTCAGCAAGGAAGAAGCCACTGCTCCAAAACCACCATAAAGAAGCCAAACTACGGTTTGCAACTGCACATGGGTACAAATATTGTATTTTTTGGAGAAATGTCCTCTGGTCTGGTGAAACAAAAATAGAACAGGTCGGCCATAATGACCGTTGTTATGTTTGGAGGAAAAGGGGGGAGGCTTGTAAGTCGAAGAACACCATCCCAACCATGAAGCACGGGGGTGGCAGCATCATGTTGTGGGAGTGCTTTGCTGCAGGAGGGACTGGTGCACTTCACAAAATAGATGGCATCACAAAGTAGGAAAATGATGTGGATATATTGTAGCAACATCTCAAGACATCAGTCAGGAAGTTAAAAGCTTGGTCGAAAATGGGTCTTACAAATGGACAATAACCCCAGGCATACTTCCAAAGTTGTTGCAAAATGTCTTAAGGACAACTAAGTCAAGGTATTGGAGTGGCCATCACAAAGCCCTGACCTTTAATCCTAAAGAAAATTTGTGGCTAAAACAGAAAAAGTGTGTGCGAGCAAGGAGGCCGACAAAGCTGACTCAGTTACACCAGCTCTGTCAGGAGGAATGGGCCAAAATTCACCCAACTTATTGTGGGAAGCTTGTGGAAGGTTACCCGACACGTTAGACCAAAGTTAAACAATTTAAAGGCAATGCTAACAATCAATTAGTATTTTGATGTGAACTTCTGACCCCCTGGGAATGTGATGAAAGAAATTAATTGGTGAAATAAATCATTCTCTCCTTTTATTCTGACGTTTCACATTCTTAAAATAAAGTGGTGAGCCTAACTGACCTAAAACTATTTTTTTGTAAGATTAAATGTCAGGAATTGTGAAACTGAGTTTAAATGTATGTAAAATTCCAACTTTAACTGTACATGCTGAGAAACCTGCTCTAGGCTAAATTATGGTTAAAGTTTCTTAGTATTGTGTTGTCCGACCCCAAATCTCTACTTACATTTTAGCTGCATTTACAGATGCTTCTTGAATATGTCTTTTGGCAAGTCTCAACATACAGTATTCACATGTGCAGTCAATATATCATATCGAAAACATTGAATTAACATTTGCCTTTCTTAGAGAAGACTGCAAGTCACTGCCAGTCAGACAAAAGGGCATCAGCAACGAAACGGCTCACCATTCCTTCCCTTCCTTCCTGGAAGAAACACCACACTGTCACCCTAAAGAGCAAATGGAAAAATGAAATCTGTATATTTTAGTTTCATATTTCTTTTGTTAACATGTCTCTTTTTTTGGTGTGTGGGGGTATAGACGAGATCATGATGACTCTGAAGTTTCATACCTTCTCTCTCTTATCTGTGATTTATTAACATGTTTGATATACAGTAGCCTGTAAGGGACTCTAAGCCTTGACGATATGTTTTGTATTTCGGGAAGGAGAGGAGAAGACTCAGGAATGTATTAACACCGATACCTGGCCGACTTGAGCAGAGTCTCCTACATCTGAGACCTAGCCTGGTTCCCGAGATCTGTTTGTGCTGTCGTCTGTGACATCGGCAAGATGGCACAAACCGATTTGGAACCAGGCGAGCAGAGGCCCAACATCTGCGTTTTCAAACTCTACCAGTGGCCCCTTTTTTTGGGGGGGGGGGGGGCTGAGTACAGTAACTGACAGGCAGCAGCATGTCATCCACTCTTCCACAGAACACAGTTGAAACAGCTGCTGGATCCTCCATGCATGTTTTAATACTCATTCAGTTCTATCTGCTCTGTTCACCTCACACACTCATCAGCATTGATCTCTGCTTAACACCGTGTGTAGTTAGGCCTAGACTTATATCATTGTCTGTACAAACACACTTAAAAAATCTAATCAAATGTTTATTTGTGACATGCTTCATTAACTACATGTGTAGACTAACAGTAACATTCTTCAATAGTATTTTTTGTACAATTTAAGAGTTTTTAAATCTTGAAAGGGAGTGGTTCGACCTCGACGCATAACCATTCAAACATTGGGTTCGGTATTTTACCTCTAATAGTCCTAATCCTTCAGCTCTTGAGGTGATTCACACCCTTCAGTTCTCAAAAATCCTCTGCTCATTCTCAAAACTCAAATATTTACATTCTCTATAAAGTATTTACTGAGGCTAAGAGTCCCCCCTTTTTTCCATTTTAGATTACTAAATGCTTGGTAGTTCATTCTTTTTTTGTTTTGAAATGTGTTTTTTTTTTTTTTTTTTTACATTTTATGTAGTATTTTAAGTTTCAAATGTTTACGTTGCAAACTAGTATAAAACCACGTGTAGACACAGGCATGTACGCTGTGATGTATAGAAGTAGCTATAGTAGAAATGCATTTGTTTCCTTGTGGTAAGTGAGTGAGATGCTGCCACGGAACTGAGACACTGATGATTGGTGCTATTTTGGACTTTAATCTGCTCCTTGGAAAGGTAGCTGAGATGGGTTTTTTACTTTCATGTTCTGATTAAGGAAGGGGTTGGTTCTTTGACGTCTGGTTATTGTAACTCGGTCTGGATTGGCTTTGTTTTTCCCTTGTCGTTTTCTGTGCGGCTTTCTCATTGGACTTAAGGAAAATATCAACTTCTTTCATGGTAATGTTTTACTAAAGGGGGTGGGGGGGGGTTTAGGTGAGTATTTATGAGGATACACCATGTTGATCGGAGCAATCACAAAACTGCAATCGTTAACACTAGTTACCCTTTAAAACTGAGATGTGCAATCAAAGGGATACGTTGTATCCAGTAGTACCCAGCACAAGTCACTTTTTTAGAGAATGTTTACGTTTTTTGTTTATTTTCTGATTGACAGACAATCTTGAAACCAAGAGTGCATTTTTTCCCCTAACGTGATTGTTTAACAGATCTCCTAAGCGATTTTGCACACTTGTGAGTAATGAAATTGTCACGTATAGAAGACGCCACAGAATGTTAATGTTAGATATCCGCTTCAAGTTGGTTAGCGTAAGTAAACACTGAAACGTAAAGGTTATTTTTAGAAAATGGCACTTGGGAGAACTTGATAGTTAAATTATAAAATGAATGAACACACTTTAATGTGTGTCAAGGCCCAGCCTGTTAGGGTTTGGGTTCAGGGTTTCAACTTTTCTTCACCAGCTGGATATGACTTAATGCTATAGTGAGTCATGTGTGATTATATAATGTTAGTTAACATGAGTCTGGAGTCACATGATGCATATAATCTTGTTTTAGAAAACCATTTTCAGGGCACACATGTATCATAAAGTGATCTCCGTTTTAAAAATATATATATTTTTCATTGTCTTTGAATTATTTAAATGAATGGTTGACTAACCCTTTTTATTAAACAACTAAAACACCAAAGTTTTTTTAATTTTAGCAAAAAAAAATTGACAACTAGGGTTAAGGGCCTTGCTCAAGGGCACATTGACAGATTTTTCTACCAGTTGTCTCGGATTCAAACCAGCAACCTTTCAGTTACTGGCCCAATGCTCTTAACCACTAGGCTATCTGCCACCCTAGCTAGAGATTTAAAACATCAAAGTTATGTCAGTATTTGCAGTTTTGTTTTTGCTTCCCTTTTTTATATTGTTAAATATTCTAATTAATATAATAATAACCAACTTGAAAGCCCACTTTAGTTTTCTTTGTCTTCCATTCTCCCTCGATATTGGGACCTATTGAACCAGCATGTTCTGGTCTTGTTAATTGCGTGCTCTCTTTTCGTCATTGTGGTTTTTGTTTTGTGAAAAAAAAAATATATATATATCTTCTTGCAATTCTTTCCTCATAGACTACTTAATATGAATTCTGTTTTGTACATAGCAAAGTGACTAGCGTAGGCAGGATGTGTTGCGTGATGTATTCAGTATTTACCACTAAGGTTGAAAAAAATATATATACAGTATGCCAGCTTTGGAAAAATGATTATAACGATGCGCTTAACTTACAGTATCCCATGTACTTTACTTTGGCAATTTTAGAAGTAGTGCAATAAATATGCAAGCTTGTAATTTGGTGTTTTATCTGATGTGTGTGTGGCGTCTTCTTTCCAGTGCTGTAGGAAACTTGTGCAATTGTGCTTTGTTAGAGAAGCCTGCCTGACTGGTCTTGGAATACAGTTTCAAAAAGTCATGTGATTTTTTTTTCTTTTTCAAGCTGTGGTTTTTAACCATTGGTGGCAAACAGCAGAGAGCCAGGTATCCAGAGAGCAGAGCCAAAGTGTGGTTGTACAGTTCCTATGGCTTCCAAGCGGATATTCCTTACAACGTAGTTGCGCCACGGCAAAATCATTAGTCACGGCAAATAAATATGTAACATGGAAACATATTTCTGCTGAAGCACACTTTGAAGATGCTAGAGCAGTCCATATTTTTTCCCCCTCTGAAAACAAAACGAGTAACAAAGTACCAGTTGTCTTCAAAAAAAAATTCAGCGAGAACCCCATTTTCGCCATATTTTTTCCCCGCCAATTCTCACGAGCCCGTCCCAAATCTAATGACACAACCTTTAAACTCTGTGTGTATATATATATACTAATTAATTGAATGTTAAGAAATATATTGGTTTATTTAAGAAAATAAAGCCATACATTTACTCAATAGTATTGTTTTAGATTATCTTACAGATAAAAATCTGTACTCTTTTTTTTTTTTTTTTTTTTTTTTTTTTTTTTTTTTTTTGGGTTACAAAAATGTATTTGGCGACCCCAGCTTTGATTACCACTGGAATAGTTCACCTATTTACATAACTTGTTTTGTGGGAGTGAACTATTCCTCTTGTGGAGCATTCAAGTGTGTCATGGGGAGGGAAACATGCATTATGACAAGCAGTTGTATTGGCCTTTTGTTAGAGGGAGAATTCCAACTTTCCACAACCTACTTTTATTTATTTCTCAACTCCTAAAATATATGCGAACAGCACCATTTTAAACCCAGAGTTTATAGCAGCACAAGATGACTTAAGAAGTAACCGATCTGTTAGGCTACTTGTTTCTGTCTGTCCATCAATGTCACGTTACTGCTCCACAATTCACCATGAATGTAGAGGGGGGAGGGGCTAAATGTAACATGGGTCAGTTGTAGGTAACTTGGGGTAAAATGGCAATATTTGGGGAGAGACTTAAAAAATGGTAAGATTGTTTTTATTTGAGCAAGAGTAGTGACACTAGGGACTGTTGTGGTGGGGAGGGGGAGAAGAATGTTGACATTAAGTGATTTCTGTACAGAAGTACAGGCAGTCTTACCCTGTTTGTTGAGTTACCCTAGTGGGTAGGCCTACATTATATTCATTGTTTATATGCAATTTTTTGGGAATGTAAAATTCATCAATAGGATAATAAATAATTAAAAGAATATTTGGGATCTGACTAATGATTAGCCCAATAAGTAACCCCATGCTTCAGCCTATTTATCTGCACTTTGCTGCATCAGTTGGGCTACAAGCGATGTTTATTGCTAGTACCTAATAATCATTTTGGGGTATAATGTTCTTAAGTTGCCAGAACTGAGCTTCTCATTCCTACATAAAAATTATCTGACCCCCAAAACAAGGGGGTGGGAACACCCTTTCAACTCCCCTGCTACAGTATATATTTTTCCAGTGGAGAAACTGCATTGTTGGGTGAACCTCTACCCCCCCCCCCCCCTCCCCCCAAAAAATAATTTTCCACCAACACAGGCAAACACTAAGCTCTATGACATTTTAAAGTACAGTAGCTGTCCTTAAAAGGCAAACACAGCCGGAGATGATTACTATCATGGATAAATCAAATAATATTGCAGATTTGTGCATGATGGAAAGCAGTGTTTAATTTACCCACAGAGAAACACCACATCCCTCTTTAATTCAATACTGAGGTCAGTTTTACCCACTGAGATGCCGTAGAAATGCCTTATTAGCAGTTCTCAGAGATTCAGGTTAATCTCTATGGAGTTTCATTCTGGGAAAGTGGAATTGCAGTCAAGGGGAATCTGAATCAAACTAAGATTTGGTGAACAATGGCATTTTAACTGAAGAGGCATGTGATCTTAAGATAGAGGGAAGTTTCTCAATGTTCTTGTGTGTATTCTTGTGTAACTGGTGTGTGAATTTTGTGGGCGTAGAAACGGTCTTCCCACTGCAGTATTTGGGCTGTTGGGTTCATGCATTCAAAGCCCATTATTCCCTGACATCTGTGTGGCAGGAGGCTCTGGTCAGACCGAGCTGAGCCACTACTGAGTCCTGGCTCCCTGGTGCTGTCTGTCTTTGTTTCGGTGACCAGCTCATTCTCATCAGCAGCTCCACCTTCCAAACACCACTTTTCATTCATTTTAATTTTCATTCCCTCTTCCTCACTTTCCCTCCTCCTTATTCTCTCTCTCCATCTCTTCCCCCTCTTGTCTTTGCCTCCTCTTTCTCGCTATGCCCCCCCTCCTCTACCCCGTCTTTTCTTTTTTCTCTTCGCAAAACAATACCAAGGATTCCTAGTTTGCATTACATTTTGTCTCAGACGATTGTGTATTAATAACATTCAATTTATAGTTGTATTTGACCACTTTTCTCTGTAATTACTGTAGTCTCAGTCTGTGTGGCGCCTTCCAAGCCCGTCTATCAATCATATTCTGGCATTGGGGCGGTGAACGGGTGAAGGCTAAAGCACTGTTGTGTACTGTACTCCTTAGCTAAACAGCAGCATGGGAAATTATGGTCCACTTGGAGTCTGGGACCAGCTCTTTCATAGAATCCTTTCATTAGCTAGCTACCCGAGACCCAGAACGTTTAAGCCTTCCTAAGGAAAAACATGCATTCCAGACACACACACACACAGAGAGACTCAGGGGGAAAAGGACATGTCCATTTCCTAACCTACAGTATCACATCAATGATCCATGACCTTTCAGCTTTTTAATGGAATTATAGGCTTCTGTTTCCTTTAATGGGTTTCAGTGCTATGCATCACAGTGCATGAGTGTCTATGGCAACACACGATCTCAGTCACTTACTGTTATTCAATACAAAAAGGACAGGATCAGGAAATACCTCAGAAGCAGGCTGTAGAACTGCCATGAAACCAAATATGATTTATCTTGTTAAATCCCTCTATTCGAATTTGATGTTGTACAAAGACATTGCTCAGGCGAGTATGCAGTATTTTTGGGTAAGATGGTTGACCGTATTACACTTCAGGAGTGACACAAGATGACTTCAGAAGTTACCGATCTGTCCGGCTACTTGCTTCTGGCTGTCCATCAATGTCAATTACTGTATGTGTAGCGGACATGAATCGTTCATGGTCTCGTGATGGGTAGCCCCGCCTGCGACTTGGAAGTCGGTGTCGGCCCTCAGACCATTAGGGAAATTCCTCTTGGTCTAATGGTCAAGTCGTTGGTTTATCCCATGGTAGACCCGGTGCTGAAGGTTTATATGTGCCTGAAGATTTCGTCAAAGGGGACCCTGCCCTCATGATAAGCTCTGGATTTGTTTAGGCATCTGATATGGAAGAGACCTTGAGGGGTTTTGGTTGGCTGTCAGTTCAAATCCAATATTATTTGTTAAAATGCGCCGAAATACAAGAGGTGCAGACCTTACCGTGAAATACTTACTTACAATGCAGTTCAAGAAATAGAGTTAAGAAAATATTTACTAAAGTAACAAGAAAATTACACAACGATAAAGAGTATATACAGGGGTACTGGTACAATGTGCAACAGCGAGTAGCAGCAGGGTTAAGAACAATGACCCCCCCCCCTCCCCCAAATGTAAATTGTCCGGGTGGCAATTTGATTAATTGTTCAGCAGTCTTATGGCTTAGGGGTAGAAGCAGTTAATGAGCGTTTTGGTCATAGATTTGGCTCTCTGGTTCTGCTTGCTGCGCAGTAGTACAGAGAACAGTCTGTGACTTGGGTGGCTGGAGTCTTTGGCAATTTCTTGGTCTTCTGACACTGCCTAGTATATAAGTCCTGGATGTCAGGAAGCTTGGCCCCAGTGATGTACTGGGCTGTACGCACTACCCTGTGTAGCGTCTTACGGTCAGATGCCGAGCTGTAGCCATACCAGGCGGTGAGGCAACCATTCAGAATGATCTCGATGGTGGAGCTGTATAACTTTTTAAGGATCTGGGGAGCCATGACAAATCTTTTCAGTCTCCTGAGGGGGAATAGGTGTCATGCCCGCAACTGTCTTGGTGTGTTTGGACCATGATGGTTTGTTGGTGATGTGGACACCAAGGGACTTAACTCTCGACCCGCTCCACTTTAGCCCCGTTGATGTTCTTATATCCATGATCAGCTCCTTTGTCTTGCTCACATTGCGGGAGAGGCTGTTGTCCTGGCACCACACTGCCAGGTCTCTGACCTCCCTATAGGCTGTCTCATTGTTGTCGGTGATCAGGCCTACCACTATTGTCTCATCAGCTAACTTAAGGGTGGTGTTGGAGGTGTGCTTGGCCACGCAGTCGTGGGAGTACAGGAGGACACTGCACGCACCTCTGAGGGGCCCCAGTGTTGAGGATCAGCGTGACAGACAGTGGTGACACGTCATTCAGGGCAGGTGGGGCAGAGCCCACAGGGGCTTGCATGTTATTTTGGCATTAATCTGTGTCACATTTGTTTGCAAACAATGTTAAAAAAAATATATATATATCTCATTAAGTTAATAAAGCCGCATACAAACATTGTCTCTTTCTTTTCTTGAGTAAGGCAGCTCCAAAAGGCAGATGTATCAGCCTAGCTCAGTGCTTTCTGTGGTGGTGGGGCAAGCCAGCAGAAAATACGGAGCGTTGCATCGTGATTGGCTCAGTGTTCTGTCACTCATGGGCAGGGTAAATTCTACCCCCTTGGGTGCTGCAATAGTTACATTAGAAGTGCACATCCAAGAAGGCTCAAGGTCATTGGCCATAGATTAAATGATGTTGAAAACCACATGTACAGTATCTTTGATTTGGACTGATTATGTCAACATCATATTTTCAAAATCTTAGCTAGCAGTCATCAATCATAATGAATCAAGTTGACAATCTACTGGCAAATCCTTTTTAATCCTTGTCATATGAAGATAAAATATAGAAGAGAAAACATATCGGTGTTCATCAGCCATCGGGCATAAACATTACACAAGTTGGAAATCGCAAATTCAACAACGAGGGGTTTGGAAGGAATCAGTGACCGTGGCCAACTGCAAGCATCGCAAAGCAATCACTAGCCTGCTATTGTGAGGTCCCAAATCTGGGGTTAAGGGGCCCTTTACCAAGTTTAAAATAATCAACATTAAACGTTAGCCATGCTCTCAATGAAGCATGATTTGTGCCCCGCTCAAAACAACTTAACTTGACTTCCCAGTTGTCTTGAACTCACTCACTGAAGTCGGGAAGAAACAAGCTGACTGGGGAAAATAATATATTTTGAACGGTATTCAAACCCGGAATTGTAAATCCGGTCTCTTTCTAGAGCTATGACCTGAAGATCAATGACGTCATCATGATTCAACCTTGTTGTTTCTGAGTTCCCAGTTGTTTTGAAAACACCATGAAATCCAGAGAATTACAGACTTTGACACAATTTGCCCTCAAAGGACCGCCTTCCTGTTCAAGTGAGCACAGCACAACAAGGTGAGTCCAAAAATGTATTGTATGCTGCTGCATAAATGATGTAATATGCCAGGGAGATTTTAATTTTGCCTACTAATCTGACTTGGTGGTGTACTTGTAGCCTATAACCTGTTTTAGAGAAATGTAGTCATCGAAAATTGTGAGAGCTTTCATTGTCTGCTTGTATGCCCCCTTTATTTATCCTATGGTTCTGACTTGGTGTACTGGGAGAACACTGTAAGAATGGCCTATGTTCTGAATTTTGCCGCTGTACATTTCAAAAGTGCTAAACAACAATTAATGTCTTAATCAAAATTTTGTATTGCCTCTTATCCGCTTGTCGTCCACTTATGCCATAGTTCGTACATTTCAATTGTCAGCAGAAACCACATTTGTTTAAGCAAGTCAGCCACATCAGCTATGTTTTTTTTAAAGGCAGTAAATGAGGCTGAAAGAACTGTTTCGCTGCCAAACAAGACTCCGCTGATAACCAGGTGTAGCAGTGGTAAGATGTTGGGACAGCTTTATGTAGGTCCTAACAGTTGGTGGGCAACGTTTGTCACTGGTATAGTGCAATTCATGTATTGTTTAGTGTTGTGGAGTGACTTTGCAGGCCTGCACCACCAAGATTTACATGCTAAAATCGCCACTGGTGACAGACGTGTTGTTGCCTACCCTTAACACCTGGAAGTCCAGGATCCAGTTGCAGAGGGAGGTGTTTAGTCCTAGTTGGTAGGGTGTCTACTGTAACACTTTGGGTACACTGCTGCTTTTATTTATGTAATGTAGTAATTACTGTTACTGTACTAGATCTCCCATCAAAATGTAGAATTTAAAATATAAAGGTGAAGTTGTATGTCCATTGAAGTTACATAAATTAGGCCTGACTAGGCCTCCTGAGTGGCACAGCGGTCTAAGGCACTGCATTGCGGTGCTGAGGCATCAACTACAGCCTCGGATTTGATCCCAGGCTGTGTCACAGCCGCCGGCCGTGACCGGGAGAAGCATGAGGCGGCACACAATTGCTCCAGGGTCATCCGGGTTCGGTGAGGGTTTGGCTGACCGAGATGTCCTTGTCTCATTGTGTTCTAGCGACCCCCTTGTGGCGGGCCAGGTGCCTGCAAGCTGACTATGGTCATCAGTTGGACAGTGTTTCCTCTGACATGTTGGTGCGGCTGGCTTCCCGGTTAAGCGAGCAGTGTGTCAAGAAGCAGTGCGGCTTGGCAGGGTTGTGTTTAGGAGGACACATGGCTCTCGACCTTCACCTCTCCCGAGTCCATAGGGGAGTTGCAGCAATGAGACAAGACTGTAACTACCAATTGGATACCACGAAATTCTGGGGAAAAAGGGGAAAAAAATATAAACTAGGCCTGACTTGCAGCGTGAGAGTATTTCTACTGCACTGTGTTTCTTTTCAACTCTTATGGAAATGTACATTGAAATTGCATTGATACTGATACACGGGCAGAACTTTGGTTTTAGAAGTGAAGGGAACATAACTTGGAGGGGGGTTTGGGGTCCTCCCATTTTTGGGGTCCTCCCATCTTAAACATTTCATGCAATTGACCCATGGCCATTCTAACCGTCTCTATTTAAAACAACAACAAAGTAAGCAAAAATGCCCAGAGTCATCAAGCTAGGTAAGAGATGATTGATTATTTTTTAAGTAAGACTGAACTAGGTCAATGATAATTCAATAAGCAATATTGTGTTGCACTTTTAACCCACAGCCTAACAAATGAACAACTCCTACAAATAAAGTACAAAGACATAACTTTTGATTGTCTTTACAAAGACATCCTCCATCAAATTTCAGCCAGACCGCCCAGCTAGCCCAAACTGCCTGCACCAACCCCTACCAGTCTGGACAAGAACTCAACTTTCTTCCCCCCCCAACACAACTTCCTTCCCATCTTATTTTTTTGTTGTCTCAAGGGAAAGGTTTGGAAAACAAAAGTTGAATGAGTACACACACACACACCTACACATTAACACACAGAAACAGTGCACCCTCCATATAATTCATATCATGAACCTAATAGTACTGTAGAGCTATTTTTACTTGCACAGAAAATAGCTGGGTCACCCCGTCCTGCCCCTAAGAGTTCATGGCCCTGTAGCGCCCCAATACACCCCACTCAGCTTTAGGATCTTAGTGAAACATTTCATTATTGGTTTTGGATGTGTTAGGCCAAGGCCAGAGTGACAACCCCCAGGATTGCAGACCCCCATGACCAGGACCGCGTAGACCCAGCAACTAGAGATTGCCTAAATAAGTATCTCCCCTGACATGGGCATGTTATCATACAGACTCATACAGTATTCCATATAGTCATCCACAGGGTAGCCTAGTGGTTAGAGCATTGGACTAGTAACCGGAAGGTTGCGAGTTCAAACCCCTAAGCTGACAAGGTACAAATCTGTCGTTCTGCCCCTGAACAGGCAGTTAACCCACTGTTCCCAGGCCGTCATTGAAAATAAGAATGTGTTCTTAACTGACTTGCCTGGTTAAATAAAGGAAAAATTAAAATAAAATAAAATGAAAGGTATACCCCCAATACCCTTAATCTTGTAAGAAAACAAATCTAGTGATAACCAACCTTCCAATTAATGGCAATGTATTTCTTAGCTGCTATAAACGCTGGGTTACACAGTTTCTTCTGATAACAGTTCCCAGTATCAACATTTCGAAGCAAACACAAAAACCGTGAGAAGGGAGAATCTGTCGACATGCTGAGATAAAAGAAAATACTCTTTGCCAGAATTCAGACAGCCTTCACAAGATGCAAACATATGCACCTCCATCAGAATTATACCATTTCCAAGTGCATGTAATTCAGTTTCACTGGCATATAGTATGTTCAATGGATGGTCTTAAACTGCTGTAATTTATGTCTGAGATTATATGAACCTGATTTGGCATTCTAGTGAGAAGTGCATTCGGAAAGTATTCAGATTCCCCTTTTTCCACATTTTGTTACGTTACAGCCTTATTTGAAGATTGATTAAATAAAAAATTGTCCTCATCAATTTACACACAATACTTGATGACAAAGCGAAAACAGGTTTTTAGAAATGTTTTTTTTTTTTAAACGGACTATATTTACGTAAGTATTCAGACCCTTTGCTATGAGACTCGAAATTGAGCTCAGGTGCATCCTGTTTGCCTTTGATCATCTTTGAGATTTCTACAACTTGATTAAAATCTATCTGTTGTAAATTCAATTGATTGGACATGATTTGGAAAGTCTCACACCTGTCTATATAAGTTCCCACAGTTGACAGTGCATGTCAAAATAAAAACCAAGTCATGAGGTCGAAGGATTTGTCCGTAGAGCTCCGAGACAGGATTGTGTTGATGAACAGATTTGGGGAAAATTACCAATCAAATTCTGCAGCTTTGAAGGTCTCCAAGAGCACAGTGGCCTCCATTATTCTTAAATGGAAGAAGTTTGGAACCACCAAGGCTCTTCCTGGAGCTGGCTGCCCGGCCAAACTATGCTATCGGGGGAGAAGAGCCTTGGGCAGGGAGGTGACCAAAAACCCAATGGTCACTCTAACAGAGCTCCAGACTTCCTCTGTGGAGATGGTTGTCCTTCCGGAAGGCTCTCCCATCTCTGCAGCACTCCACCAATCAGGCCTTTATGGTAGAGTAGCCAGACAGAAGACACTCCTCAGTAAAAGGCACGTGACAGACCACTTGGCACCCAAAGGACTCTCAGAAACAAGATTCTCTGTTTTGATGAAACCAAAACTCTTTGGCCTGAATGCCAAGCCTCACATCTAGAAGAAACTTGGCACCATCCCTACGGTGAAGCATGGTGGTGGCAGCATCCTGCTGTAGGGATGTTTTTCAGCGGCAGCGACTGGGAGACTAGTCAAGATCAAGGGAAAGATTAACGGAGCAAAGTATATAGAGAAATCCTTGATAAAAATCTGCTCCAGAGCGCCCAGGACCTCAAACTGGGGCGAAGGTTCACCTTACAACAGGACAACGACCATAAGCACACAGCCAAAACAATGTAGGAGTGGCCTTGATAGATAGGTCTATCATAAACTAGAAAGAAGTCTCAAGTTATATTAATTGTATGTACGGGATACACATGGTATACACACCATCCAACGAAATGTTTACTTGCAGGTTCCTTCTCGACAATGCAACAACAATAAGAACATCAGGTAAATGGCCCAGTATGAAATAAACATTTTAGCATAAGTATAATACAGGAAGGGGGGAGGGGGCAAGTGTTTTAAATTGTGCAGTATTAAGCAATCATAATAAGAGTCCGGTAGCAACAGTTGTGAAGTGTGTGTAGCATGAATGTATATACTGTGTGTGTGTGAGGATGTGTGCATGTCTGTGTGTGTGTGTGTGGGGTGTGTGCTTGTCTATGTGGGGTGTGTGCGTGCGCACTAGCGAGTGAGTGCATGTGTGCTAAGATGCAGGTGGGGTGTTCAGTTCAAGTGTTCAGCAGTCTAATGGCTTGTAGATACAAACAAGCTCAGAGACCATTTCTATCAGACCTCATGCTCAGATACCATCTGCATGACGGTAAGGGAGTAAACAGTGGCTGTGGTGTGTGTGTGTGTGTGTGTGTGTGTGTGTGGGGGGTTCTTGATGATGCTGTGGGCCTTCCTGAGGCACCGTTTTGAGTAGTGTGAGCACGGTCCCAGTGATGTGCTGGTTCATCTTCACCACTCGCTGGAGGGCCTTGTGGTCGTGGACGTAGCAATTCCCGTATCAGGCCGTAATGCAACCGATCAGGACTCTCTCGATGATGCAGCAGTAGTGTTTGGAGTGTACCGGAGTGGCATGCCAAATTTTCTTTAGACACCTTTGGATGTAGAGAGACTGTTGTGCCCTCTTGACAGTAATGACGGTGTTGTTGGTCCATGTCAAGTCCCTGGTGATGTGGACACAGGAACTTAAAACTGCTCTGTCAATCAAATGTATTTACAAAGCCCTTTTTACATCAGCAGATGTCACAAAGTGCTTGTACAGAAACCCAGCCTAAAACCCCAAACAGCAAGCAATGCAGGTGTAGAAGAGCGGTGGCGACTATAAGAGTACATGGCCATTAAGGCTAGATCGTTCTTCAAGATGTTCATAGATGACCAGCCGGGTCAAATAATAATCACAGTGGTTGTAGAGGGTGCAACAGGTCAGGAGTAAATGTCAGAGGATAAACCATCCACAGAGACAAACTTATCTTTCCCGACAGATGAGATCTAAATCAGGCAAGAGCTGTGTAGACCCATTCGGGTTTCCAATCTCTCCAAAAGAATGTGGTGATTTGATGGTGTCAAGCGGCACTAAGGTCTAGGAGGACGGCTGCGGAGCCTTGGTTTGACGCCACTAAAAGGTCTTTTTACCAGCTTCACGAGTACAGTCTCTGTACTATGACAGTCTAAAACCAGACAGGAGCGTTTCGTATACATTTATTTTGTTTTCAGGAAGGCAGTGAGTTGCTGAGAAACGGCCTTTTTGATATATGCCGTAAAAAATTTTTTTGTCTTTTTCAGTAGAGGCTTTATTACTGCCACTTTTAATGAGTTTGCTACACATGCGGAGTATAGGGAGCCTTTCATTATGTTCAACATAGGAGGGCCAAACACAGGAAGTAGCTCTTTCAGTAGTTTAGTTGGAATAGGGTCCAGTAGGCTGCTGACTCTCTACTGCAGTCCCATTGATGTGGATCGCGGCATGTTCCCTCCTCTGCTTCCTGAAGTCAACAATTCTTTGTTTAGCTGAATTTGAGGGAGAGGATGTTGTCCCTGGCAATACAGTGCCAGTTCACTTAACTCCTCCCTATAGGCTGACTCATCGTTGTTGGTTATCAGGCCTGCAACCGTGGTTTCGTTCAGAAAACATGACGATGGTGTTGGTGTCGTGCAAAGCCACGCAAACGTGGGTTAACGGGGAGTACTGAGGACACATCCCCGGGGGGCCCCTGTTTTTGTGTGTGAGTCAGTGTGGAGGAGGTGTTGTTGCCAATCTTCACAGCTTGTGGTATGCCTGGTAAGGAAGTCCAGGATTTAGTTGTGGAGGGTGGTGTCCAGACCCAGGGCTCTGAGATTGATGTCAAGCTTTGAGGGAACAATATTGTTGAATGCTGAGCTGTAGTCAATGAACAGCATTCCCATCTCTGAATAGGGATGGAAATGGCATCTTCTGTGGATCTGTTCGAGCTGTAGGCAAATTAGATGGGGTCCAGTGTGCTTGGCATGCTGGCCTTGATGAGGGCCATGACCAGCCTCTCGAAGCACTTTCTTGGGCTCACGGACGATGGTGGTCTCCTTGAATCAGATGGGGACTACAGACTGGGACGGGGACAGGTTGAAATTGTCTGAGAAGACGCCTGCCAGCTGGTCAACTTACACTTAGAGGACACGGCCAGGGATGTCATCTGGGCAGGCGGCTTTGAGCATTCAATCTTTTGAGAGTTTTCCTAATGGATGGATGATTCATGGGTGAATGAATCTTTGAACATATTCCAATCAGTATTCTCAAAACAATCCTGCAGCATTGAATCTGCATTGAAGAGAAGCGGGACGTTACCACTTCCTGTTTATAGCAAGTCAAGTGCTATTGCTACAGGCTATTGTCCTCTGGGAGCAAAGGATGTTTGCAGGGCATTAGACATGGATATACAGTGCCTTGCGAAAGTATTCGGCCCCCTTGAACTTTGCGACCTTTTGCCACATTTCAGGCTTCAAACATAAAGATATAAAACTGTATTTTTTGTGAAGAATCAACACCAAGTGGGACACAATCATGAAGTGGAACGACATTTATTGGATATTTCAAACTTTTTAACAAATCAAAAATATGCAAAATTATTATTATCAATCTCTCCAGAAGTTCAGTGAGGATCCTGAATGAAATGTTGACCTAAATGACTAATGATGATAAATACAATCCACCTGTGTGTAATCAAGTCTCCGTATAAATGCACCTGCACTGTGATAGTCTCAGAGGTCCGTTAAAAGCGCAGAGAGCATCATGAAGAACAAGGAACACACCAGGCAGGTCCGAGATACTGTTGTGAAGAAGATTAAAGCCGGATTTGGATACAAAAAGATTTCCCAAGCTTTAAACATCCCAAGGAGCACTGTGCAAGCGATATTGAAATGAAGGAGTATCAGACCACTGCAAATCTACCAAGACCTGGCCGTCCCTCTAAACTTTCAGCTCATACGAGGAGAAGACTGATCAGAGATGCAGCCAAGAGGCCCATGATCACTCTGGATGAACTGCAGAGATCTACAGCTGAGGTGGGAGACTCTGTCCATAGGACAACAATCAGTCGTATATTGCACAAATCTGGCCTTTATGGAAGAGTGGCAAGAAGAAAGCCATTTCTTAAAGATATCCATACAAAGTGTTGTTTAAAGTTTACCACAAGCCACCTGGGAGACACACCAAACATGTGGAAGAAGGTGCTCTGGTCAGATGAAACCAAAATTAAACTTTTTGGCAACAATGCAAAACGTTATATTTGGCGTAAAAGCAACACAGCTCATCACCCTGAACACACCATCTCCACTGTCAAACATGGTGGTGGCAGCATCATGGTTTGGGCCTGCTTTTCTTCAGCAGGGACAGGGAAGATGGTTAAAATTGATGGGAAGATGGATGGAGCCAAATACAGGACCATTCTGGAAGAATCTGATGGAGTCTGCAAAATACCTGAGACTAGGACGGAGATTTGTCTTTCAACAAGACAATGATCCAAAACATAAAGCAAAATCTACAATGGAATGGTTCAAAAATAAACACATCCAGGTGTTAGAATGGCCAAGTCAAAGTCCAGACCTGAATCTAATCGAGAATCTGTGGAAAGAACTGAAAACTGCTGTTCACAAATGCTCTCCATCCAACCTCACTGAGCTTGAGCTGTTTTGCAAGGAGGAATGGGAAAAAATTTCAGTCTCTCGATGTGCAAAACTGATAGAGACATACCCCAAGCGACTTACAGCTGTAATCGCAGCAAAAGGTGGCGCTACAAAGTATTAACTTAAGGGGGCTGAATAATTTTGCACGCCCAATTTTTCAGTTTTTGATTTGTTAAAGTTTGAAATATCCAATAAATGTCGTTCCACTTCATGATTGTGTCCCACTTGTTGTTGATTCTTCACAAAAAAATACAGTTGTATATCATTGTTTGAAGCCTGAAATGTGGCAAAAGGTCGCAAAGTTCAAGGGGGCCGAATACTTTCGCAAGGCACTGTAATTCAAATGTAAATGGTTGGTTGAAGAATTTTGGTATGCTATGATGATGGAAGAAGAAGAAGAAATGAATACACACATGATATGTATTCTCAAAAAGAATGTGTACATTAGTGAAAAGGCTAAACAAAAAAAGGTGTATCAAGTAAACATAAACCTTCTCGCCTAACTTATGACACCTTCACAAGTACAGTCACTCTCGGTTCATGCTCGGCATAGTATAATCTTCTACTACCTGGTCCCGTTCATATCCTTTCCTTGAAAGAGGTGAATGAGTGCATTTGGTACGGATTTAAAATCGTTACTGGCTCCAGCGCAGATGTGAGGAGATACCCTGCCAACACGAGTCAGAGGAATGGGGTATATCAGGTAAGTGGAAATGAATCTAATGGAAGCTGTGAGAGGCTACACATCAGACCATAGAAGGGAAGGCAGGGAGGCTATATCAGATCACTGAAGTCTATGAATGGAAGAATGCTGGCAGAATCATTTCATGATTCCCAGGACAAAGTCTTGAGTCATTCAGTTGAGTTGAAGTCGGGATACAACTGGAGCTCAGACGCCTTGCCATTCATCACGCAGCCGTCAACACACTCTGTGACAAATCGAATCGCTGAGCAGTTTGCTCGCGGTAATATTTAGTAGCTGTTGTTGCTGTTGGACTATTTCACATGGGTGTGTGTAGAATTATTGGCAGTATTCATTATTGACCTCTAAAAGTCTAAGCCTTTGACGGGGTGCATACCTCCCTCAACTTCCATTAATTTGTACCTTCAGACTAGTCCCTTTCCACATTGGTCATATTTGTTTTGTAGGCCAAACCGTTGGGACGCTACTGAGGTTTTCATGAGAAGACAAATTGTCTCATGGTCTGACAAACACCGCTGTAGCTCGGCCACCTTCCACCGCAGAAGCCAATGGTTGATATACACTAGGCTGATGTGGTGGACTGAGACGCAGCCCATTCAAGATATCTAGCTTAAACTGATGGATTTTGATGGAGTTTGTTACTTGCGTGGGTGCGTCAAGAGACTCTTAAGGATTAATTGACCATCATAACACGTTTTTAAGTAGTTATCCCTTTTCATTTCTCTTTTTCATAGACGAGCCTGTTTTCAAACTATTGACGTAGATTAGGGACTGCTTCTCCATCCAACAGTAGTGTGGTAGAAGGCGTCCCCGTAGGAATATACTGTAGCACAGGGTTCGGCAATAGGCAGGTCAGATTCAACACAAGTTGAGTAATTAAAATAAATAAACAATAGGGGGGAAAGAGTTTTTAGTTTAAAAAGAGATTGTAAAATCACCAGGAATGCACTGCTGAATCTGGCTGCCTACCCCTGCTGCAGCAGCTGCTAAACTACTGAATCTAGCTGCCTACCCCTGCTGCAGCAGCTGCTAAACTACTGAATCTAGCTGCCTAGCAGCTGCTAAACCTGAATCTAGCTGCTGCAGCAGCTGCTAAACTACTGAATCTAGCTGCCTACCCCTGCTGTAGCAGCTGCTAAACTACCGAATCTAGCTGCCTACCCCTGCTGCAGCAGCTGCTAAACTACTGAATCTAGCTGCCTACCCCTGCTGCAGCAGCTGCTAAACTACTGAATCTAGCTGCCTACCCCTGCTGCAGCAGCTGCTAAACTACTGAATCTAGCTGCCTACCCCTGCTGTAGCAGCTGCTAAACTACTGAATCTAGCTGCCTACCCCTGCTACAGCAGCTGCTAAACTACTGAATCTAGCTGCCTACCCCTGCTGTAGCAGCTGCTAAACTAGCTGCCTACCCCTGCTGTAGCAGCTGCTAAACAACTACTTCTTCACCTCTGCCTTTCTATCTTGTCATTCCAGCCAGGCAGAGTGAGTCATCCCAGACACTATCACCACAGAGAACCAGGTTTGGAAGTAATGACTCAGCAATACTATGAGGAAGTTTGCAAGTATGCGCTTAAAAAAAATATATAAAGATTTGAAGAACCAAACGGCACACTATTGGGATAGGTGAACAAAGACATGGCAGTCAGTCTTTTCTTGACCTATCAGGGCACACTAAGTGACCTTCTGAAAAGCGTAGAAGTAAAAAGCAAGAAACAGATGCAGTCCATTATCAACGCGTTATCATGTTACACAGGATCATCTTGCTCTCGAGTTTTCGTCTTCAAGTAGTCTTACAACAGTCAACCATTCCAGAGCAAATCCTGGTCATATAGCTCCCTCTGGCGGTGACAGGTTAACCATAGAAACGATACAAAATCAAACCAAACCAGAGTCAGTAGCGGATGGCCCAAGTAGAAAAGGTAGATTGGAGCTCATGGACCACCCCTCCAGAGCATTTGACAATAGCAGGAAACACAAAATGATATTTGAGACATGTTGAATGTATTTATTGAAAAGGACTGAAATTCCAGTTTAACAACTGTACAGTGTAGCTACACTCTTTTTTTAACCTTAAAACAGCAGAGATATGCAAAACAGTTATTCAGTACTCATGAGCAAAACAAAATGGGGTCCAGGGTCAAAGGTTCCTACAGTAGAGAATACTTACAGTAAACACACCTGACTTGACAATACAATAACCCAGTCTGCGTCTGATATGGCACCCTATCCCCTATAGTAAATCATTGTTTTAAAGTAGTGCACTATATCTGGAATAGGGTGCCATTTCAGACACACACTCAGTGTCCATATGGAGCTCAACATGTATGAGTGAAACACTGTTTTAATACTGTGTTGTATAATAATAACGCAAACCAAATCGGAGGCAAATGCATAGGAGACCATGATTGATCTCAGTCGGACCTCACTGTGCAGTGTTCGCTACGCAATTCATAGTCTCATCCTCAGCCTTCATGTGAGCATTGGACTGAAATCAATGTGCTTAAAGAAAAACATCTGAAAATCTGCTTTATTGTAGAACTCTTACCAGTGTTAAAATAACTGAAATATGCAGAGTTTAAAATAACTGAAAAGGTTTCTGCCGCTTAATTATCAGCTGTTGTTGCTACGTGCATGAACAGGTGACCATAACTTGCTCTAGACACAGACCAACTGTGATACAGTATATCCCCCCCCCCCCACTCAGGAGTAGCCAGATCTCAGATCTGTTTGTGCTGTATAGCCTATGGTAGTTGTGGAGTTGGCTATACAGCACAAACAGATCTGAGACCAGGCTTACTCAACAGGGACTTAAGCCGGAAATGCGCTCGTATGACTGATGTGAAGATACTGTACAGGGTTCCCAGTGTGGTGTGTTCCAAAAGACAGCAGCATACTGGCACATAGACCAGTGACATTTTTGCCCATGCATTAACTAACACATAACGTTACCGTACATAGACACACACACAGGATTATTTCAAGGTGGGGCTTGTCACTTGCGCACTGTACAGTCGTTGTACTCTACACAGCTCCCTCCATTGTATTTCACAAGTTATTTTTTTCTTTCAAGAAATCAGGGTGGTCTTGACGTTTTGAGTTGGTGGGAGATTGTGGCATTGTTTCTGCGGTGGGGTTTGGTTTTGGTCAGGTCACGTCTCAACCTTGGTCCTGGGAGAGTGGACAGTCTTCACCACCTTAGCGCTGCTCTTCACATCACGCTCTATGATCTCTGAGAGCAGGGCGTCTTTGGATCCGTGCTTCTTCTGGACAATGCACAACAAAAACACCGAATTATCAGTGCTGGGAGATGAATCAACTGCCTGGGGGATCTGGTAATAACATCTAGTATTGTACTTTGAATGACAGCGCTACATGTCTAAAGGAAAGAAAGTGATCCACTATGCGCTTGCAAAGTATAACTTTTATTCATTTCTAAAGCAAAATCCTGCCTCACAGCCTTTGTCAGAGAGAGTACGGTATGGCACTGACCTGAGCGGGGGTGGAGCTGGAACCTGGGATGTCTGCTGTTCGTGTCACAGGTAATGGGGGCACAAGATCTGTCCGGGCGCTGTGGAGTGGGTAGAGGGATGTGTTAGATCTTGGAAGACATAAACAGGATCAAACTTGGATCACACGATACAGTGCCTATTATTTATAACGCGTACTGTCACTCCCACTATCGTGTCTAAAGGTGCTGAACAATACAGGAAAGAACCATCAGCACAATAAATAAAATAGGGTCGAGCCCGAGATTCAATTCGAGGCGCGTTGCGGCACGCTAGACATTTTTGAAAAGGTCACTTCCAATTGGACAGTCATTTGCAGCGTTTAACCGCGAATGCGACCTCCACGAACGTCGGCAATTGCCTTTCAAAGGCGCATTATAGGCGGCCCTCAATAACGCGCTTCGGATTGAATCTCACCCGAGATGCATTTCTAAGTAAGACTCTGCACAGTGAAAAACCATACGATCTGGCCTGAGACCAGTTTAGACTCACTTGACCTCCGAGAGCACGGATCGCTCCCCTTCGGAGCACTGGGAGCGTCGGTACTGACGGAAGCTCCGGGGCGAATGAGAGTGCCGGATTTTTATTGGGTCTCCTTGGGTTCTGGAAGGAACGGGATGAACATAAAATCATTCCCTTCATCTCATGTGTTGGACAGTAGGCCTACCTCTTATTCAGCCTTAGGGATATAAGGCCTCTCTCTACTGAATCCATCAACTTCAGAGGCGGTGAGATAGGGGTCTGTCTGGAGCACAATGCATCTCTACAGGGTGGACGACGATGAAGCAACGATTCAATAATTCAGACACGAGCCGATCTTTGGATCTCTTCTTTTCTCATCCAAGTGCAGATCAAGACACCCTACCCCCAACATATCGACTCCGCGTGATCAATTCTGTGATTTGTCCTTTCTGCCATTTTTTTTCATCCTTATCTAATGAGGAAGGGCAGAGCAGTTACTCACTCCACTTTCTTGTAGGGGATCTCCTTCAGCTGATCCTCTGTGAGGTCTGGCGCTGGGTCCACCAGCTCCTTCCTAGAGGGACGAGACCACCAAGGCCACGTTATCTCTCTTCCCATAACCCTAGAGACAATGCTGTGTCTACAGCCTTTTTGAAGGCTGTGCAAGTACACCTTTTGTTCCCAATAGTATACACTTTATATAAATAGTTCATGAATGCTTAGTCAAGTTATTACAGTGTCACACGCTTCACTTTCCATAACGCACAATGAAAAGGCCCGTTGCTAAAAGACCACTGTTAAGTCTCGTAACTGGAGTCATGGGACTTACTGGATGTGTTTCCACAGTTGTTCCTTAGCCTGCACGTCTGGACTCCGCCTGGAGGACGTCACAGAATTACAGGGGTTAACAGTTGAAGGGTTATTTCTAAAGGAGGACCATCTGACAGGGAGGTTGTATTGAAATGAATGGACATTATTCTCTGTGTCTTGGAATTGAGGCAGTACCCAATAATGTTGTATCTAAGCGCTTAAATAATTTCCCCAGGTCGGGTCTGAGGTGGGGGTCTCTAGAGCAGGGAGGACAGGGAAGGAGGGTTTGTGTGTGTGCATTTTTTTTAAATATATATTTTAGGTTTATTTAACTAGGCAAGTCAGTTAAGAACAAATTCTTATTTTCAATGACGGCCTAGGAACGGTGGGTTAACTGCCTTGTTCAGGGGCAAAACGACACATTTTTACCTTGTCAGCTCGGGGATTCGATCTTGCAACCTTTCGGTTACTAGCCCAGCGCTCTTACCACTAGGCTACCCTGCCGCCCCGTGTGTGTGTGTGGTGTGGTCTGCGTAACCTACGATCGAGAGCGGTGTCGTGAGCGGCGGTGGTTTGGGTCGTTCTGAGACCTCTCCTTCTGACGGCGCAGCACAGCTTCCCACTGAGGACCAGAGTCCACCATCTCATTCTCTTGACGAGACCTGGAAGATAAATTATAATACAATCATAATCAATACCAGTTATATGAGTTATTATACAGTAGAACCAATACAAAACAAGCATATCTACATGATAGACCTGACGATGCACTAAAACCTCATTCCATCTGCACGGGCAAACACAGAGATGACAGTACGGCTGCAACTTGCAACTACTATGACACATGATCCATCTAACACTACCCTCAGGGACCTCGCCAACCGATACATGACATACATCCCCATTTTCACTGTCACAACAGGTTTCCATGAAATATACCCTTTCATTTTCTTCCTAGTTCGTTTTGCTGCGTCACGTGCTCAGATATTTAGACGGTCTGAGGTGTGTCGTATGACCCCGGCGAGGGGGCCCTTTGTGGGCCTACAATATGATATAGCTGTTCAATAAGATATGGTATCATTCAGACAACAATAGCAGCCTGATAAAGCATATTATCTCTTCCATTTACAACATCCACGACAGACACGGGCTTAGGAAAATAGTTGTACATGGTGGAATTGCTCCCAAGACAACATACGAGGGTGAAGTACTAGTAGTTTACTATAGAGCTTTGCATATGTAATGTCTACTTGTAGGAAGCACAGTGACATCACTCACCGGTTCCTCTTTTTACGATGATCCCGGGTGGAGTTCTCAGACTCGCTGCCACTACTGGTGTTGCCGCGGGAACGTGACCTGCAGGTGGGAGGGGTGAATAAAACGGGGTTCAAAGGAGAGAGAGAGAGACTTACTTTCACAGGAATGACTCCAGGACTAATGTAACTACTGACAAACAGGAACCACACAATGAGTAAACCGTTGCCTGTGTACATCAAAATACAGCACGTCAACGACCACGTGGGCCGTTCACTGGGTTTCCACTCATCGAGTCAATGTGTACGTAAAGATGTGGCCCTTTTTTTTTAGTTGAAGACAGGACAGAGGTTGAGAATTTTAAGAATGTACTATTTTAGTTTGGTACGTTAACTCTACCTTCTCCTCTGCTGTTTGCTCTGCTGCTGGGGAGCTGTTGGATCACTGGCCTGGCCTTTCCTGAGGGACCAGATCACAGAAGTGTCACGATCATGTTATAGTAAAAACATGACGGTGACAATAATATAAGACATCGGAGGAATGTCACTTGTCATGTTACAAAATAGAATTAAAAAGGGAGGTTTTACGAGTTTAAAATGTTTTAATCATAAACATTCAGAGAGCATCTATCCAACCATGCTTTATGCTAATCATCAGTATCCATTTTATTCAAAGAGATGACTCCATCGCACCCTCGGGGCAACCTGATTCACTGTTTCTACCCAGAAACTCTGCATCTCTGCCGCACAACAGACAGACCAGACTAACCTTTCTGAATCATCATATTACATTTGATTTGATTACTACAATGGCCTAGTACAAACATACTACTACGCCCTTTCAGTAGCTTCCATACAGCATTGTCGCATTTACAAGGTAATTTAAACAATGTCTTCACAATCTTTTTTTGTAATGAACTGCTCGTATAGGAACAATTTTAAGAGCTACAGCAAGGTTAAAATGTTACGTTATACACACACACACAATATTGTGCACAATGCAATCGGACAGTTCCACATGACACCACTAGAAGGCAACATTACCCCATAGATGTAGCAAAGATTTTTAGAACTAACCCAAGACGGACCACAGTCTGTCGTTTCCAATGGGAACAAATGAGTCATAGTGGGCAGAGCCAAGCACAAGCTAGCGAGATCCTATTGGCGCGTTCTAGCAAATATTTGCATGTTTCGGTTCGGGAACACCAACTGTGCACTGCACGTGTGCAATACCTAAATTCGCCTTTGCACTCCTAACAAAACCATTTTTTTCAAACTTCACCCTATAGTTTTAAGAACAGAACTGTATTCAGATCAAATGCTTCATCAATGAGAAAATTTGCAGAATGTCGGCCAAAATCAATCTCGTTCCATCTTCTCCCACTGCTAGCCACTAGGCTTCCTCTCACTACTATATTTGGTAGTGAGTGGGAACGCCAAACGGATGCTTCACATTTATACAGTCGATGAAATATCTGTCTACATCTATGAATGTACTTGTCAGCAGGGACATGACTGAAGGAGCAACAGCAGTGGATGTAATTCTCCCCTCCTGTCACTACTGGAGGTTCACTTTCTACCTGTAACAGGCACACCTACCTGGACACACCTAGTAAGGCTATTGATAGCCCATATAACTGTCAGTTACTTTGGTTGACAGGTGAAATGTTCTTGGCTAGAAACAGACTCTTCACAAGTCCTCAACTGGCAGCTAAATAGTACCCGCAAAACACCCGTCTCAACGTCAACAGTGAATAGGTGACTCCGGGATGCTGGCCTTCTAGGCAGAGATGCAAAGAAAAAGCCATATCTCAGACTGGCCAATAAAAATATAAGATTAAGATGGGAAAAAAACACAGACACTGGATAGACGAAGATTGAAAAATAAAGTGTTATGGACAGACAAATCTAAGTTTGAGGTGTTCGGATCACAAAGAACATTCGTGAAACGCAGAAAAAATGGTACGTAAGACGTGCCCATCAAGCCAAAACAACTTGTGGGAGGTGACCCCAAACTTTTGAATGGTAGTGTATATTATAGAAACACATTGAATAGGCGCAGTGGTCTGAAGCTGTGCCACTAGAGATTCGGGATTCGAGTCCAGCCTCTGTCGCAGCCGGCCGCCACCGGGAGACTCACGGGGCGGCACACCATTGGCCCAGCGTCGTTCGAGTTAGGGGAGGGTTTGGCCGGCAGGGATGTCCTTATCCCATCGCGCACTAGCGACTCCTGTGGTGACACGGTCGCCAGGTGTACGGTGTTTCCTCCGACGCATTGGTGCGGCTGGCTTCCGGGTTAAGTGGGCATTGTGTCCAGAAGCAGTGCGGCTTGGTTGGGTTGTGTTTCGGAGGACGCACGGCTCTCAACCTTCGCCTCTCCCGAGTCTGTACGGGAGTTGCAGCAATGAGACAAGACTGTGAATACCAATTCCACACCATGAAATTGGGGGTACAAAAAAGGATGTTTTAAAAATGAACCACAAAAAAATATCATAATAAAAAACAAAATGAACAAAATATGAAAATAAAAAGTATTAAACATATACGCATTTAATAACATTCATAAATTATTTTTAAAAAGCCATTAAAAGACAAACGGAACATAATGAATAAGGTTTTGAAGGAAAGGTTTTCGGGATTTTTCAAATGAATGACTTTTTTTGATGTCTCATGGTCTGACAAACACCGCTGTCGTTTCCAAAGGCAGATCCGGAAGGACGTCATAGGTGGATTGAGACGCAGCCCATGCAAAAAAAATCTCTTTCTAGCTTAAACTGAGATTTTTTAAATTAATGTTACTTAGATCTTAGTCTAATCGAGACCGCCGCCTATTTGAGTGTTTGAACTTGTAACGCGGTTGCATGGGATTTGTCGGATTATAAATTCGGGTGGTTTCGTTGCATCCAATGGCTTACAGAAGGAGCCGTTTGTGGATTTGACAGCGCTAACGCAGTTTCACCTCCAACACTGCCAAAACAGCATTGTGAACATTTTACTGATAAAATCTAGCCCTCGGTGAAGGGGACACCTGGACAATTTATGGACAGGTCATACCAGTGTCAGCTAAGGTATTGGGAGGAGAGTTGAGAGGTTGACAGGTGAAAAGGACAAAGGTGAGGAGTACACACCTGCGTCTATTCTGGGACGGCTCGTTCTCGCTGCCTCCTGACGGGGTGCGTCCACGTGCCGTGGGGAATTTAGGCGACTTTGTTCGCTCGTTGGCTGTGTTGTACAGTCCACTGGGGAGAAAAACAAGGCAGCTAGCTGTCGATCCAACTGAACATACATTGAGCCGTATGATGAAACTAACTTGTGGTCTGTTGCCAAACAAAACGACCTACACAGTACAGTCTTTAGTGTGAATGAAGACATCCTACCTATGCAAACAACAATAACATTCTTGTCCACCTAGCCACAGATGTGCCAGGATGATGACGACATAGCCTCAGAGGATAAAGCTAAATGCCGAGGGTAGCAGGTCGCTGCTGCTAAGTGACCCCAGGCTTCTCACACACACACACACACACACCTTGTCTGCATTCATTAGCTTCAGATAAGGCCCCTCCGACACACAGTTACGCAAGCATGCATGCTGGAACAATCGCACGCATACGCACAGCCCGTACCAAGGGAGCACAAATCAATATGTAGATTCAATCATGTTGAAGCCAGCTTATTGAAATGCAAATGGCCCTAGATAATATTTCATTGTAATAGCCTGGTCCCAGATCTGCTTGTGCCGTCTTGCCAACTGCTATGGTCATTGTTTGGCCCATGACAATGACTATAGCGTTTGGCAAGACAGCAGGGAACCGATCTGGGACCAGGTTATACTGTGAACTGGAGGAGATATATACACTGCTCAAAAAAATAAAGGGAACATATATATATACATGAAAAATTAGTCTTGTCACTGGGCTCTCACACACTTCTTCCAGTAGTGCATTTCATGAATCAGTTGGTGTGTACTATGTTTAGCCTCCTTCACTACTGAAGGGCTTTGTTCTGTTCTGCCGTTGTTGTCAACGGAGGTTTGTGTGTACATAACACATCAGCCCAATAACACATCAGCCCATAAAAAAATCTGAATGAATGAAATATTCTTATTAAATACTTTTCTTTACATAGTTGAATGTGCTGACAACAAAATCACACAAATTATCAATGGAAATCGAATTTATCAACCCATGGAGGTCTGGATTTGGAATCACACTCAATTAAAGTGGAACACCACACTACAGGCTGATCCAACTTTGATGTAATGTCCTTAAAACAAGTCAAAATGAGGCTCAGTAGTGTGTATGACCTCCCTACAACGCCTGGACATGCTCCTGATGAGGTGGTGGATGGTCTCCTGAGGGATCTTCTCCCAAACCTGGACTAAAGCATCTGTCAACTCCTGGACAGTCTGTGGTGCAATGTGGCGTTGGTGGATGGAGCGAGACATGATGTCCCAGATGTGCTCAATTGGATTCAGGTCTGGGGAACGGGCGGGCCAGTCCATAGCATCAATGCCTTCCTCTTGCAGGAACTGCTGACACACTCCAGCCACATGAGGTCTAGCATTGTCTTGCATTAGAAGGAACCCAGGGCCAACCGCACCAGCATATGGTCTCACAAGGGGTCTGAGGATCTCATCTCGGTACATAATGGCAGTCAGGCTACCTCTGGCGAGCACATGGAGGGCTGTGTAGCCCCCCAAAGAAATGCCACCCCACACCATGACTGATCCACCGCCAAACCGGTCATGCTGGAGGATGTTGCAGGCAGCAGTACGTTCTCCACGGCGTCTCCAGACTCTGTCACGTGCTCAGTGTGAACCTGCTTTCATCTGTGAAGAGCACAGTGCGCCAGTGGCGAATTTGCCAATCTTGGTGTTCTCTGGCAAATGCCAAATGTCCTGCACGGTTTTGGGCTGTAAGCACAACCCCCACCTGTGGATGTCGGGCCCTCATACCACCCTCATAGTCTGTTTCTGACCGTTTGAGCAGACACATGCACATTTGTGGCCTGCTGGAGGTCATTTTGCAGGGCTCTGGCAGTGCCCCTCATGCTCCTCCTTGCACAAAGGCGGAGGTAGCGGTCCTGCTGCTGGGTTGTTGCCCTCCTACGGCCTCCTCCACGTCTCCTGATGTACTGGCCTGTTTCCTGGTAGCGCCTCCATGCTCTGGACACTACGTAGACAGACACAGCAAACCTTCTTGCCACAGCTTGAAAACCTCAAACACACCGCCCGGGCAACGAAGGAGTGGCTTCGTAAGAAGCATTTCAAGGTCCTGGAGTGGCCTAGCCAGTCTCCAGATCTCAACCCCATAGACAATCTTTGGAGGGAGTTGAAAGTCTGTGTTGCCCAGCAACAGCCCCAAAACATCACTGCTCTAGAGGAGATCTGCATGGAGGAATGGGCCAAAATACCAGCAACAGTGTGCGAAAACCCTGTGAAGACGTTTGACCTCTGTCATTGCCAACAAAGGGTCTATAACAAAGTATTGAGAATCTTTTGTTATTGACCAAATACTTATTTTCCACCATAATTTGCAAATAAATTCATTAAAAATCCTACAATGTGATTTTCTGTATTTTTTTCCCCTAATTTTGTCTGTCATAGTTGAAGTGTACCTATGATAAATTACAGGCCTCTCATCTTTTTAAGTGGGAGAACTTGCACAATTGATGGCTGACTAAATACTTTTTTGCCCCACTATATATATATGAAAAATTAGTCTTGTCACTGGGCTCTCACACACTTCTTCCAGTAGTGCATTTCATGAATCAGTTGGTGTGTACTATGTTTAGCCTCCTTCTGTTCTGCCGTTGTTGTCAACGGAGGTTTGTGTGTACATGCTTAATCCACTAAATTTAAATAATGTACGTAACACAGAACGTATTAGGGAGGATTAGTCCATAAGACAACAGTGTAATTGAAACATATTAGACCAGACCGATCCATCACAGAGCAGGGGCTCCAATCAGACAGTACTGTACCTTTGTGGGGCGTTCTCATCCCACGGTGCATTGGGCTTCCCTCGCTGTTCCTCTGGACCACCATTTTCCGCCTTGGTCACTTTGGTGCTAAAGATAAACAAACGGGTCAACAAAGTATTTTGTCTGGGCTAAGCATTTTTATGAAGAGCTGTCACTTTATACTGGAGAAGCATTCTCAATCCCCCCCCTCAACTTCTCTTTCCATCTCTGTTTTATATCCCTTTCTCCAGTTGGTCCAAACTTACTGCCTCTCTCGTTCGTACACTATTTTCTACATGTCTTGTTGCTCGTGTCTGATACCTCTTCACAGACGGCAGTGCTGTCATCTTAGCCGTTCCTTCTTTTTCCGAATTCTCCGTCTTTGTGTTTGACCGATTCCCATTGTTCAGTCCTATAAGGAAAATAGATGTTCAGTAAGATTGAATACTGAACCAATTTGCCTCTCTCTTTCCATTGTTTCAATACGAGAACAATCTCCGTCCGTAACTACGTGTGGCGTGGTAGCCTTCCTACGAAGGGCTCAGATTCATTGAATTATGCACAGCTTTGTCTATTTTTGAGCCCTGCAGTTGTAATTATAGAGAATTCAAACACTGAATGTGTCAGAGAGATTACTCTCCCACTGCACACAGTGAAAACAACAATGCTAAGTCAAGCACGCTATGCCAACATACTGTGCGTCTGTCTGTGTGAACTGCTGAAGTGAATATAATATAATTAGCTAATTGAAGCCCCGTGTTGTTCCTGATGGGGGAACAGGAGGAGGAAGTGAATACTAAACTTACTGGGACTGAGACTCAACTAAGCTGCTTTACACCCGACATAAGAGAAACTGTCATTAGGAACCTGAGAGGTTCTACTGTGTGTCAGAAGAGAGGAGGGGAAATGTTTTTGTGGCTATAAATGATGTGTGGCATTAGTTACCATTGATACGTCACCCTTGTCGTAGTGACATTGTGCTTGTTAGGTGTTGTGCAGTGTGTCTGAAGATGATGTGTATGCTCAAGGTATGCTGCACATCCAGCTGACCTGTGGTCGGTGGTGGTCTCTTGGGGTAGGTCTTGCTGCGGGTCCTGACCACCTGCAGGTCTGGCCGGGGCAGACTGATAGACGGATCCCTGCCCATCTGCATAGCTGTCTTACCACTGTAGAGAAAGAGAGCGAGACACACACACACACACACACACACACACACTTGTTTAGTCCATCTTGTCTTTTCATGGTTTTAGGAGAAGATGTTCCTGGCCTGTCAAGTTATGTGAGACAGAGATGATCTGGTCTTGGCCTTTTCATATGTCAAACCCTGTTGTCAGGCACACTGTTACACAGTCTGATGCAGCAACGAGGTGTTGAAGAGCAACATGAACATAGAAAACCCAGCCACGGTTGTGACTGAAGTTACCTTAAACCTAGCAGAGGTCAGTAGTAGATCATGTAATAAATATTGCAACTGGTGTACAGAGTGGCAGTCGTCTCTGAGTAGATACAGGACGTAGACAACCGAATGCAGACAAAGGAGAGATGGATGTTGTGTGATCTCTGAATTATTCAGGTCTTCAACTTGTCTGTGGTGTCACACACACACAGTCTCTCTGTCTGTTGAACACTGTATCCCCTTTAGCTCCTCTACTAAAACAGTCTCCATTATTCATGAGGTTGTGGATTCTAGAATGAATGCATGCTGGGAGAAGTTCTCTAGGATTTACCTACACCCCGCTTTGCCAAACAAAAATGTGTGGAGTTCCATTTTTACAGATTATAGAAATGCATTATATTCTATACAGTTTCTACAATACTTTTCAAACAGAGCTAACTACATTTGAAGGGAATAAAGAGTCGAGGTTCTCTCACCTGTACCGATGTTTAGATCCCAGGGAACCAAATTTGGATAGTTTTCTTGTAAGTGTGTTGGAATCATTTTCTGGCATTCTAGAAAAAGCATTCGACAGCAATGAGGGAGCAGGCTGAGCTGTAGAATTTAAAAGTACTGTACTTCCACTGAAGTCTCATTATGGTGTGCACATTTCTACAGTACTTTATTCCACAGGTAATACATTTGTCTTTTTTTTTCTTTATGAATTCAGAATGTGACTAACCCATGTTAAATAGGATAAAATGCTCAGGCTGAAAGGTAAATGAACAAAATTGCATCTTTCACAAAGGTGACCGGCGACGCGTGTTCGAATTCTGAATCCACTTTGTACTTTTTATACATTTAAAGGAAGAGAAGTGAACTCAATTGCTGCTATATATATATACACACACACACACACACACACACACACACACACACACACACAAAATAAGCAGTTCTCTTGTTCTGATCATTGCATTAATGACATAATGGCTGCTCGAACACCACTAAGAGCTTTCGGGCTTCATTAAAATTCACAACTCTCGAGTTAGAGAGAGTGAGTGTATCTGGTACTAGTGGTACATTACTCCATTACCGTATAGATGTAAAGCAAAAGGCCATTATAAAAGCCTCTTGTAGTCTCTCACCCAGCCATGTGTTTATTAACACAACCATCACCACTACAGCATTGCGCTAAGGCCTCTCTCAAAACCAACACCGCTTTAATACACCACTACCACTAATGGCCTCGTTCACAGGGCTCCGTAACACTTCAGATAACTCAAGTCACTGTTGAAAAACACTTTGGATGGAAGGTTAGATGGAGAAAAAGGACTGAAGATAGGTGGATGTAGTCAGTACACCAAACCAGAAGCTAAAATGAACCTATGTTTTTACCTCTTCCCATTGTTTTTCTCACTCTTTCTTCAGGTGTCTATAAGGGCTTGTATAATATATCCACTCACATTAAAACTGCAGCAGATACATGCCTATTCTCATCTGATGGTTTATGCCCACTTCGTCCACCTTCGTGTCATAGTCCCATCACAGCATAACACATTCTCTCCCAACCTCCCAACCCCTCCACCCTTCTCTCCCCCAGAGGACTATATACTGTGGGGGGGGGGTTATAACCTGTCAAGCCCCCTCCCCTCCTGTCAACCTGTCAGCTCCAGGTCTGTCTGTGCCACAGGGACCCAGCAGACTGCAGGGTTCACACGCGGATTAAGCAGCGTAAATCCAGAGCCTCACGCGCCTTGCTGCCTCTCCTGCTCTTTAGGGCACAGTCCGTGTAAGTCTGCTCATTAGACCAACGCACACGCACAAGGGACCGCACTGAGCTGTGCTGCCAGACAGAGGCCTTGTTCACTTTGATTAAGGGCTGAGAGACTCTGGGATCTTCATGTTAAGAGGTATGTGATAGTGTTTCTACCTGAGGGGATAACAGAGAAGGGCTTTTGTTGGAATTAGTTTGGGTGATCGTGTTGTAGATAAAAGGGACGATTTTCCCACTGAAGCATAAATAGTTTGGGGTTTTACCTGTGGAAGGTGGTCGAAGTTTCTAACTGAAAAGTTACAGTAGTGTGGTACAGTATACCGTAGTATTTGCCCTTGACTGTGTGTGTGCGTTTTGTAGTTTTTTACCTAAAGAAAGTGTGGTGTTCTACGCAGCACTTCCACAGATGTTTACAGGCCGTCTTATTGGGTGCCTCGAAGAAGAACGACGTCTCTGTACACTGCAAATAAACAACAACATCATCTCGTATACAAACAAATAATACAAATCACATTCGTCAGCTAAACCAAGAAAGATGTATATCATAACGAGCCATTTCATCTTTAATTCCGAAAAACAACAATTGTGGTGGTGGTGGTGGAAAGGACTCGTATCAAATGTACCATTAGATGTGATTTATCTAAGTGTTTATGTAAATGAACAGGTAGTGTGTAATCTCTCAACCTAGATGGGATGTCTGTTGGGTCATTAGGCAAATGGATATCACTGTCGAGAGAGGACAACTTGCACTCTCTAGACTCCCTTACAGCTCGTCTCAGAGAGGAGGTAGTTACTGTAAGCCCATAGGTCTCCTATATTCAAATAAAGCTCCGTTCTGAGCTGCTCTGATATTGTCAATAATGGGTTTATCATGGGTCTCCGCTCCAAGGCCTCTCTATTCATGGCTTAGTGAGACTCTCAGGTTGAATAAAGGAAACCATATCATTCAGCAAGACTCAATGAGTCTAACTATCTCAACAGAGAAAAGAGGAAAGTGGTTCGGCTTTAGTGATATCTGAAGGGGTAGGCCACACCACTTCAGTTTTTCCATCACTTTGAAAATGTTCAAAATGATCATTATCCTCCCCAAAAATGTACTTAGAAAATTCCCCAAAGACTCAAAAGTTCAGTATGAAGCTGGATTTGTTTGAGAAAGTTAGGCACTTCACACAAACGTATCTTTTCTCATTTGCACCTTTGAAGGGAACATCAGTGAAGATGGGAGAGTCGAGGCTGAACTGTCATGTTTCTTTAATTCCTCTCCTTACATCCTCCTAATGTTTATGTCAAAATGTCTCAAGATCAAACACACAGTGGATCTTTCAAGGTTTCACATGGGAGTACTGCAAATACTTCTGGGAACATTGTCAGTTGTATACCTCATAATAAGGTCTGATATGGGGGATATTTTTTACAACGAGGCTTTCCATACCTGTGATATCCAAACAAATTGGTTTTGATTCATTCAGTAATTATGAGTTAGCTCGTGTGAATGCTCTCACATTTTATTGAGTTTATGAAACATGCTAAAATGACTTGAAGAATCACAAAACAAAGCCACGGTAGAAATACAGTCCAATAACTCCACAAAACATTCCTCATGCGGATAATTACTGAAAGATAACTGGTAACTTACATCTTTTCCAACAACTCGAAGCTCAAATTGTGTTTCCTTGAAATGCACTTTAGTTATCCTTGGCCTGAAACGATAAATGTAATCAAACAAATTAGGTGCACTAAAAATTCAGGGTTTAACAAGGGTTCTTCTAAGATCCTCAAAGTTCTTTGAAGAACCTTGCGTGTTCTTGGCACTGAAAATTGCCCCCAAGAGGAGGTGGGGTTCATCCGAGAAACCTCCTCAACTGAAACATTTTGATTTGAATTTGAAAGGACATCAGGTTTTTTTAAGTAAAGGTCTCCTCAATTTAAGGTAAGGTTTGTCCCGAATATGATCTAAATAGATGGTATCATCCGAAAACAATATCTATCTTTTTGATATTTGTGCACATCTTTCTAAAAACAGAAAATGGACACAATTCAAAGGATATCAATCAACAGAGAGAAGAATATGTAGGCTATAAGAATATGTTGAAGGCTAGGTGGAATGGTTGCAGATGACGACTGAACTGCTCAATTTTTGTATCTGTAGGTATACAGACGAAGAGGCATACAAAGGTATGTCAATTGGTGTTTTGCAGATCACATGTACCATCCTCTTCCCTTCAATGAAAATCATCTGTATAATTACTATTTTTGGGATTCAGACTTCACCCTCCCCACACCTCTGATGAATATAACAGGAAACCTGTTCAATCACCATGCACTGCAAAATCATTCCAGCTATTGATACGGTGAACATCAACACGCCAGAGGATATAGAGGATATAGCCATTGGACTTGAGGCTCTGCTGGGATTTTTTTAATTCTGCTTTGTCACTAAAATCAAACACTGACAACTTAAAATATTGTGTTATTGTTATGCGTATTATTATTATTATTATTAATAATGATCAAAATGATCATTATCCTCCAGGATCCCTTTTCTCTTTCTTTTTAGTGTGTATTCAAGGTTATGATCACAAATTAAAGTGGATGATTCTCATGAAATACTGCCACGACACAATACCTACCAGAAATACTTCCCAACTTGTGTTTTGTTTTTGTAAACAACGACTCCAATAGGGGTCAGCCCCAGGAAGTATTCAGACTGATTCTCTCCCTGCAAAACACCACAAGAACAGCTATTATACCAAACACAATTTACATAATAACTGCCAACAAGAAATAACACAGTAAAGGATACTAAAGTAGGTGTCAAAGGGAGAAAAAAAAAGTCCTCTCGGTAAACAGAACCAAACGTTAGGCTGCCATGAGAGAAATGGTAAGGAACATGATCAAGGTGAATTGTGATAAACCACAGAACACAACCCTAACAAGCATCTCAGTCTTCTCCACAGTCAGCGAGTCCAGCTCTGACTTACGAACACAGGGTGAAGGTCGACTCCATACATATCCAGTGTTTTAGCTGTTCCTAAATAATTGGCTTCAGCCTCGGAGGGAACCTGACCCCTGAAACACAGAGATGTTATCTTGTTAGCGAAGCATCAGGAAAGGCTTTTACAGTCCATGGAAAAGCCCATCGAATGTAGTGTAATCCAGTGTGTATCTACAAGTACACATAGTGTAATATTATCTAGTGTACAATGACAAGTAGTGTACAATAGAGACTACATCATTGGTCAAGTTGCTTTTATCTTTTCCAAAGCTAAGGGTTTAGAAACAGCCATGTAACAAATGTAACATTAAAAAGTGAATGTAAAGTTGATATATATTGCATTGTAATTCACTCCCGGTGACACTTATTGGATTGATTGGGGAGTTGTTTAACCGTCAGAAATACTCCAGTCTAATAAACAGTGAAGCTATCATGATGACCTGCCTGACCTTGGGCAACAACAGAGGTCATTATAGGGAGTGTATTAGAGTTACTGTGGTGTGATTGTCCTCGCGGACAGGTACAAGACAATGGGTTCACTCTGAAGACGTGAGATACACAAAGAGACGGTACAAACTACAATGGCCATGTGGCCATGAGGTCGCCTAGGCGGAGAGCTCCTGTACATTTAGTAAATATAAATGTGAACTTTTTTTTTCTTTTCCCTTCTCTTCCAAATCTCTGTTTTCATCACATAAACATGGTCTTCAATGTCCTGTTACGGGACTTTGATGTTAAATTTGTTTGTTTTTCCTTGGCTAGCTAGCTAGCTGGATGGCTAATGTTGCCGTTTCAAGAATGCAGCAGCAGCAGCAGCGCCATCTTTTTGTTTTGTTTCCCCCGCCGGTTGGAAGGTGGAGACTGCGATGCCAGAGAGGAAGAGGGATCTGTTCCTGACCACCGCTGAGGTGTGGTGGATTTTCTGGTGCTTTACTGCAGCCAAAGCATCACCCAGGTGGTGTGCGACACACCGTCTGCAGCGGAGGATCAGCTACAAAGGAGCGGTTACTATGGAGGAACTGGGAACGTTGGACAAAGCGATGGGCCCTGATGAAGAGCTCCTGGCTTGTCTGACAGGCTGACTTTCTCCCTGGCTGTACTGTACCATCTGCGCCCTCTACTCAAGCCATACGGACTTTTCCCAAACTGCCTCAACTCCATTCGCTTTCCATCTTTACTTTGTTGTTCATTGATGATGTATTTTGTTAAGAGGACCACAATGGAAATACGTTTCTAAACTTGTTTGTGTTATCCTATTTTTATTTTATTTTAAATTGGTCAAATAAATCATATCATAAACACTGAGTGTACAATACATTAGGAACACCTGATCTTTCCATGACAGACTGACCAGGTGAAAGTTACTGTATGATCCTTTATTGACATCACCTGTGAAATCCATCAGTCTCGACAAAGGGGAGGAGACGGGTTGAAGAAGTATTTTTAAGCCTCGAGACAATTGCGACATGGATTGTGTGTGTGTGCCATTCAGTGGGTGAATGGGCAGGACAAAATATTTAAAAGCCTTTGAATGGGGTGTGGTAGTAGGTGCCAGGCGCACGGGTTTGAGTGTGTCAAGAACTGCAATGCTGCTGGGGTTTTTCACGCTCACAGTTTCCCATGTGTGTCGTGAATGGTCCACCAACCAAAGGACATCCAGTCAACTTGACACAACTATGGGAAGCATGGGCCAGCACACCTTGTAGAGTCTATGCCCCAATGAATCGAGGGGGTGCAACACAATAATATTAATGTTTTGTACACTCAGTGTATCTACAGTTGAAGTCAGAAGTTTACATACACCTTAGCCAAATACATTTAAACTCAGTTTTTCACAATTCCTGACATTTAATCCTAGTAAAAATTCCCTGTCTTAGGTCAGTTACGATCACCACTTTATTGTAAGAATGTGAAATGTCAGAATAATAGTAGAGAGAATGATTTATTTCAGCTTTCATTTCTTTAATCACATTCCCAGTGGGTCAGAAGTTTACATACACTCAATTAGTATTAGGTAGCATTGCCTTTTAAATTGTTTAACTTGGGTCAAATGATTTCGGTAGCCTTCCACAAGCTTCCCTTCCCAGAGTAGCATCACTACTCTGAGCGGTTCTGACTTAGAATATGTGGACAACTACAAATACCTAGGTGTCTGGTTAGACTGTAAACTCTCCTTCCAAACTGACATTAAGCATCTCCAATACCAAATTAAATCTAGAATTGGCTTCCTATATCGCAACAAAGCATCCTTCACTCATGCTGCCAAACACCCTCGTAAAACTGACCATCCTACCGATCATCGACTTCGGTGATGTCATCTATAAAATTGCCTCCAACACTCTACTCAACAAACTGGATGCAGTCTATCACAGTGCCATCCGTTTTGTCACCAAAGCCTCATACACTCCTCACCATTGCGACCTGTATGCCCTCGTTGGTTGGCCCTCGCTTCATACTCGTCGCCAAACCACTGGCTACAGGTTATCGACAAGTCTCTGCTAGGTAAAGCCCAACCTGAGCTCACTGGTCACCATAGTAGCATGCGCTCCAGCAGGTATATATCACTGGTCACCCCCAAAGCCAATTCCTCCTTTGGTCGTCTTTCCTTCCAGTTCTCTGCTGCCAATGACTGGAATGAACTGCAAAAATCTCTGAAGCTGGAGACTCATACCTCTCTCACTAGCTTTAAGCACCAGCTGTCAGAGCAGCTCACAGATCACTGCACCTGTACATAGCCCATCTGTAAACAGTCCATCTGTCTACCTCATCCCCATACTGTATTTTTTTATTTTTTTATCTTGCTCCGGTGCATCCCAGTATCTCTACTTGCACATTCATCTTCTGCACATCTACCATTCCAGTGTTTAATTGCTATATTGTAATTACTTTGCCACCATGGCTTATTTCTTGCCTTACCTCCCTTATCTTACCTCATTTGCACTCACTGTATATAGACTTTTTGTTTCTTTTGTTCTACTGTATTATTGACTATGTTTTGTTTATTCCATGTGTAACTCTGTGTTGTTGTATGTATCAAATTGCTATGCTTTATCTTGGCCAGGTCGCAGTTGCAAATGAGAACTTGTTCTCAACTAGCCTACCTGGTTAAATAAAGGTGGGAAAAAATTATAATAAAATACAATTAATTCAAAGGAACTAAAAATGTAACATCACATACTTTCTCTCCTCCTCATCTAATCAGGAATGGTTTTCCATATTCCTGAAATTCCATGTGAGATAATGTTCAAATAAGTTGTGGTCTGGGTTACGTATCTTCTATTACTGATTAACTACAGTCTCGTAGAGAAAGGGTCGTGTTTGAAAACCAAAAGCATGCAGTCAAGGAAACCACAGCTATGGAGCAACTCCCTGTGGTTTTACGGTATGTTTATCGAGGGTGAAACATGTCCCAACAGCCAACTAAGTCTACCAAATATCCATGAATGTGGATGAAGGGTGATGGAATTCCTAGGTCAATAAGGTGTTAGTGTATGTATCATGAAGCCCACAGTCTAAGCTCTGCTCTCTATAAGCAGGGTGTCTGCAGTGTAAACTCTGGACTATAAGCAGTGTGTCTGCAGTGTAAACTCTGGACTATAAGCAGTGTGTCTGCAGTGTAAACTCTACACAGTATCCCATGCTCTACATCTCCCCTCTTATGTTGTGTTTGGAGTGGTGCAACCCCTCCCTTCCCTCCTCCCCTTTCTGCTCTCCCCTCTCTGCTCTCGAGCCGTATCATTGATCTTCTGATCACACACATTAGCAAGACAAAGACTCAGGCTCATTCAGCCTGTTCAAGCATGACCCCTAGAGCTCCTCACACCCCTCCTTCTCCTCCCCCTCTACCTCTTGTCATTCTCTACCCTGAAGACACAATGTCACCTGGGATTCCTTACGAGTCCATTATGGATTCTGTTCACATGTTCTTTATAGGTGGCCAGGGCCGGGGACTGGGTTGAGATGATTGCTGGTATAAATACGGCGAGTGGCGAATGGCATTGGAACTGGGGGAGTTATTTACGGACGCTCTGGGGTGGGCGGGGGGAGACAGGCGGGGACGGGTCTGCCAGGCTGTGTGTGTGTGCCGTTGGTGTGTGTGGTTAGCCCTATGTCTCTCCACCTGGCCTGTCTGTTGCCTGTGGGAAAAATGGGACCGGGACCGCCTGGTATGACGAGGCAGGAATAGGAAGTGGAAGAGTGTCAGAGAGCAGCAGATATATGACAGGGGGTGTGCTGCTGGGTTCTTGGTGCTGACTACATAGCAGATCACAGCGAGGATGACATCCACAGGCTCTGGAGAGAACTAGGGCAGATTCTCAGCCCGCTACGTCTGTCTCTCTGCATCTTACCCTCTCTCCCACTCTTTATCTGAGTCCAGCTCCCTTTGTCTCTCTCTTCCGCCTTCTGCCTCCTCTCTATCCCTACTCAGATCTCATATCACTCTCTCTCTATTTCTGTCTCTCTGCATATAACTCTGCCCTTTCTCCTGCTCCTTCTGTCTCCCTTTTCATCCCTCTGCTTCAGCTCTGTCCCTTCTTGTTTTCATATTTCAGTGTCTATGTCCCTCTCTCTCCCACTGTCTCTCTCTCTCTTCCTGAGTGCCACTCCCTCTGTCTATACATTTCTCTCTCTTCCTCCCCCCTGCAACTCTTCTGTTCTCACAACCGCTCTCTATGTCTATCTGCATCTTCTCCCACCTCTTCTCTCTCTCGCTCTTTCGCTCTCTTCCTCTCTCTGCCTACCCTCTACCTCTCTTTTGTCCCCCTACCCCAGTCTTTCTCTGACCAGTCAGTCAGTCAGATAGCAGTGGGAGGAAAGGAGGATGCATAGATGAACCCTCTAGTGGCTGATCTCCAATTAGACCAGCCTGCTCCGCTTTCCTCTCTCCATGGGACACTTAGCTCACTGCGTAAATAACGACCGAGGCACGAGCCTCATCAGCAGGCCAGAGGGCTGAGACTCCCTCCAGTATTACAGTCAGTCACAGCAGCAGACAGACAGACAGAGAGAGAGCTGCTAGAGGAGCTAAGAGCCCAATGATGCTCAGAGTCTCTTAATCGTTGATAGTTGCCTGAACCCTTTTCACTTCTTACTGTGCGTACTGTTGTCTTTTCAGCAGCAGTAAGAGGATATATGATCATTGACTAACACCCTTCAGGACTTATGGGGTTGACACTGAAGAGGTACTGTAATACATATGATATTACAGTCTCAATTTTAGAAGACCAACCCGATAGGTTTCTGTTATAGAATAATAAACTCTGACTGCGAGGAGAATGTTGTTATCCACAGAGCGAGAGAGGACCAGACTTGGTTGCAGAGGGTATGGTGGGTCTGGAACGTTAATATGTGTGTCTGAGTGTGTGCATGCACATGTATGTGTGTGTGTGTGTGTGGATGCGTGTCAGGCTGCCGGGGGCTGCGTGGGGAGATTGTGTTGGTGTAATGTAGTGGACATTGGTGAAGAGGAGCTGGCTGTTTCTCTTGTTTCACACTGAGATTAAACCACATAATCACTTCACTCAGTACACTGTCACAATACCATGGACCTAGCCACTGTTTGGAGCACACAAACAACAACAGAGAATGGATGGATAACTTTGGTGTGCTGTGGTCAAATTCCTCTGGAAAAATATATTAATATATTAATATATATATTAATCCACAATCCTCCCAATAGGGTTGGGGTCCTGACAGCACTGTGCAATCTGACGTAACACTCATTTGGGGGGGGTCTCTATAGCTCTTATCATCAGGCCAGTGGTTTTTTTCTTCTCTGTCACAGCTCTGTCTGTCATCCCTTTACCCTTCAAATCAAATTGTATTTGTCACATGCGCCGAATACAAAAGGTGTAGTAGACCTTACAGTGAAATGCTTACTTACAGGACCTTAATTAACCAACAATGCAGTTTTAAGATAAAATAAATACATAAATAAAAGTAACAAATAATTAAAGAGCAGCATTAAATTAACAATAGCGAGGCTATATACAGGGGGTACCGGTACAGAGTCAATGTGCGGGGACACCGGTTAGTTGAGGTAATATGTACATGTAGGTAGAGTTATTAAAGTGACTATGTATAGATCATAACAGAGAGTAGCAGCATAGGGGGGAGGGGGGGGGCAATGCAAATCGTCAAATAGCCATTTGATTAGATGTTCAGGAGTCTTATGGCTTAGAGATAGAAGCTGTTTAGAAGTCTCTTGGACCTAGGCTTGGCGCTCCGGTACCTCTTGCTATGTGGTAGCAGAGAGAACAGTCTATGACTAGGGTGGCTGGAGTCTTTGACAATTTTTAGGGCCTTCCTCTGACACTGCCTAGTATAGAGGTCCTGGGTGGCAGGAAGCTTGGCCCTGGTGACGTACTGGGTCGTAGGCACTACCCTCTGTAGTGCCTTGAGGTCGGAGGCCGAGCAGTTTCCATACCAGGCAGTGATGCAACCCATCAGGATGCTCTCGATGATACAGGAGAGGTGGTGAAACACACCTCACGCTCTTATATATACACACACACACACACACACGGTCGTTCCACGAAATGAGGCCATTTTCACTACCTCTAATATTTACCTCTAATATTTTAGGTAGAAATTGTGCACCAATATTGAATGTTAAAATCCTGGTTTATTAATACAGACCACATGTAAAATTCTATAAATCAGATTTCTGCCTTTTGGCATGTCCCTCTGACTTCTTAACCCCCAAACTTTTCACCATCATTGTGAAGTTATTTTGTTGCTTTGACAAAGTCATTTCTGTAGATTATTATGTGAAACCTCCCTCATTTTAAGGTCAACCAGAGAATGGCTAAAAAAAGTATAACCTGCTTTTACACTATGATTTTACTGTTACGTGAACGGTTTCTTAAAAAAAAAATAGTTTCCCATAATGTCAAGCAAAGAGGCACTGAGTTTAGTTAGGCCTTGAAATACATCCACAGGTACACCTCCAATGGACTCAAATGATGTCAATTAGCCTATCAGAAGCTTCTGAAGCCATGACATAATTTTCTGGAATTTTCCAAGCTGTTTAAAGGCACAGTCAACTTACTGTATGTAAACATCTGACCCACTGGAATTGTGATACAGTTAATTATAGGTGAAATAATCTGCCTGTAAACAATTGTTCGAAAAATTACTTGTCATGCACAAAGTAGATGTCCTAACCAACTTGCCAAAACTATAGTTTGTTAACAATACATTTGTGGAGTGGTTGAAAAACAAGTTAATGACTCCAACCTAAGTTTATGTAAACTTCAGACTTCAACTGTAAATAAGGTATTTCTAAAAATCTGTTTTAGCATTGTCATTATCAGGTATTGTGTATAGATTGATGAGGATTTTTCTTCTTTGAATCCATTTTTAGAATAAGGCTATAACGAAACAAAATGTGGAAAAAGTCAAGGGGTCTGAATACTTTCCGAAGGCACTGTATATATAAACATAGATAACAGTATGTCAACAGTCTTGTTTTGACAGCCAACAGAACGCTTCAGAACAGATAAATGAAGGACTCATCTGGGGTTCAGTATTACAGTGCCAGTACTAGCAAACAGTTACAGATAAAGTAGTCTCTGATATATCTCAGCGAGTTCTAAATGCTTTCTGAGAAATGATTAGATCAGATCCTGCAGATAGTCCAATCCCTTATGAGAGACAAAATATACACCAACAGAAACTGACTACATAACCCAGCCACTGTAACAGTACAGTCACAGTAACAAACATGATATCTGACGCAAAGAACAGTGGCGAGAGACAGGACCCTTTCACACACATAGTGTATAATCTGTTATGAGGGGATCAGACTGGGATTAGGCTGGCTGTCAGAGGAGTGAGGGGGAGAGAGGGGAGAAGAGGAGATAGGAGAGGAAGAGGAGAGGGCTTCCTTACGTTAGGGTTTTGTGAATCGTCTCGATGGCGTCTTCCAGTTCCTCTTTCTGGTCCGGGACAAAACGGTACTCTGACACGTAGCCTGACACATGTTTGTACGGGTCGTAGTCGCCAAGTTCAGCTGGAGAGGAAGAGTGAAAGACATATGACGTACTCTGACACATAGCCTGACACATGTTTGTACGGGTCGTAGTCGCCAAGTTCAGCTGGAGAGGAAGAGTGAAAGACATATGACGTACTCTGACACGTAGCCTGACACATGTTTGTACGGGTCGTAGTCGCCAAGTTCAGCTGGAGAGGAAGAGTGAAAGACATATGACGTACTCTGACACGTAGCCTGACACATGTTTGTACGGGTCGTAGTCGCCAAGTTCAGCTGGAGAGGAAGAGTGAAAGACATATGACGTACTCTGACACGTAGCCTGACACATGTTTGTACGGGTCGTAGTCGCCAAGTTCAGCTGGAGAGGAAGAGTGAAAGACATATGACGTACCCAAACACGAACACACACATTTTGACTGTGTGAGAGATCATATAACACTATGAACAGTGACATCGCATACAGTTGAAGTTGGAAGTTTACATACACCTTAGCCAAATACATTTAAACTAAGTTTTTCACAATTCCTGACATTTAATCCTAGTACAAATAACCTGTTTTAGGTCATTTAGGATCACCACTTTATTTTAAGAATGTGAAATGTCAGAATAACAGTAGAGAGAATGATTTATTTCAGCTTCTATGTCTTTCATCACATTCCCAATAGGTCAGAAGTTTACATACGCACAATTAATATTTGGTAGCATTGCCTTTAAATTGTTGAACTTGGGTCAAACATTTCTGTAGCCTTCCGCAAGCTTCTCTCAATAAGTTGAATGAATTTTAAACAATTCCTCCTGACAGAGCTGGTGTAATTGAGTCAGGTTTGTAGGCCTCCTTGCTCACACACGCTTTTTCAGCTCTGCCCACAAATTTTCTACAGGTTTGTGGTCAGGGCTTTGTGATGACCACTCCAATACCTTAACTTTGTTGTCCTTAAGCCATTTTGACACAACTTTGGAAGAATGCTTGGGGTCATTGTCGATTTGGAAGACCCATTTGCGACCAAGCTTTAACTTCGTGACTGATGTCTTGAGATGTTGCTTCAATATATCCACATCATTTTCCTGCCTCACGATGCCGTTTATTTTGTGAGGTGCACCAGTCCCTCCTGCAGCAAAGCACCCCCACAAGATGCTGCCACCCCCATGCTTCACAGTTGGGATTGTGTTCTTCAGCTTGCAAGCATCCCCATTTCCCTCCAAACATTACAATGGACATTATGGCCAAACAGTTTTATTTTTGCTTCATCAGACCAGAGGATATTTCTCCAAAAAGTATGATCTTTGTCCCCATGTGCATTTGCAAACCCTAGTCTGGCTTTTTTTTTTGCTGAGCGGCCTTTCAGGTGATGTTGATATAGGACTTGTTTTACTGTGAATATAGATACTTTTGTACCTGTTTCCTCCAGCATCTTCACAAGGTCCTTTGCTGTTATTCTAGGATTGATTTGCACTTTTCGCACCAAAGTATGTTAATCTCTAGGAGACAGAACATGTCTCCTTCCTGAGTGGTATGATGGCTGTTAGTACAGATGAACTTGGTACCTTCAGGCATTTGGAAATTGCTCTCAAGGATGAACCAGGGTTGTGGAGGTCTGCAATTTGTTTCCTGAGGTCTAGGCTGATTTCTTTAGATTTTCCCATGATGTCAAGCAAAGAAGCACTGAGTTTGAAGGTAGGCCTTGAAATGCATCCACAGGTACACCTTCAATTGACTCAAATGTTGTCAATTAGCCGATCAGAAGTTTCCAAAGCCATGACACAATTTTCTAGAATTTTCTAAGCTGTTTAAGGGCACAGTCAACTTAGTGTATGTAAACTTCTGACCCACTTGAATTGTGATATAGTGAATTATAAGTGAAATAATCTGTCTGTCAACAATTGTTCGAAAAATGACTTGTGTCATGCAGAAAGTAGATGTCCTAACCGACTTGCCAAACTATAGTTTGTTAACAAGAAATTTGTGGAGTGGTTGAAAAACAAGTTTTAATGACTCCAACCTAAGTGTATGTAAACTTCCGATATCAACTGTAATACAATTATTGAATCTCTTTTCATTCACAATTTACTCACTCTATTTCTCTCTCTCTCTCTCTTTGTGGGTACTCACACTGTATGGCCAGGGCTGCCAGCTGTGCGCTGATATCAAGGGGACAGGGAATTCTGCCTTGTAGTACATCTTGCTTTACCTGCAGGAAGAATTGGTACCTACAGTACCAAGGCACAGACTCTGGCCAAGTGAGACACACATCCTTAAATCCCACACACGGAGCACATTAAATACATGCAAATAACAACACAACCGCCAAGCATGGAGAGTACATGTGTACTGTGCAAGGTTATAGTTTTGTGTTTTTAGATTTGTTTTTATTTATATACAGTACCAGTCAAAAGTTTGGACACTCCTACGCAATGCATGGTTATTCTTTATTTTTACTATTTTCTACATTGTAGAATAATAGTGAAGACATACAATCTATTAAATAACAAATATGGAATAATGTAGTAAGCAAAAAGTGTTAAACAAATTAAAATATATTTTATATTTGAGAATCTTCAAAGGAGCCACCCTTTGCCTTGATGACAGCTTTGCACACTTTTGGCATTCTCTCAACCAGCTTGACCTGGAATGCTTTTCCAACAGTCTTGAAGGAGTTCCCACATATGATGAGCAACTGTTGGCTGTTTTTCCTTCACTCTATGGTCCAACTCAACCCAAACCATCTCAATTGGGTTGAGGTCGGGTGATTGTGGAGGCCAGGTTATCTGATGCAGCTCTTCACTATTATTCATCACTCTCCTTGGTCAAATAGCCTTACACAGCCTGGAGGTGTGTTGGGTCATTGTTCTGTTGAAAAACAAATGATAGTCCCACTAAGAGCAAACTAGATGGGATGGCGTATCACTGCAGAATGCTGTGGTAGCCATGCTGGTTAAGAGTTCCTTGAATTCTAAATAAATCCCTGACGGTGTCACAAGCAAAGCACACCCACACCATCACACTTCTTCCTCCATGCTGCATGGTGGGAACCACACATGCGGAGATCATACGTTCACCTACTCTGCGTCTAACAAATACACGGCGGTTGGAACCAAAAATCTCACATTTTGTGTCATCAGACCAAAGGACAGATTTCCACAGGTCTAATGTCCATTGATTGTGTTTCTTGACCCAAGCAATTATCTTCTTCTTATGGTGTCCTTTAGTAGTGGTTTCTTTGCAGCAATTCGACCATGAAGGCCAAATTCACAGTCTCCTCTGAACAGTTGATGTTGAGATGTGTCTGTTACTTGAACTCTGTGAAGCATTTATTTGGGCTGCAATTTCTGAGGCTGGTAACTCTAATGAACTTATCCTCTGCAGCAGAGGTAACTCTGGACCTTCCTTTCCTGTGGCGGTCCTCATGAGTCAGTTTCATCATAGCGCTTAAAGGTTTTTTACTAACCCTACCTTGATTGGCTCAAACTGATTGGCTCAAAACGCATTAAGAAGGAAAGACATTCCAAAAATGTACTTTTAACAAGGCACACCTGTTAATTGAAATGCATTCCAGGTTACTACATCGTGAAGATGGTTGAGAGAATGCCAAGAGTGTGCAAAGCTGCAATCAAGGAAAAGCGTGGCTAGATATATAATATAAAATATATAAATATAATATAAAAAAATTGATTTGTTTAACACTTTTTTTGGTTACTAAATGATTCCATACGTGTTATTTCATAGTGTTGATGTCTTCACTATTATTAATGTAGGAAATAGTAAAAAGAAAGAAAAACCCTGCAATGAGTAGGTGTGTCCAAACTTTTGAATGGTACTGTATATATATCAGATCTGAAAACTGAAACTTTTTATTTCATGTTTATATATATATATATATATATATAGTGCCTTGCGAAAGTATTCGGCCCCCTTGAACCTTGCGACCTTTTGCCACATTTCAGGCTTCAAACATAAAGATATAAAACTGTATTTTTTGTGAAGAATCAACAACAAGTGGGACACAATCATGGCTTGTGGCAAACTTTAAACTACACTTTTTATGGATATCTTTAAGAAATGGCTTTCTTCTTGCCACTCTTCCATAAAGGCTAGATTTGTGCAATATACGATTGATTGTTGTCCTATGGACAAACAAATACAGTTTTATATCTTTATGTTTGAAGCCTGAAATGTGGCAAAAGGTCGCAAAGTTCAAGGGGGCCGAATACTTTCGCAAGGCACTGTATATACAAACATATATACAAACATGAAATAAAAAGTTTCAGTTTTCAGATCTGATTTACTTATTTCATTAAGTTTTATATTAAAAAAACTGTAGTTTTCATATTATTTAGTTTCAGTTTTAGTGTTAGTGTTCGGGACAGAAAGCAGCCAATGCCTGGAGGCTAGGAGCCATTTAGATGTTGTGTAGTTGTTGTGTTTTTGGGGATATCCCTTCCTGCCACTATGGGGCGGTAATGTATAAGCTGGTGAGTCATAGCATAGGTTAAGTTGGGTTTAAAGGTCGACTCAGTGAGATGATATAGATGTATAAAGTAAACAGTAGGAGTGGGTCAATTTCCGCAATGGTGCGAGGATACACTTCTCTGATCTTTTGGTCCCGTAGCAACCACGTTACAGCAGCTTGAAGCGCAGCCGTACCCACATGCGCAGATACTCTGTGTGAGAGCAGAGTCTTGCATTACGCTCATCTCATTGGGTGTGTTTGTAGTAGTATGGCTAACGAAGCCTCACAGCAGACGAAAGTCGACGAGTGAAGTCAGACACTATAGTGCAGGGGTGTCAAACTCATTCCATGGAGGGCATACTGTCTGCTGGTATTTGGTTTTTCCTTTCAATTAAGACCTAGACAACCAGCTGAAGGGAGTTCCTTACTAATTAGTGACCTGAATTCATCAATCAAGTACAAAGGAAGAGAGAAATCCTGCAGACAATTGGCACTCCGTGGAATGAGTTTGACACGTGCTGTTGAGGTTTTCTAACAGCAAGGCTCTGATCAACATGGCAGTGTCAACATAGCTGCTATTGTTAATAAAAGTTTCTTTATACATGTTGTAAACTTTTCTAAACTCCCATATCACACACTCAAACTCAAAACATGAATTAATTGGTCAGAGAGGTCTCAAATATCACTTTAATGTGTATCCTCTGTTCTGCCTGTTGCTTTAAAATAGTGGCTAAGTCGGTTCCTGTTTCAGTCACGTAGTCGGTCACGTTCGCATGGGTCAACCAAAGATACCTAATGGTTCACAAATAGTGCCTCTCACTACCCAGGCGTTTGGCTGCATGGTACAGTTGGTGAGAAGCAACTGCAGCGACTTGAAGCCAACTTCATCAAAAATTCAACATGTAGGCGCAAGTTGGACATTTTTGTCCCCATAATGCAACACACTTTGAAAGGTGGTCACCGACTGGACAAAATGTACCCGCTTGAACGTGCCCAATATCTGCTGTACCACTCGAGTCATCTTGCTGTCTAACTTTAAATTATTTAAAGTCAATGGGCGCCTTCGAGCTGATCACTTTTGTCAAGTCGATGGTCACTGCCTTTCAAATTGTGTTGCATTATGGGGATAAACATGGTCCAACTGCATGAACTTTACAAAAAAATCACATGCTCAAAGGTCATCCAAAATGGACCCCTAAGCCTTATGCACTTGTGGAGATCCCGAGATAATTCAACAGGGGTAAGCAATATGGTAATAGCGCCACCTTGCCTTCTGATAGGCTATGTAGGGCCAGACATTTAGTTTAATTTTATTCCTTGAATTTTGTGACTGGTATTTCCAGAATTAATCAATGCTCTTTAATTGACACAAGCTGTCTCCAATCAATCATTCAAGGTCTGGTTGTGCACGAATGTTTGGGGGGGGGGGGTCGCTTAAACCAGGGGAGGCGTAGCATACGAATCTTAATTGCAGGGACTAATATTTGTAGATCAGTAATTCTACACCTCACTTTGCTCAATCTGATCCTCTCCAAAAGACTCAATCCCTGATCATCTGTGGTTATAGAAATGAGGCAATTCGGACAGTTAAAGGGGAGAGATTATGAATCCCACCAGAAAAATCACAATATCGCTTGAAAAAAACAGTGTGCCAATACCCCGCTGGGACACTCTTTGCAGACAACAATATTTTCAGCAAAAGCTGCAATTTAGCATTAGATTATAAACAGAAAGACAGGATAGACAGCCACCTAAAAAAATATAAGAAAAACACATTATGCTGTTTCAGAAGAATGCTTCTACCTCTACAGTCTCATCCTTACATAACAAGATAACATCAATCAACAAAATATTTCAAATATTTCATATTTAACGTCTTCACCCAGCTCTCCTACAAAATATGAAGAAACTTTTGGTCTTGTCGTTTTATGAAGATGCTTTCTGCCTGAGCCTCCGTCCTTTACACGCGTCTTAATGAATGCGCTCATTTTGTGATTGTCAACTTTTTCGAGAGGGATGCTGGCACTTGCAAAAGCCATATCTACATTTTTTTAAATAGTGAATGAAAATGGCTACTTTGTTCACAATATAGGTTATATTTTCTTAAATAAAATGACTATAATTTTCACATGTTGAAAACAGACAACAAATAAGTTAAATATTTACATTGATAATGTCCTTAAAATGGGCTAATAATTTGGTGCATTAGGCTAAAGCATAGGTTGCTGATAAGAATAACGGTCAGCAAAATGACTGTCCCTCGCTATATGGAAGTATCATGTTGCTTATACCATTCAAATCCTCTTAGATCTCCTTCTCACAACTTGATTGTACAACGTACACCCACATTATTTCAGCTTCTGAGTGTATATGATATGGGGGTTGGAGACAGAAAGAGAAACAAAAACGTTTATTATAAACAATAGCAACACTGCCATGTTGTTCTGAGCCTTGCTGCTGGAAACCCACATAGTGCCTGACTTTCGACTGCCGCACCTCCCCCCGACCTCAACTTTAGTCTACAGTCGGTTGCTTTAGCCTTACCACTCAAACGCGTCCAATCTCAATGTGACCTGCCAAATTCAGAAGCTTGAAAACCCCATTAGGTTTTGACGAAAATGTAGAGAAGAAAACTTAAACTGAACATAATTCACAATGTTTTTTTATTTAATTTTAGTTTGTTTTGGAGTCAAAGATAGTTTCAGTATACTTGTAGTTTTTCAAACAAGTTTTTAAAATGATTTTGTTTCTACCACAGTCTCTACCACATCTCCAGATTCCTACCGCAAGCTCTGAACCTTTACTCTGGTTCATCGCAGCTAGCTAGCTGCTATCCGAGTAGCTACTCCTGTCTAACGTCGCTGTCCCGAAGCAAGCACCAGTTAGCCTGGAGCTAGCCTCGAACTAGGCCCATCTCCCGGCTAGCCAAAGAGATTCCATCAAGCAGTCCCTGGGCTTCAATTCCGTCTTTGCAAATTGGCCTGGACCCCTTGCTGCTGACACGGAGCCCCGCCAATCCATCACGACTGGTCTACCGACGTAACCGTCCGAGGGGGGTTCTGTCCCAAAGCAAGCACCAGTTAGCCTGGAGCTAGCCTAGAGCTAGGCCTTTCTCCCGGCTAGCCGAAGGATAATTCCTAGGCTTCAATATCTAATCTGCCAATTGGCCTGGACCCTTTGCTGCCAACATGGAGCCCCGCCGATCCATCACGACTGGTCTGCCGACAAAACCATCCGAGGGGGTTTCAACAGACTCTCCCATTGCGACATCCCCTGAGGCCCATCTGCTAGCTTGCTGTTAGCCCCGGCCTGCTAACTGTGTTAATCGCCGTGCATCCAGCTCGCCTAGCTACTCACTGGACCCTATGATCCCTCAGTTACACATGCCTCTCCCTAATGTAAATATGCCTTGTCTATTGCTGTTTTGGTGAGTAATGTTTGTCTTATTTCACAGTAGAGCCTCCAGCCCTGCTCAATATACCTTAGCTAGCCCTTATGTTCCACTCCCCACACATGCAGTGACTGCACCTGGCTTAAATGGTGCCTCTAGAGACAAAACCTCTCTCATCGTGACTCAATACCTAGGCTTACCTCCACTGTACTCACATCCTACCATACCCTTGTCTGTACATTATGCCTTGAATCTATTCTTCTGCATGTTAACATTAGAAGCCTCCTCCCTAAGTTTGTTTTATTCACTGCTTTAGCACACTCCGCCAACCCGGAAGTCCTAGCCGTGTCTGAATCCTGGCTTAGGAAGGCCACCAAAAATCCTGATATTTCCATCCCTAACTATAACATTTCCCGACAAGATAGAACTGCCAAAGGGGGCAGAGTTGCAATTTACTGCAGAGATAGCCTGCAGAGTTCTGTCCTACTATCCAGGTCTGTGCCCAAACAAGTCAAACTTCTACTTTTAAAATCCACCTTTCCAGAAACAAGTCTCTCACCGTAGCCCCTTGTTATAGACCCCCCTTGGCCCCCAGTTGTGCCCTGGACAACATATGTGAATTGATCTCCCCCATCTATCTTCCAAGTTTGTACTGTTAGATTACCTAAACTGGGATATGCTTAACACTCCGGCCGTCCTGCAATCTAAGCTAGATGCCCTCAATCTCACACAAATCATCAAGGAACCTACCAGGTACAACCCTAAATCCGTAACCATGGACACCCTCTTAGATATCATCCTGACCAACCTGCCCTCTAAATACACCTCTGCTGTCTTCAACCAGGATCTCAGAGATCACTGCCTCAGTGCGTACTGGGTTCGCGGTCAAACGACCTCCCCTCATCCCTGTCAAACGCTCCCTAAAACACTTCAGCGAGCAGTCCTTAATAATCGACCTGACCCGTGTATCCTGGAAGGATATTGACCTCATCCAGTCAATAGAGGATGCCTGTTTGCTCTTCAAAGTGCTTTCCTCTCCATCTTAAATAAGCATGCCCCATTCAAAAAACGTAGAACTAAGAACAGATACAGCCCTTGGTTCACCCCAGACTTGACTGCCCTTGACCAGCACAAAAACATCCTGTGGCGTTCTGCATTAGCATCGAATAGCCCCCGCGATATGCAACTTTTCAGGGAAGTCAGGAACCAATATACTCAGTCAGTTAGGAAAGCTAAGGCTAGCACTAATTCCAAAAAGTTTTGGGACACTATAAAGTCCATGGAGAATAAGAGCACCTCCTCCCAGCTGCCCACTGCACTGAGGATAGGAAACACTGTCACCACCGATAAATCTATGATCATTTCAATAAGCATTTTTCCACGACTGGCCATGCTTTCCACCTGGCTACCCCTACCATGGCCAACATCTCAGCACCCCCTGCAGCAACTTGCCCAACCCTCCCCTGCTTCTACTTCACCCAAATCCAGACAGCTGATGTTCTGAAAGAACTGCAAAATCGGGATCCCTACAAATCAGCTTGGCTAGACAACCTGGACCCTATCTTTCTAATATGATCCGCTGAAATTGATGCAACCCCTATTACTAGCCTATTCAACCTCTTTCATATCGTCTGAGATCCCCAAAGATTGGAAAGCTGCCACGGTCATCCCCCTCTAGACCCAAACTGTTATAGATCTATATCCATCCTGCCCTGCCTTTCTAAAATCTTCGAAAGCCAAGTTAATAAACAGATCACCGACCATTTCGAATCCCACTGTACCTTCTCCACTATGCAATCTGGTTTCCGAGCATTCTTATCGGTAGACTCAATAGCCTTGGCTTCTCAAATGATTGCCTCGCCCGGTTCACCAATTACTTCTCAGATAGAGTTCAGTGTGTCAAATCGGAGGGCCTGTTGTCCAGACCTCTGGCAGTCTCTATGGGGGTGCCACAGGGTTCAATTCTCGGGCCGACTCTTTTCTCTGTATGTATCAATGATGATGCTGCTGGTGATTCTCTGATCCACCTCTACACAGACGACACCATTCTGTATACATCTGGCAGTTCTTTGGACACTGTGCTAACAAACCTCCAAACGAGCTTCAATGCCATACAACACTCCTTCTGTGGCCTCCGACTGCTTTTAAATTCTAGTAAAACTACATGCATGCTCCTCAACCGATTGCTGCCTGCACACTCCCGACTAGCATCACTACTCTGAACGGTTCTGACCTAGAGTATGTGGACAACTACAACCAGTGTCTGGTTAGAATGTAAACTCTTCTTCCAGACTCACATTAAGCATCTCTAATCCAAAATTAAATCTAGAATCAGCTTCCTATTTCACAACAAAGCCTCCTTCACTCATGCCGCCAAACATACCCTCGTAAAACGGACTATTTTACCGATTCTTGACTGGCGATGTCATTTACAAAATAGCCCCCAGCACTCTACTCAGCAAACTGGATATAGTCCATCACAGTGTCATCCATTTTGTCACCAAAGCCCCCTATACTACCCACCACTGTGACCTGTATGATCCCGTTGGCTGGCCCTCACTATATATCCGTCGCCAAACCCACTGGCTCCAGGTCATCTATACGTCTTTGCTAGGTAAAGCCCTGCCTTATCTCTGCTCACTGGTCACCATAGCAATACCCACCCATAGCACGCACTCCAGCAGGTATATTGCACTGATCATCCCCAAAGCCAACACTTCCTAAGGCTGCTTTTCCTTCCAGTTCTCTGCTGCCAATGACTGAAACGAATTGCAAAAATCTCTGAAGCTGGAGTCTTATCTCCCTCTCTAATTTTAAGCATCAGCTGTCTGAGCAGCTTACCGATCACTGTACCTGTACACAGCCAATCTGTAAATCGCACACCCGACTACCTCATCCCCCTATTATTACTTAACCTTCTTCCTCTTTTGCACCCCAGTATCTCTACTTGCACATCATCATCTGCACATCTATCACTCCAGTGTTAATGCTAAAATGTAATTATTTTCGCCTCTAGGGCCTATTTATTGCCTACCTCCCTACTCTTCTACATTTGCACACATTGTATATAGATTTTTCCATATATCTTTTCTTTTGTGTTATTGATTGTACGCTTGTATATGTGTAACTCTGTGTTGTTGTTTTTGTCGCACTGCTTTGCTTTATCTTGGCCACGTCGTAGTTGTAAATGAGAACTTGTTCTCAACTGGCCTACCTGGTTAAATAAAGGTGAAATAAAAATAAATTAAAGTTTACTGAACAGTTTTTCATGATTTGTTTCGTTACTTTGAATGTATGTAGGCTGTGCGACATGTAGGCTATTTTGCATGTGTGGAGGTGCTAGCCAATGAAGTACACAATAGCGAGACATGAAAAGTCCTGACAATGCACACCTTGTTATTTCTTCTTTTAGCTTGCAGGGATCCTCAGCATAAAACTTGACCCCAAAATAGAGTGTGTATGGAGGCCCCGCTGAGAGAAAGGGAGAGAGAGAAAGTCAGAGAGAGGGAGAGAGATCCTTCTATTTCACTAACTGCAGCAACCTTCTACTGTAAATCACTGTATCCAAACAGCTGAGAGACATTCAACTCAACGCAGAGAGAAGAGGAGATACTTACTCGTTATTAAATCTTTGTGCTCCGAAAGGGTTTTTGAGGGGTCAAGCCAATACTGCAAACAAACAAAAAAACACAAACAGAAGACATTTATAATTACATACAAAAAGTACTGCCTTAATGATTATTTGTTTACATAAGTAGTACCATACGTAATATACAATATGTAACTAGTAGCCTATGTGTACGGTAACAATTACAGTATGTTCTGTAACAAGCTACCTTGAGCATGAGTATTCAGTAATTGGCTGGAAGAAAGAGATGCACTTTGTCAAATCATGGCTGAGCGATCTGTGCAGTGTGTGTGTGTGTGTATGCAGTGTGCAGTCAGTGTATTGGACAGAATGCAGGCAGCTCCAGAGGGGGATGTTCAGTCATGCAAATTCCGGCGTAATACTGAAGCCACATTAAAACCAACTTTTATCCAAACTGTCTTGTTGAAAAGGAGCGTGACTGTGTGAGTCATTAAAATCTGCATCAATAAAACATGGAGTTAGAACAGGTCACAGCATGCTGGCTTTTGTGAACGATCTTATACCGACTGTACTGGCATTTTGGAGACAGTCTTTGGTGGATATTTTTTCATCTTGTTGGGCCTCTAGCTCCCACATCAATGAACATCTGATTTGGGTAACTTCCTGCAAGACTGCCTGGATTTCTGTGCACAAAGTCCTTATGGGACGGTGGTGATGCATAATGCTGTGGGACAGGAATGTGATGTGATATGTATAGGACTTCTATTGTGATCCACCCATACCTGTGTTCTAATTGGCTACTGTATTAAAGCAAAGGCTTCTGGTCAGAGCTGCCATGATCTAGTGTGTGGAGGTGTCACCATTCCCTCTCCCCATATTATTTATTTTATACCCCGTTATGAGTTACGCAGAGTCTCAGCATTAAAGTTTGCAGTCGAATGCACTGATGACGCATTGTCAGCGTTTGTCAACTACAAGACCTACAACCAACAGCCTTACAATGCTTTATAATGTGACATAAGTGCTTGAAATAAAATAAAAGCACAGTACCTCCTGCAAGACTGCTTGGCCTGCACAATGTCCTTATGTCACACTGATTCGGCAAAATACAACTGAGATCATCAACTAGATTCTGCTGCAGGATGACTTTTTATTGAGCAGATGGCCACGGGGCAGGAACATAATTACAAAAATGTGTAGACTGAAAATTGACCGCAAGAAGCCCAAACAGATACAATATTTGACTAAAACCTTGCTAACATTTGTATATGATCATGTGTCTCTCTATTATGGGTAAGAATACTTGGCAAATTTCCTGGCATTTTTACAGTCTTTTATGACCAACAATGAAAATTCTAAAAAGATTGCTTTGCTCAGAAAATTTTGGGTCCAAACAAAACCACCCCCGGGCCAAATTAGTCCCGCGGCCCACCAGTTGGGGAACCCTGTTGTAAAATGTAACATAGCATAAGTGGTTGAAAGAAAAGCAGAGTACACTGCTAAATTAAGGGTGCTTTTTGGTTCTATATAGAAACATTTCTTCTCGCAGAGTACAGGGACATCCCTCCCAACATACCTCAGCAGTGGGTTTACAATAGAACATCCTGCTTTAAACAGCCTTTTCAGTGGCTAATCATTGAGCATGTTAAATGCCGCTCTGAACACAATGTACAATTACCCTACGTGACAATGTGTATTATAAACACTGTGGAGGTCTCAAACAAGAATAACATACAGTACATGAAGCTAACTAGATATGTTCCAACACCCACATTAATATATGACTTTGAAGGAAAGGTATGCATTCAATGTAGTATGCTAGTGTGGATATTGGAACATGTCTTCACCTCAAACATAACAATCCACATCGACATGTTCACTGGTTATATAGTATATTCACTGGGTGGCAGGTAGCCTAGTGGTTAGAGTGTTGGGCCAGTAACCGAAAAGTTGCTGGTTCAAATACCTGACAAGGTGAAAAATCTGTTAATGTGCAAGGCACTTAACTCTAATCTATCTATCCGGTGTATGTCACAACATTATATATATTTTCTTCTCATAAAGACATAAATATATTCATGTGTTTATCATTGGTTATAGCAGCTAAGGCGCAGTGGTGTCTATCTGATGGGATGTTGTAGAGCTTCTTCTTATGATCATGACTGCAAACTTCTATTGCAAAATGATTATTTGCATTGTGGTCAAAGTGATCCCATGCTTTGCTATGATTTTGTGTCAGAGCTCATGTCACTGCAGCTTAGGCTTCTCTTGGGAACCATAGTAAGGAGGAAAACAGATTGACCACACTGTTTCTCTTCCTCTGTTCCTTTAATAACTTAAAGTCCCAGTGCAGTCAAAATGTGCTTTTCCTGTATTTGATCTATATTTCCACACTATGAGGTTGGAATAATACTGGGAAATTGGGAAAATTATGATAATGCCCAATTAGTGTAAGATCTGTTTGAAAAGACTGCCTTAAATTTCAGCATATTTTGGTGGGATGGGGTTCTGGCCCGCCTGGTGACATCACTACATGGGATAAATTAATAGACCAATAACAATGAGTTCCAAACCTCTCAATAACAGCTAGTTCTCAGGTTACATATCCCTCCCATAGGTTCATCCATTTAGGCACCTCACTCAGACCACTCCCAGACAGTCCTCGCAAAAGTCTTGCTTGAGACTTATTGACCATTTTAATTGAAAACCATCACAATAAGGTACTTAATTGTTACCCAGAAATGATTTGATAGAGATAAAAATGGCTGCATTGGACCTTAATAAATCCTCTTACAGCTACCCCCCTACTTTTTAAAATTTCCGCCTGAAGAAATACCCAAATCTAACTGCCTGTAGCTCAGGCCCAGGACCAAGGATATGCATAATTCTTGGTTTCATTCGAAAGAAAACACTCTGAAGTTTGTGTAAATGTGAATTGAATGTAGGAGAATATAACACAATAGATCTGGTTTAGATAATACAATTTAAAAAACACATGTATTTTTATTGTTGGATCATCATCATCATCATCATCTTTAAAATGAACAAGACAAAACAAACATTCAGATAGGATGATGGGGACAATTTCAGTGAAAAACATAAGAGGGCAACAGTACTTGTGCAACATTTCAGAATGATAACTTCCAAAATGAGTGTGCAACATGACATTTATCATGAAGTCACCCAGGTGTCCCACACAAGTAGCCCAAATGTACCCAAGTGGCCAAATTGGTGAAGTTATACATTTTGAATGGAATAACTATATACAAAATACCAAAATGGTATTCTAACACATCCACCCCCCCCCCAAAAATGGAGAAAAAAACATGAAAAAAATATATATACATTTACAAAATAACAGTTTCAATATTTGGATGACCCTCAGTCCTCTACACAATATTGTGCTGCTGATGCCAGGTGCCACAGCAGTCTCTTTCTGTTGTAAAGCAGAGGGTCACCAAGCATGTGGTAGAGGTGATGGGGGACTTCATTTTTCAAAGAACACAGCGACGCCTCCATGCTGTGCCCTTTTGGCCCTGAGGCACATTCATGCCTGCAGAAATACATTTGGGCAGATGAATATCACTTGTGGCAGGAGCTGGATGAACCAGCTTCAGTGGGGGATGGACACCTTGGCATTCAGGGCTCCCATTTGGAGTCAGTGTGACTGTGAAAGAAAATGTTCGGTTAGAATAGTTTCACATATGAGCCCTGTATCAACAGGTATAATAAACAGATAGATATAGAGTACAGGGAACATAAGATTGAATATATTATTATAGACCTGCTAGATCTACCGTCTTTATTATATTACAACAGACCAGCTGTATCTACTGTCTCCATTTCACTTCGGCCATTGTTGTGGGCCTGCCCTCCCCTCAACAGCCTCAAATAGACTATTTCATGTGGGGGTGGGGTGGAGCGGCCGACACACGCATCTCGATCATGCTCCCTCTAATCCACAATATGTATATATGCACACACAAACATAGACTATGGGTCATAAACATATCCCCAAGCACAATGTATAGCCAACGTGTACTTTACATATCTCATTACATTTTTATATATTGTTACTAAAGAATGTTTTAAAAATCACAACTAATATTTTATATTATTAATTTCAAACAACAGCATTAGCATGAGAAGAACTTACCAGTCCAAACCGATGTCCTCTCCGTTCAAAAAATATTCCTCCATTTGGGAATCGCTAAATGAATCGTCCTCCAACAATCCCTGTAGCACTTTCCTGATCAATTTCTTCTAAAATTGTGTGTACATCTGTATATCTAGACTTAGATTTAGCTTTCCCTGACTTAGTCGCCATACTGATTGATATATAAACAGCTGAATATGCGCTTTATCAAAACAATGCTGTGCGTAACATGCGTTGCTCCTTCCGGTATGAATCTTCAATGGCGAATGACCCTCTTTACGCCGGAATTTACTACATGGGTTGGTCTTCCAACACATAAACATTACATATTGCCGTTTACCTCAGCTCCTTGGCTATCTACCCAGCTAGATTTCAAGACGATCCGTGGTCATTGGGTTAAAATACAGTCAATCAATGAAACAGTGGTCATATCATTGGTGCACAATGATGTCATTACTTGTTGTCTTCAAATCGGTTTCTTTTAGTCAATACGTCCCGCGAAATGACCCATCAGGTTTGGTTGTGCTACAAACAAACCAGTTGATTGCAATGAAACCAAACATGACTGGAAAAGTCAAGTTTAGTGTGTGTATTTACATCGAATGTCGTCAAATGGAATGAGACGAAATTCACGATAAGCGGTTCACAAAATGTTTCGTGTTTGGCTATAAAAATGGATTTGATCAAACAAAAGACCATTCATTGTGTAATAATGAGCATTGGGATTGCAAACAGAGGAAGATCGTCAAAGGTAAACGGTTTATTTTATTGCAATTTGTGATGTTACGCCTGTGCTGGTTGAAATAGTTTTTTTTAATGGTGCTTTGTTCTCAGATAAACGCATCGTATTATTTCGCAGTAAATCCTTTTAAAAATCTGACAACGCAGTTGGATTAGCAAGATTCTAGGCTTTTGACCCATGTGAGACACTTGTATTTTCATGAATGTTTAATATGACTATTTATGTAGCAATCATCGTATGTTGTTGAATTTAATCCCGGGTTCGGTGCGCAGAGAGGTTAAACAAGTCTCATCGGTAGCAAACTCTCAAAACAAACGTGATAACTTAGCAACAGGATTCAACTGTTTTAAAATGAGACTGCAATAAATAGCATTATCCACTCACTGTTTTATGCTTTAAGATGATTGTAGATCATGGAGCTGATAACATTATTGAAACTGCTTACATGTCTGATATAAATGAATTGCACCGCACCCCTTGCATGAAGAAACAGCTTCAAGTCCTGTTTTATATGCATTCCATATATTTAATGTGAATTTCTGGAGATGTAGCTACTAGCCAAGATGAAGATGGAAATTCAGGGGATGTTAGAGGAAGGGAGGCGTCTGTGAGCTCAATCTTTTGATTCTGGGGCATTTTTGGGGCATGGAGATGAATAAATGTTAGTGTAATGAGGTAGGTTAGCCTTGAATAACCTATTTCAGACTTAAATATGCCACTGACAGATGCTGTACACGGTGCACCATCCCCATTTCCTTCTACCTAAACCCTCACCACACCACAGATGGGCCCTAGGGTCATATTCACTAGGGCACATCATAGCAAAACATTTTGCTATATTTGTCTATTAAAAATGAAAAATTCTTATTGGACATGTTCAGGAAAGGTAGTCCCTCTTGGTTTCACTACATTTTCTTCCGCTTGGTGCCTAATGAACGACCCAGAACACACCGGAACAGATGTTGGTGACCAGGGGAACGTGATTAGAGCTGTGTCTGTAACTGAATTAGAATAAGTTAATTGAATTGGTTAATCTTATCTAATTTACAATAATCACATCACTGCAGCTGGTGTGTTCCAGTGCATGCTAATTAATGCAAATGAGAGGTTGGGTATAGAGCAGTGGCTGACAGTGACAGGGCGGTATCGCTATGGACAACCAGACAAAGACAGAGGAGTTCCACTTAGAAAGATAGCCTGAGCAATAACCTACTACATATTAACCTTTTGTAATACTTTATAGCCTGCAGGTATAATGCAGTATAATGCAGTTATAATAAAAAGAATGTACTGAAGAATATTATTTTGTTATACAGAAAAATCTAATCATGGTGTGCACATGAAGGAATATGCTAGCCTTAGTTATCCAGTAACCTTATCTATTAAAACAGGTAGTGTATGTGTATAGTACGGCCAGTTAATGGGTTATGTCTATCAGTTTTTCATGGCACCTGCACAAAGCCCAACTAGATCTATTTATATCTGTTCAAATGCACCTCAAGGATTTTAAAAACATGGGATCAGAGCTTGTTCTGTATGAGAATTATGAGAGTTTATGTCTCTCTTCCCTTCGGCACTGCTCAGTCCCCCAGTGAATGGAACTAATTAATAATAGATAGATAATAAATAAATTAAAATGTTCTGTCATCATGGGGCAAGGCTGCCCGGACCCTGCACCACTTCAATAGGAAGTTAAGTTAGGACATTTTGATTGATAGGTCTGACTGAGAGGTCCATACTCTGTTCCAATAGGCCAATACTGAGAGGCCCAGGCTCTGAATCTCACTGTTATTTACCCCCATCCCAAGGTTATAACTGGAGGGGGAAAAAAACTGTATGCCTAAATTGTTTAACCTGTTACAAAGGTGAAGCCTATATGGTAAATCATGGCTGGCATTGTTTATAATCTGCCACAATAGAAATGTGCCAGCTATAGGAGGAGATAGTAGGACAAGGTTATCGTAATGTGAACATGATGGAAGTTAAAGGTAAATATTAATTATTTAATTTAAAAAAAATGGTGACTGTGTGACTAAGATGACTGACTAAAACTAGCCTAAAATTGTCCAGGGTTTTAGTTAACTGATATTAACTCAAACTAAAAAGGATGAAATTATAAAAATGTAAATGTGACTAAGACTAAAAAAATGTATTTTAGTCAAAAGACCAAATCTAAAATAGTTACCAAAATTAAAACTGTTATGGCCCCAGGCAGTCCCATAAAAATTACAGAGATGTCAATTTTAATTGATAGGTTTTGATTATAGGTGTGCTGAGGTTGGGATTTATTGTCATAAATCTTTCCCAGGAGGCAGCGCTGCAGAGTGGTCACTAGCTGGCACAGCCATAGTCATAAAATACGATGTTAAACCTAACCCTGAATTAAAGAGTGACTGCCCCTTAAAAACAACTAATCCCTTTGAAAATGGCCTATATGGCATCAATACGAGTCAGAAACATTTACTTTAGTGTCAAAATGTACTACAGAGTGTAAATAGGATAATTTTGGTCTAAAATGGAATTTAGAACCTCAGTGTCACAAGTAAATAACGGCTGCGTTTGGATTACAGTTATGTCAAAAAATCATGCCCCCTTTTGCCAAACTCTACGTTCAAATTCCCTTTCCGCTTCCCTTCATTGAATGGGGCTCATTCTTTTCATTGCATAAAAACCAACACGTTCAACAGATCACGGCCAGTTGAGACTGAAAAGCCCTATACGGATCAACCATGCATTGCATGCTTCCAGCAAGATGCAAAATCTATGGTTTGCATGCCCTGTCTATTCCGCATGACCGTATCATGCGGAATAGGTGTTGGAGTTCGTTGGTCCCCAGTGGTGGTGAGTATACCGGTAGCAAGACCAAATATGCATATGTTTATTTTGATAATCATTATCACTATCATCTAGATTAGAATGTATGTTTTAGCACGATGTTCCAAATGCCTGCATCTCAAGAATCAAGTTTTTTTTCTTCTGTTTTTATGAGTGTTTGTCTTTTTGGTTTCGTCTCCTTTGCTCCTTCTGTGCTGTGTACACTGCACACCTTCCCATTCCCAGACACCAAGCGCCTCCCGTGAAATATAATCTTCTTCATCTCTGACAAGCAGTTTCAACTCGTTATTTTCATTTTAGGTTTAGTACAACATAATTGGTCATATGGACACCAAAAAACATTGAGACATTATTTGACTGTAATAGAGGAGAATGTAACCTTTGCAATGATTCCCTTTTTTATGTCTCAACTCCCAAAAGTTTGAACCGAGCAGACCCTACTAAAACGGGAGTATGAATTCATTTTCCGTTGCTATCGTGCACATCATTGCAGTACCACTAGCATCATTTTATCCAAACTGTCTAGTCTGTGTTTTATAAATGTGCAATGAGCATAAAAAAAGATGCATTTACATTTATATAAGGAATTGGCAACTCGTTATCATTCTGAGAAGTAAGCATCCGGCCGTGATCCCATCTGGCAGTGATTGGGAGTCCCATAGGGCGGCGCACAACGGGCCCAGCGTTGTCCGGGGTAGGCCGTCATTGTAAATAAGAATATGACCTTAATTAACTGACTTGCCTAGTTAAATAAAGAAAATATAATAATCATCTTATCCAGGTAGGTCACTTGATTTCAACATCTCAACAAAGTGAACAGGCTATTGTAGCGACATTAAAACACCTTGGTGTAACAGCTAAAGTGTTAACTTTAGAGCCATTGGACCCGGGTTCGTGTCCCGGTTGGGGCTACATCTCCCGAATTCGCTACATACACTATGTTGTTCAAACAGTTGGAGACAGACAGAATGGTGTATTCATAGCAGTTCAACTGTTCTGTTCTGCAAGCAAATAGATCCAAGTTGGCTAGGCTTAAAATATAAAGACTAGCTGGCTACTCACTAGCAGTTATGCTTGAGAGATTGCTTATGAAACCTTTGTTAATTTTCTATATTGCCTGCGACCAAAAGTTGGTCATTTAGTGAATGTGCATTGTCATTGTTAAATTTGTAACAAAAATGGCATTTTCATAGACTTGAAAGACAGATCATAAAAGCAGGTTAAACTATTTGGATTATTAGTGGGTTTTATGCTTGAAAGCTTATATTTAGCGTAGGTATTATTTTACAAGCTCTGAATTAATTCGATTATTCCCGACTGTTTAAAATGCAGTGTATTGACTTAATTGTGCAACAACGCTTATTTAGAGAATACAAAAGAAAATCAAGATACAATATATATTGTGAATCGCCCATAAATTTGAAAAAAAAAATATGGAGATATGATTTCTAGGCCACATCGCCCGGCCCTACTATCATTGCTAGCATAGCTGACATTAGCTAGCTAGCTACCAACTACCTAGCTATATACTTAACTAGCTAGCTACCTAGCTAATGTTAGCGTACATCAATACAACTCGGATTTGGCTTGGAAACACGATAACATTGAAAATGAGACATAATTAGTAGGACAACCTTTTATCACGATGTCGCCAGATTGAATGTACATGCAGTATAACGTTAGCCAGCTAACAGTCTGAGGGGATCACCGTATTTTAGCTAGCTAAGATTAGCATTGTTAGCTTTTATGATTATATTTGATAGTAACAGTAATGGCAACAATGCCATCTCTCTAAAGTAAATTTGACGACATCTTAATATGGCAGTTGTTTCCTACTTATTTTCCTACTTTAGCAATGTCATATGTTTATGCCACTAAATTATTGTAATTTAGACAAAACAGTCACATTAGCCTCCGAGGTGCAACCCATGTCTAGGGCACAAATATATATTGGATGCAGCTATAGTGGTACTAGCTAACTCGTGTCTGACTACAATAGTGTACTAACTAGCAGCAACAAACTCAAACCAACCCAGTACTAAAGCAAAACATATCACAGTTGGTTGCGTAGTGTAACGGCACCACCGGCCTGAATACAATCCAATCTGGAGCCAGTCAGACTACGTCTGTAATGCATATCATTAGCTTCCAAACAAGATTACGTTATATCTCGAGATATGTTTATAATTAAAGGATAATGACAACCGTTTACCCTGTTTTTCTGTTAGACAAAGTACACCGTTGGGTGCCTGATTGATCCCCTGTCCATGAATGGAGGCCGGGACCGACCAGAAGGAGCAAAGATGAGTATCCTAACATGTCCAGTAATGTGATTTCAATGGTTTAGCGACCTCCAAAAATCATTTCATTCACTGTTATCTTGCTATTTTCACAGCTTGTCAGGCAAGACCTCAGACTAAAAGTGTGCCATGTAACACCTCCGTTGGTGCCAGAGTCTCCCACGACTCTTATGAAAAGGACACGCCATCATGAGGCCTCTGATAGTGACCTGAGTTAATTCCCTGATGACACAGACGATTTCATCAACAGCGACAGGTAAATTGTGTTATATGAAATGTTAAAACTTGTATTGAAAAATACCTGACTTGATAAAATAGTAGGATAATTCCCCAGCTAAGCAGATGCAAGTAGTAGAGTAATTTTGGTTGTGAAGTGCATTAGAACAAAATGGCTGTCTATTATATCAACATGTCAGAGGCCCTCTCATTCAACACCACCTCATAAGATTGCCTGCTGCAGTTGTTCAAGAGATTTCCAGTTTGCAGCTGAACATGCAGCATAGAGAATACCAGCAAGGGGGCCCTGATCATCATCATGCAGACATGTCTTCGCTGTGAGCATTCCTACGAATGGAACAGTCAGCCTGTTGGCAAGTATCCGGACATTAACCTTCACCTGTACAAATACAGAAGGTAACCCACTTCATTACATTTGATAACCCAATTGTGAAATGTATTTTATGTAAACTGATATTATTTTCTGCTTTTCTGCTTCTTAGATGAAAATAATGTCCAGGGCATAACCTAGCCTGGTGGAACAAGCTTATTGCTTGTTCACCATTATGTTTCACTTCACATTTTATGATATTTATTTAATTTACTTTACCTTTATTTAACTAGGCAAGTCAGTTAAGAACAAATTCTTATTTTCAATGACTGCCTAGGAACAGTGGGTTAACTGCCTTGTTCAGGGCCAGAACAACAGATTTGATCTTGCAATCTTTTGGTTACTAGTCCAAAGCTCTAACCACTAAGCTACCTGCCGCCGATATCTGAAGTGAAACAGAAAGGTGAACACAACGATCAGGTTGGTTCCACCAGGCTAATCATAACCACCATTGATAATTGTGTGTGTGTGTGTGTGTGTGAGTGAGAGAGAGAGTCCGACCCGTATCTATGATGAGGGGCCAAGAGCTGATCGATGCTGTTATTGGTGCTCTGGCAAAGTGCTCACCAAAGTATTCATACCCCTTGACTTATTCCACATTTGTTGTGTTACAGCCTGAATTCTAAATGGTTTAAAGATGTGTTTTTCTCACCTGTCTACACGCAATACCGCATAATGACAAAGTGAAAACATGTTTAGAATTTTTTGGGGAAATGTATTGGAAATAAAATACAGAAATATATCATTTTACATACGTATTCACATCCCTGAGTCAATACTTTGTTGAAGCACCTTTGGCAGCAATTACACCTGTGAGTCTTTATGGGTAAGTCTCTAAGAGCTTTCCACACCTGGATTGTGCAACATTTGCCTATTACTATTTTAAAAATATTTCAAGCACTGTCAAATTGGAGTAGTACACAGTGTTGTATGAGATCTTCAGTTTCTTGGTAATTTCTCACATGGGATAGCCTTCATTTCTCAGAACATAAATAGACTGATGAGTTTCAGAAGAAAGTTCTTTGTTTCTGGCCATTTTGAGCCTGTAATCGAACCCATAAATGCTGAAAAGTACAGTCAATAACACAATAGAAAAATCTATGTACAGTGTGTGCAAATGTAGAAGAGTAGGGAGGTAAGGCAATAAATAGGCCATAGAGGCTGAAATAATAACAATTTTGCATTAACACTGGAGTGATAAATGTGAAGATGATAAGGTGCAAGTAGAGATACTGGGGTGCAAAAGAGCAAGAAGATAAATAGCAATATGGGGAGGATGTTGGGTGTGCTATTTGGGTGTGGGTGTGCTATTTACAGATTGGCTGTGTACAGGTACAGTCATCGATAAGCTGCTCTGACAGCTGATGCTTAAAATTAGAGAATGAGATAAGACTCCAGCTTCAGTGATTTTTGCAATTCGTTTCAGTCATTGGCAGCAGAGAACTGGAAGGAAAGGCGGCCAAAGGAAGTGGCTTTGGGGATGACCAGTGCAATATACCTGCTGGAGCGCGTGCTATGGGTGGGTGTTTCTATGGTGAACAGTGAGCTGAGATAAGGTGAGGCTTTACCTAGCAAAGGTTTATAGATGACCTGGAGCCAGTGGGTTTGGCGATGAATATGTAGCGAGAGCCAGCCAGCGAGAGCATATAGGTCGCAGTGGTGGGTAGTATATGGGGCTTTGGTGACAAAACGGATGGCACTGTGATAGAATACATCCAGTTTGCTGAGTAGTGTTAGAGGCTATTTTGTAAATTACATTGCCAAAGTCAAGGAACGGTAGGATAGTCAGTTCTACAAGGGTATGTTTGGCAGCATGAGTGAAGGAGTGAAAATATATACAGTGGGGAGAACAAGTATTTGATACACTGCCGATTTTGTAGGTTTTCCTACTTACAAAGTATGTAGAGGTCTGTAATTTTTATCATAGGTATACTTCAACTGTGAGAGACGGAATCTAAAACAAAAATCCAGAAAATCACAGTATGATTTTTAAGTAATTAATTTGCATTTTATTGCATGACATAAGTATTTGATACATCAGAAAAGCAGAACTTAATATTTGGTACAGAACCCTTTGTTTGCAATTACAGAGATCATAAGTTTCCTGTAGTGACCTAGCCAGTCTCCTGACATGAAACCAATAGAAAATCTTTGGAGGGAGCTGAAAGTCCGTATTGCCCAGCGACAGCCCCAAAACCTGAAGGATCTGGAGAAGGTCTGTATGGAGGAGTGGGCCAAAATCCTTGCTGCAGTGTTTGCAAACCTGGTCAAGAACTACAGGAAACTTATGACCTCTGTAATTGCAAACAAAGGTTTCTGTACCAAATATTAAGTTCTGCTTTTCTGATGTATCAAATACTTATGTCATGCAATAAAATGCAAATTAATTACTTAAAAATCATACAATGTGATTTTCTGGATTTTTGTTTTAGATTCCGTCTCTCGCAGTTGAAGTGTACCTATGATAAAAAATTACTCTGTAGGCTCCTGACCCATTCAAACCACACACTCAAGCCAACTCACGTTTGGCTTCTGTCATGGCCGCCAGAATATCTTAAGGAGCAAGCCAAAAAGAATTGGGCCAAATCAGCAGGGGCAGTTCCCCATTAACCCTAACCTTAACCACACTGCTAACCCAAAATCCTAACCATAACCTTAAATATGTTTGTTTTCATACATTTTTATGATCTAGACAATTTTGACTTTGCAGCTGGCCCATCTAGCGGAAATCTGCTTCTAGGGCAAGATTCATGACAATAAACGTCAACCTGCTACAGTATCTATGTTGGTATGTCCTTTACGACTCCAGAGGGTAGGAATGATGTGAATGTGCATGCTGATGCAAACACGCCCTTGGGCCAAATATTACCCAAGCACAGGGAGGATAACCTGCCATAAACAAAAGCTGTGTATACATTGATAAAATATATTTTCTATAAAACAGACCGTAAAAGTTCTGTATCCAATAAGATTATTTTCTACAGAATTATTAATGAACTTATCTCCAAAAAAAACAAGGTTGGCAAAAATTCTAATTCAGATCCCCCGGTCAAACATAGTTGAACATCAACTCAGCGTTACAGAGATTTATCATCTCTAATTATCTCAACAGGATACTGGTTGTCAGACAAACTCAATCTGTTGTAGATAAACTGGAAAAACACAACACTGAGAAAAACAAGGGTGAAGGTGGAAAACGAGAGAGAAAGAGAGCGACGGGGTAGATAGAGGGGTGAGGAATAGAGAGAGAGAGAGGAGTGGAAAGAGAGGGGTAGTGATGGAGAGAAAGAAGAGGAAAACAAACTGAGCTATGTGGGTTAAAGGTAGACTCAGCGATATGACGTAGATGCAGAAATTAAACAGTATAGTGGGTCAATTGAAGTGCGAGGCTCAACTTATCTGCTATTTATGTGCCCTGGCTACCACACTGTGAACAGCGTGAAGCGCACGTGTGCAGATACTGTGTGTGACTATGTGAGAGCGTCTTGTATCTTTCATATCTGCGGTTCTGCTCGTGGCAACGTAATTTGTCTATCTTTTAAGCAGGGACATTAGCAGTAAAACAATGTATCTCTCTTTTTCAAACAAGAATCCTCTCTTGTACTGGGTGTGTGCTTATAGTGCATAGTGCATGCATGTCAGGTCATACATTAGATAAGTCAAACAGAGACAGTGATGCTGGTGTTCAAACATTTTCAGTCTCCTTTTACTGTTTTTCTTTCACTTAAACATAGCTTTTGAGTCTTGACACATGTACAGAGACATGCTTTCATCCTGCGCAGGTCTAACGATAAATCAGGGCTTGGCCGACAGCCCCCAGAAGGCATTGCACAGGATACCGCCCATCCATGTGAGCGAGTGAGCGGGGGACGTTGGGAGATTTATGTCTGTGTCCGAAACGGTACACTATAGTACACGGTACACTATAGTGCACAACTTTTGACCAGAGCCCTGGTCAAAAGCAGCGCACTACATAGGGAATAGGGTGCCTTTTGGGGATGCACACAGCCTATCATTGTGTTATTTTATGGCTCTGTACTCTGAGTGTGTGGAGCCCTGGGGCCCTGAATGAGTATTTACTACTCCTTTCCACCCCTACTCTACCCTGTCATGGCCTGGCCTGGACCTGCGTGCAACGCACTGTGATGGCACCTTCTGCCAATATTCACAGAACTGTTGTTGTCTTGTCTTTTAAAGCATACTAACGCATACTATTTGCACTTTGACTGGGGCAAGCTGAAGCTACCCTTTACAGATATCAAACCCAGACATCTGCTCAGAGGGAAATACCCTTTCTAATCTCACCAGCCACTTCGATTAGTGTATATGAAGGAAGGTAATCTCCTCTCCAGTGCACTATTCATAATGTAATGTCAAAAGCATGCCAAATGCATAAAGCCTTCCCTGGTCTCCAGTGAGAGTATACTGTACATCTGTATATGTATAAATATGTTTATCTAAATCATTGGTGACTGACCGTCTGGTGGCTGCGGTCACAGTAGCGCAGCCCGAAGTAGTCTGTCTCTGCCAGGTTCACATGGTTGAACACAAAGTCCAGCACCACCGACCCCTTAGTGGACTTCTGTGTAACACAAGAGGTTAGGAATTAGTGTCTCAGTCACATTAAATGTGTTGCCAAGCAAAGCCATTCTCAAGTAGATGTCAGTGTTTTTAATTGACAGAACATAAGATGGGTGACAGTCATATTATACTGTAGCAATTAATGCATTCTGAAGCAACGTGAAGTATTCTGAAATACCATGGTGGACTTCTGTATGGACAGTCATTTTTTGAAGAATAAATAGTTTCAACAATATATGGCATACAGTAGTGGTCACCAACCGTTCGACTGGTCCATCTCCAAGGCATTCCTAGTCGGTCACCAAACATTTCTGTAAAAACCCCAACCATAAAGCCATGCGTTCCTATTTTTTGTTGTTTTTTGCTTCGCTCTGTTGGGGGTAGGTGCACTTGATTCCGCAGCCCTAGCGCCGGGAAGGCAAAATGTTCCCATACATAACCATTTAATGTGTCTGAAGGTCGAACTCCCAGAGAGACAATCAAGTGCACCTAGAGGCCTACCTTTGGCCAATCGGATAGCTCAGAACACCGTGTCTGCACAGTTTGCTCGCGCTATAGACTGTAAAAAAAACTTTTAAAACCATGACTATAGAGAGACTCAACGAATACAGCAAAAGTCTGCTGTTTTTATGTGTATGTTTTAAGTTGTTATTCAAAACTGTCAACACTTTGTTCAACACCATCATAAGCCACAAAATGCGGGTTCTCCCAGTTCCACAAGCTACAACCAGCGCTGCAGCTGCAATGAAGGAGTTTAAGCAAAGTGTTCAGATCAGCTTGAGTTGTAATTATTAGCGGCTTCTGTCTTTTTTAATTATCAAGGGATATTTCACTTTCTCTGGTCATAGGAGAAACATGAATTGGTGCATGAGGCTACTAGCTGGAAGACTCCCCTTTTCTCAGCGGAGGGAAGGAGGGTGGAGTAACGAGAAGTCAGGTGAGAGGCAGCCATCAGTCCAGTAAAAAAAAGCTCATTATCATGCTTACTTAGCTGTGCCTCACAAGTAATACAACAAATTATTACCAGTGTGATCATATACCTACATTTAAAAAATATAATTTCAAAATGGTCTGTGAAGAACAACATTGGCAGGGCAATTCAAGCAGAGCCAATATGCCGTGATAATGTATTGGGCCTATAGCCTGCTCCACAAACCTCATTGCTACAGAACTGTTTTTAATTGGTTAATGTTGCATAGGCTTAATTTTTTAAAGTCCTGTTTAAAAAAGATCTGAGCGGTAGATCTCGGCCTGCATTTTTGACTCAAAGTGATCTTGACTCAGACCACTGGCATACAGCATAGCACATATTTTATTCACTTCAGGATGAGGACATATCGTCTCTCTTTTAGCTTGCCGTGTCTGGATTTAGAAATAACATGAAGAGACTCTATAAGAGAGCAGACATATGTCTCCAGGGAAATATGAAGAGATAAATTATTACTTTGCTATGCAGTGAAAACAGCCTTACACTGCAATTTACGCACCTCACCCCTCTTATTACCATTTCTCAGAGGCTTGCAAAAGTAATCTGCTAAAAGAAACAAACTTAGGGACTCTGATTTTAGTATGAACCAAACAGACCCTTGTTACAGTAGCATTTCCATAACACCTATCCCACTGTTACGAGATAATTGCCATAAATCTATATCTCCTTCGTAGGATGAAGAAAAATCCTTGACCGCATCTTTAGCTCAGTCAGCACTTTTGCTTTCCCTTGTAGATACAGCATCAATCCAAAATGTATCCACTGAGGATATAGTGTAAGTATATATTGCGATAGATAACCAATCATTTAATCAAACAAATCAATCCCAACTGGCAAAGCCTCAGCGAGGAGCAAAACCCAACCAAGCCCTCCTCTCTCACCTGCATTCAGTTACATTTACATTTGGGGCTCCCGAGTGGCACAGCGGTCTAAGGCACTGCATCTCAGTGCAAGAGGCGTCACGACAGTACCTGGTTTGAATCCAGGCTGCATCACATCCGGCCGTGATTGGGAGTCCCATAGGGCGGTACACAATTGGCCCAGCGTCATCCAGGTTTGGCCGGGGTAGGCCGTCATTGTAAATAAGAATTTGTTCTTAACGGACTTGCCTAGTTAAATAAAAAATACAACTTTTTTACCTTGAGGGCAATTTGACTACATCCCAAGAGAGGAAATGGATTTCTACTATGGAGGCATCGATGCATAGCCTATGCCAGTAATGAAAGATGGAGGTTTACTCACAGTAAACATCATCTCAAGGTGAGTCAGAGGCTGAAACACATGACAAATACACTAACATTCCAACCCAACCAAGGGTTTCCTACCCTCCTCTTTTTCTGTTTTCCTTTTCAAAGTCAACACACACATGCATGTATGTACACACACTCAGTTCCCTGGGGTATGATTGAGAGATCATTTTGGGTGGATCATTCACAGACCAGCGGTGTGTTTGCTTTGGGTTTGTGTTTCTATTTGTTCTTTAGCAGGACACCAACATCCATCTTGGCTGGAGGACATCACTCTCTCTTTACCTAATTCTCTCTGTTTGCTCTTGACACAGAGAGGAGGAAACAGTGTGTGTGTGTGAGTGAGTGAGTGTGCATCAGAATGTGTGTGTTTCTCTCTGAGATACAGTGGAGAGGACTGCTCTTCTTAACCACAAAGCACATTTTTGATGAATCACGTGGTGTACACTGACAAACAGACAGTATGATTTACGCCCCCAAAGGCATGAGCACACAGACCATGCTCGGCTGGTTAGAGACCAAACGTGACTGCCTAGAGCAGACTATGCCATTTTCAGCAGTAGGTTTACAATCAGCAGTGTGGGAAAACCTAGTGAATCTATATGGGTTTTTAGAAGTCACGGCTTACACTCCTATTAAGAATTCAAGAAGTTAAGAGCAGGTTGAGAGCTTCAAGTTCCTTGGTGCCCACATCACCAACAAACTAACATGGTCCAAGTACACCATGACAGTCGTGAAACGGTCACGACAAAACCTATTCCCCCTCAGGGGACTGAAAAGATTTGGCATGGGTCCTCAGATACTCAAAAGGGTTCTACAGCTGCACCATCGAGAGCATTCTGATTGGTTGCATCACTGCCCTTTATGGCAACTATTCGGCCTCTGACCGTAAGGCACTACAGAGGGTAGTGCGAACGGCCCACTACATCACTATGGCCAAGCTTCCTGCCATACCAGGCGGTGTCAGAGGAAGGCTCTAAAAATTGTCAAGACTCCAGCTACCCTAGTCATAGACTGTTCTCCCTGCTACCACACGGCAAGCTGTACCAGAGCGCCAAGTCTAGGTCCAAGAGGCTTCTAAACAGCTTCTACCCCCAAGCCACAAGACTCCTGAACATCTAGTCAAATGGCTACCCAGACGATTCGCATTGCCCACCCCCCACACCATTGCCACTCTCTGTTGTCATCTATGCATAGTCACTTTAATTAACTCTACCTACATACTACCCCAACTAACCGGCACCCCCCTGTATATATTGTTATTTTTTACTGCTGTTCTTTAAATACTTGTTACTTTTATCTCTTATTCTTATCCGTATTTTTTGAAACTGCACTGTCGGTTAGGGGCTCGTAAGTAAGCATTTCACTGTACTGAATATTGTTGTATTTGGCGCATGTGACTAATAAAATTTGATTTGAAGTCCAAGAAGACCACATAGTATGTGATGAGTAGGTCCAAGTTCATTCCTAAGGCATCTAAAGTAGAGCACTTCCTCATGTTAACAGTTAATTACTTCCTCTGTGATTCAAGACTCATCTGCATGTTTTCATTATCTACTCAATCTGCAGGTGCACTCCCAGTGAATCACAAGTGGGCTGCCTGTGTCTGACACAGGAGACAGGCTTTCTCGTGCTCTCTCTCTCCTCTCTCCCCCTTTCTCTCTCTGATACCCTACTATATCTATTGCTCTCCTTCTCTCGCCCCACCTCTCCCTCTTTCAGAGATGTAAACTGGTGAGGGCCCAAAAAGGTGCAATATTTTTTTTGCTGAGAAATTACATTTTATTTTTTACACATCTACCAATCGATGCCCTTCTTTGTGAGGCATTGAAAAACCTCCATGGTCTTTGTGGTTGAATCTGTGTTTGAAATGCACTTCTTGATTGAGGGAACTTACAGATCATTTTGTGTGGGGTACAGAGATGAGGTAGTTACTCAAAAAATCACGTTAACCACTACTATTGAACATAGAATGGAGTCCATGCAACTTACTTGCTAATCACATTTCTACTCCTGAACTTATTTAGTCTTACCATAACATTCAGTACTCATTTCAGCTTTCATGTGTTTGATTCACTTAAAAAAAATGTCTACAAACAAAATTCCACTTTGCCATTATAGGGTATTGTGTGTAGATCAGTGACACAAAATCTGAATTGAATCAATTTAAAAATCAGGCTCTAACACAACAAATGTGGGAAAAGTAAAGGGGTGTGAATACTTTCTGAAGGCACTGTAACTAGGCTCTCAAAGAAAGACCTTATGATATACTGTGTGTAATTGTTTTCAGAAATAATTACATTTTAGAGGCGAACAAGGCTGGTGGAACCGTTCATAGATATTTATAGGAAGAACCCTCCAAAGATAAAATCTTTCTTGATGTCTGCACACCCCAGCTCGCCATCATGGGCCCAGGGGCCGATTGGGACAAAAATTCATCCCTGGCATTTAGCCCACATCACCGTGCACTCACTGCACGCACCCCCCATCGTGCTCCTCTTTTTTCAACCAGCTCTTTTTTTAACCAGCTCATGTTTAAGACAAATACAACACATAAAAGCACCACCGGAGATACAACTTACCACTATAACTGTGCCTCTCTTGCCTCCCTGTTGTGCAGTCTGTCGCTGCATTTTCTCTGCCTGTCTGTCTGTCTGTCTCTGATTCACCTTGTTCTTCTCTGCAGTCACTGTCTGTCATTCCTAAGTGATATTACATACAGTATAGAGCCAACAAATTAAGGAACTGGCAGTAAATCTGTGTCTTTGTTTCCTTCCTAGCTCCAATGCAATCACCTATGAGCTGTCTGGTAACAGAAGACCATGAGTCCACACTACCTGTGCTGGGCCTAGCAACATCCTAGAGTAACACTTAATTTTAAGGGTCCATAATAAACCATTTATACGGCATTTACAAACTGTTTGCTCACCATATATTATGTCATTACTCCCATATTTTGCAAATGTTAGTAAGCTAGCTATTCACACATCACTGGTCAGCCAAATGCCCAAGGTAGACAATTATGACAACAAAAATTGCGCAAAAGTCATAAAGAAAAGACTGACTCATGGGCAGCCAGCCGTATCCATAAAATATACAGTACCAGTAAAAAGTTTGGACACCTACTCAGTGTTTTTCTTTAATAATAGTGAAGACATAAAAACTATGAAATAACACATATGGAATCATGTAGTAACCAAAAGTGTTGAACAAATCAAAAAATATTTTATATTTGAGATTCTTCAAAGTCGCCACCCTTTGCCTTGATGACAGCTTTGCACGCGCTTGGCATTCTCTCAAATAGCTTCATGAGGTAGTCACCTGGAATGCAGGTGTGCCTTGTTAAAAGTTAATTTGTGTTATTTCCTTAATGCGTTTGAGCCAATCAGTTGTGTTGTGACAAGGTAGGGTTAGTATATAGAAGATAGCCCTATTTTGTAAAATACCAAGTCCATATTATGGCAAGAACAGTTCAAAGAAATGACAGTCCATCATTACTTTAAGACATGAAGGTGTCACGGCCATTAAAAGAAGAGGACCAAGGTGCAGCGTGGTGAGCATACATTTTCTCTTTATTTGGAAAATGATGACGAACACTACAAAAACAAACAGTGAAGCTAAAGGCTATGTGCCCTAAACAAAGTCAACTTCCCACAACCACAGGTGGGAAAAGGGCAGCCTAAGTATTGTTCTCAATCAGAGACAACGATAGACAGCTGTCCCTGATTGAGAACCCTACCCGGCCAAAACATAGAACTACACAACATAGAACACCAACCCCAACTCACGCCCTGGACAAACCAAAATAGAGACATAAAAGGGTCCGGGCGTGACAAAAGGTCAGTCAATCCAGAAATTTTCAAGAACTTTGAAAGTTTCTTCAAGTGCAGTCACAAAACCAATCAAGTGCTATCATGAGACTGACTTTCATGAGGACCGCCACAGGAAAGGAAGACCCAGAGTTACCTCTGCTACAGAGGATTAGTTCATTAGAGTTACCAGCCTCAGAAATTGCAGCCAGAATAAATGCTTCACATAAAAGACATCTCAACATCAACTGTTCAGAGGAGATTTACTTGAATCAGGCCTTCTTGGTCAAATTGCTGTACAGAAACTAGAGGTTGACCGATTAGGATTTTTCAACGCCGATATCGACTATTGGAGGACCAAAAAAAGCTGATACTGATTAATCGGATGATATACGGACCTCTGAGACTATCACAGTACAGGTGCATTTATAAGGAGACTTGATTACACACAGGTGGATTGTATTTATCATTAATTGGTCATTTAGGTCAACATTGGATCATTCAGAGATCCTCACTGAACTTCTGGAGAGAGTTTGCTGCACTGAAAGTATAGGGGCTGAATAATTTTGCACGCCCAATTTTTCAGTTTTTGATTTGTTAAAAAAGTTTGAAATATCCAATAAATGTCTTTCCACTTCATGATTGTGTCCCACTTGTTGTTGATTCTTCACAAAAAAATACAGTTTTATATCTTTATGTTTGAAGCGTGAAATGTGGCAAAAGGTCGCAAAGTTCAAGGGGGTCGAATACTTTCGCAAGGCACTGTATATATTTGTAATAATGACAATTACAACAATACTGAATGAACAATGAACACTTATTTTAACTTAATATAATACAAATAAAATCTATTTAGTCTCAAATAAATAATGAAACATGCTCAATTTGGTTTAGATAATGCAACATCACAGTGTTGGAGAAGAAAGTACGAGTGCAATATGTGCCATGTAAAAAAGATACATTTAAGTTCCTTGCACAAAACATATGAATGCTGGTGGCTCAATATTCCCAGTTTTAGGTTATAGATATTATAAGAATTATGACGCATCAACTATTTCTCTCAATAACATTTGTATTTCATATACCTTTGACTATTGGATGTTTTTATAGGCACTTTAGTACTTTAATAGCCTAATCTCAGGAGTTGATAGGCTTGAAGTTATAAACAGCGCTGTGCTTCAAGCATTGCTAAGAGCTGCTGGCAAACGCAGTAACGTTTGAATGCTCACGAGTCTGCTGCTGCTGCCTACCACTGCTTAGTCAGACTGCTCTAACAAATATCAAATCATAGACTTAATTATAATATAATAAACACAGAAATACGAGCCTTTGGTCATTAATATGGTCAAATCCGGAAACTATAATTTTGAAAAGAAAAACGGTTTATTCTTTCAGTGAAATACGGAACCGTTCCGTATTTTATCAAACAGATGGCAACCCTAAGTCTAAATATTGCTGTTATATTGCACAACCTTTAATGTTATCTCATAATTATTTACAATTCTGGCAAATTAGTTCGCAATGAGCCAGGCGGCCCAAACTGTTGCATATACCCTAACTCTGCGTGCAATGAATGCAAGAGAAGTGACACAATTTCCTTAGTTAAAATTGCCTGCTAACATTAAATTCTTTTAACTAAATATGCAGGTTTAAAAAAATATACTTCTGTGTATTGATTTTAAGAAAGGCATTGATGTTTATGGTTAGGTACATTCGTGCAACGATTGTGCTCTTTTCGTGAATGCACTTTTGTTAAATCATCACCCGTTTGGCGAAGTAGGCTGTGATTCACTGATAAATGAACAGGCACCGTAATGATTATATGCAACGCAGGACAAGCAAGTTAACCTAGTAATAACATCAACCATGTAAAGTTAACTTGTGATTATGTGAAGATTGATTGTTTTTTATAAGATAAGTTTAATGCTAGCTAGCAACTTACCTTGGCTCCTTGCTGCACTTGCATAACAGGTGGTCAGCCTGACACACAGTTTCCTGGTGGAATGCAATGTAATTGGCCATAATCGGCGTCCAAAAATGCAGATTACCGATTGTTATGATAACTTGAAATCGGCCCTAATTAATCAGCCATGCGGATTAATCGGTCGACCTCTAAAAGAAACCACTACGAAAGGACACCAATAAGAAGACGACACTTGCTTGGGCCAAGAAACACGAGCAATGGACATGGTGGAAATATGTTTGTTGGTCTGATGAGTCTAAATTTTAGAGATTTTTTGGTTCCAACCGCCGTGTCTTTGTGAGATGCAGAGTAGGTGAACGGATGATCTCTGCATGTGTGGTTCCCACCGTGAAGCATGGAGGAGGAGGTGTGATGGTTTGGGGTGCTTTGCTGGTTACACTGTCTGGGATTTATTTAGAATTCAAGGCAAACTTAACCAGCATGGCTACCACAGCATTCTGCAGCGACACGCCATCCCATCTGGTTTGCGCTTAGTGGGACTATTATTTCCCTGCATCCAGGTGGAGACCTACTACCAGCAGGAACATGGAACACTCCATGTCTGTAAGTCATGCATATTTAAAGAAAAAAATATATATTTATAGCTAATACTCCACTCACATGAGGAGTGGAGAAGCCCTATGCCCCATAAACCTGTCTACTCCTGGAGTAACTCCCTGTCAGAGATACTGTGATTAGAGGGTTTTGCAGGAGGCCCTGGGAGGTCAGGGGTGAGGGCTTAGGTGTCAGGGGGAGTGAGAGCGAAGTTACAGAGTAAGGCAACTTTCAAACCAAAATGCATGAAACGCATGTCCAACAAGGCTGTTTGGTGGGGAAGAATGCTGTTTTTACGTTTTTAATTGGTTGATGGATCGTCTCGATGGATCCCCCCACACCCAATTTGTCTGATTTTACCCTTATAGTCCTCAATCAACAATGTTAACTCTTCCTTTTTCTTTCAAGAGCATTTGGTATCTTTATATATCTCTCAACAGGTGCAACAGAGACAGAATATTCCAAGGACCTCCAGAGCCTTCATATCAACTACATGTAATCTCTCCAGAGCGCAGAGAAGTAAGCTCTGCTGGTGGTAATATACTTTATGCAAACCTCATACACTACGGTGGTGTAAACCGGGTGATTCGAGCCCTGAATGCTAGTTGGCTGACAGATGTGGTATATCAGACCGTATACCACGGGTATGACAAAACATTTATTTTTACTGCTCTAATTATGTTGGTAACCAGTTTATAATAGCAATAAGGCACCTCGGAGCCAATATACCATGGTTAAGGGCTGTATCCAGGCTCTCTGTGTTGAGTCGTGCATAAGAACAGCCCTTAGTCTCCCAGACTTTTATTAAAACTAATGTGTCGTCCCCCTATTCCCAGGTGAGTCGACTGGGCCATGGAACTCGAGAGCAGCACATCAAAAACCTGCCACCCTGTTGTCAGCAAACAGTTCCCAGAGGAAGGATGCCACTCTCAAGGCTTCAAATTGTCAAATTTGAAATAAAATTAGGTATAAACAACTTATTTTCACTTTTTGGAAGGTTACAAAAAAATGTACCTATCCTGTTATTTTTACTAACTACTCTTGTGACTTGCAGATTTTCTCTATCAAGACAACACTTAGAGCGTATGATTCAAAAGGTTAATATCAATGAAAGTCTCCTATCAAGGGTGAATACATTTTCATTCGTGTATATAAAGACATCACACAGGTGTGCGAACTAAATATACATCCCAGGCAAGACTGAAAAATAGGATAAATAGGGTGCGTTTAGACAGGCAACCCAAGTCTGATCTTTTTTCACTAATTGTTCTTTTGACCAATCAGATCATCTCCGAAAAATATCTGATGTAAAAAACAAAACAAATATGTATATGTGATTGATCAGATCAGAACAGGGCTACCAGTCTAAACACAGGCAGGGCCAAGTTAATATAAGTCTGTTCTTGCATTCGGAGCAGTTTGTATGACTATAAGAAGTTACATAAATCTAATTACAGTGCCTTGCGAAAGTATTCGGCCCCCTTGAACTTTGCGACCTTTTGCCACATTTCAGGCTTCAAACATAAAGATATAAAACTGTATTGTTTTGTGAAGAATCAACAACAAGTGGGACAAAATCATGAAGTGGAACGACATTTATTGGATATTTCAAACTTTTTTAACAAATCAAAAACTGAAAAATTGGGCGTGCAAAATTATTCAGCCCCCTTAAGTTAATACTTTGTAGCGCCACCTTTTGCTGCGATTACAGCTGTAAGTCGCTTGGGGTATGTCTCTATCAGTTTTGCACATCGAGAGACTGAAATGTTTTCCCATTACTCCTTGCAAAACAGCTCGAGCTCAGTGAGGTTGGATGGAGAGCATTTGTGAACAGCAGTTTTCAGTTCTTTCCACAGATTCTCGATTGGATTCAAGTCTGGACTTTGACTTGGCCATTCTAACACCTGGATATGTTAATTTTTGAACCATTCCATTGTAGATTTTGCTTTATGTTTTGGATCATTGTCTTGTTGGAAGACAAATCTCCGTCCCAGTCTCAGGTCTTTTGCAGACTCCATCAGGTTTTCTTCCAGAATGGTCCTGTATTTGGCTCCATCCATCTTCCCATCAATTTTAACCATCTTCCCTGTCCCTGCTGAAGAAAAGCAGGCCCAAACCATGATGCTGCCACCACCATGTTTGGCAGTGGGTATGATGTGTTCAGGGTGATGAGCTGTGTTGCTTTTACGCCAAACATAACGTTTTGCATTGTTGCCAAAAAGTTCAATTTTGGTTTCATCTGACCAGTGCACCTTCTTCCACATGTTTGGTGTGTCTCCCAGGTGGCTTGTGGCAAACTTTAAACGACACTTTTTATGGATATCTTTAAGAAATGGCTTTCTTCTTGCCACTCTCCCATAAAGGCCAGATTTGTGCAATATACTACTGATTGTTGTCCTATGGACAGAGTCTCCCACCTCAGCTGTAGATCTCTGCAGTTCATCCAGAGTGATCATGGGCCTCTTGGCTGCATCTCTGATCAGTCTTCTCCTCGTATGAGCTGAAAGTTTAGAGGGACGGCCAGGTCTTGGTAGATTTGCAGTGGTCTGATACTCCTTCCATTTCAATATTATCGCTTGCACAGTGCTCCTTGGGATGTTTAAAGCTTGGGAAATCTTTTTGTATCCAAATCCGGCTTTAAACTTCTTCACAACAGTATCTCGGACCTGCCTGGTGTGTTCCTTGTTCTTCATGATGCTCTCTGCGCTTTTAACGGACCTCTGAGACTATCACAGTGCAGGTGCATTTATACGGAGACTTGATTACACACAGGTAGATTGTATTTATCATCATTAGTCATTTAGGTCAACATTGGATCATTCAGAGATCCTCACTGAACTTCTGGAGAGAGTTTGCTGCACTGAAAGTAAAGGGGCTGAATAATTCTGCACGCCCAATTTTTCAGTTTTTGATTTGTTAAAAAAGTTTGAAATATCCAATAAATGTCGTTCCACTTCATGATTGTGTCCCACTTGTTGTTGATTTTTCACAAAAAAATACAGTTTTATATCTTCATGTTTGAAGCCTGAAATGTGGCAAAAGGTCGCAAAGTTCAAGGGGGCCAAATACTTTTGCAAGGCACGGTATGTAGGCAGAAGCCTCACTGTGTTAGTGATGGCTGTTTAACAGTTGGATGGCCTTGAGATAAAGCTATTTTTTCAGTCTCTCGGTCCCAGCTTTGATGCACCTGTACTGACCTCGCATTCTGGATGGTAGAGGGGTGAACAGGCAGTGGTTCGGGTGGTTGTTGTCCTTTGATCTTTTTGGCCTTCCTTTGACTTAGGGTGCTGTAGGTGTCCTGGAGGGCAGGTAGTTTGCCCCCGGTGATGTGTTATGCATACCACACCACCCTCTGGAAAGCCCTGTGGTTATGGGCGGTACAGTTGCCGTACCAGGCGGTGATGCAGCCCGACAGGAAGGTTTCAATTGTGCAACTGTAGAAGTTTGTGAGAGTTTTAGGTGACAAGCCAAATTTCTTCAGCCTCCTGAGGTTTAAGAGGCGCTATTGCGCCTTCTTCACCACACTGTCGGTGTGGTTGGACCATTTCAGTTTGTCTGTGATGTGTACACTGAGGAACTTAAAAATGCCCACCTTCTCCACTGCTGTCCTGTCGATGTGGATAGGCGGGTGCTCCCTCGGCTGTTTCCTTAAGTCCACGATCATCTCCTTCGTTTTGTTGACGTTGAGTGAGAGGTTGTTTTCCTGACACCACACTCCGAGCGCCCTCACCTCCTCCCTATAGGCTGTTTCATCGTTGTTGGTAATCAAGCCTACTACTGTTGTGTCGTCTGCAAACTCGATGATTGAGTTAGAGGCGTCCATGGCCACACAGTCATGGGTGAGCAGGGAGTACAGGGGGGTGGGGGCTGAGCACGCACCCTTGTGGGGTGTTGAGGATCAGCAAAGTGGAGATGTTGTTTCCTACCTTCGCCACCTGGGAGCGGCCTGTCAGGAAGTCCAGGACCCAATTGCACAGGGCGGGGTTGAGACCCAGGGCCTCAAGCTTAATGATGAGCTTGGAGGGTACTATGGTGTTGAATGCTGAGCTGTCGACAATGATCAACATTCTTACATTGGTATTCCTCTTGTCCAGATGGGATATGGCAGTGTGCAGTGTGATGGCAATTGTATTGTCTGTGGACTTATTGGGGCAGTATGCAAATTGAAGTGGGTCCAGGGTGACAGGTAAGTTGGAGGTGATCCTTGTCTAGTCTCTCAAAGCACTTCATGAAGGAAGTTAATGCTACGGGGCGATAGTCATTTAGTTCAGTTACCTTTGCCTTCTTGGGTACAGGAACAATGGTGGCCATCTTGAAGCATGTGAGGACAGCAGACTGGGATAGGGAGAGATTTAATATATCCGTAAATACACCAGCCAGCTGGTCTGCGCATGCTCTGAGGACGTGGCTAGGGATGCCATCTGGGCTGGGAACCTTGCGAGGGTTAACACGTTTAAACGTCTTACTCACGTCGGTCACAGAGAAGGAGAGCCCACAGTTCTTGGTAGCGGGCCGCATTAGTGGCACTGTATTATCCTCAAAGTGGGCAAAGAAGGTGTTTAGTTTGTCTGGAAGCAAGATGTCGGTGTCTGTGACGTGGCTGGTTTTCTTTTTGTAGTCCGTGATTGTGTGTAGACCTTGCCACATACATCATTGAATTGCTACTCCACTTTGTCTCTATACTGACATTTCGCTTGTTTGATTGCACTGTGGAGGGAATAACTACAGTGTTTGTATTCGGCCATATTCCCAGTAACCTTTCCATGGTTTAATAGGTTTACACTTTCAGTTTTGCCCGAATGCCGTCATCGATCCACAGTTTCTGGTTAGGGTAGGTTTTAATAGTCACAGTGTGTACAACATCTCCTATGCACTTCCTTATAAACACACTCACCAAATCAGCATATAAACCGATATTATTCTCTGAAGCTATCACAGCCCGCGTGATCATCACAATCTTGAAGCGTGGATTCCGATTGGTCAGAACATACAGTACATGTCAATTACCTAGGAGACAGCAATAAGGAGACCCTTGCTGTAAAAGGGAAGGTACCAAAAGGAAGGTACCATTGACGGCCCCAGTATACACACAGGCAGCTTGAAGCAGTATGCATTGGTCTGATAGGGAGTTGACAAATTCGTTATGTACCTTTCATCACTGAAGCTGTATTCGCATTTACTGCACATGTTACTGAACAATCCAAACATTTCGTTAGTATCATTGATCCAAATGGGGAATTCACATACAATATCCAATTCATAAGCGTTGACTAATACGTCTAGGGTCATGTGGTGGTCTGGCAGCATGCTGCTTTCTAGTGATTTTACTCCCTCTTCATCTGAAATGCAATAATAAAAACATGAATAACAATAAGCCTAGTCAGTCAGTAACTTGGCTAACCAGGCTAATTAAACACCTGTGTAAATGTGCACATCAGCCAAACTATACCCAACCAATACAGCCTACGAATCTAGTCGCAGTTTAATTGGGAGGTGCATTTTTCTTGCCAACTTTTTCAGTCACCGATTAATACATAGGCAGTGGAATTAAGTAGTTTGACAAAATGTGTTCAGAAGTCAGTAAAATGTCTTTTAAAATATAGCTAGCAAATATAGCTATATTTTTATTTTCTAGAAACCTAGCTAACATTAGCTACATGGCAGTGATGATGGTGGGAGTCAGCTGTTCCTGCAGTAGTTTCAATTTAGCTAGCTATCTAGCTAATGTTAATGGCATTTATATAAACTATCAATCAGATGATTAACTAGCAAATATATTCATTTTCTCCTCATATATATAATTGTTAAGGGAATTTTTATCAATAATGACTAATTATGTATACATTTCAATCAGGACTGACTAATCAGAATACTATTATGTTACTGTATATGTATGAATTCTCTTTCTTAATCCTAGTACTGAATATAATGTGTGTAAATATAATCAAGAATTAGAACAATGACTGTCTGTTCCTTGGTAGAAATGAATGAACTATATCTTCAGACTGGCTAGAATGCTTATCTACACAAGAAGACCTTGGCTCGGTCATAAATAATATTACATTGGTAGGGAGACGATGTGGGAAGGCTTGAGATACTGCCTTTGTACCAGGGTGGGAGAAGAGACGGAACAGTTCGAAAACTAATGACGTCATTTTCAGTTTATAACCTGTGGTAAACTGTATCGTGTTCAGTACTCTCGTGAATAAACTCTGCTGTTTGACTTTAAGACTGGGCTCTGACCATTATTATAAAATAAGGATCTTACAAATCCTTATGAATTGACAGAGTGTTTCATTTTAATTGGGTATTAAAACATAGTGCAATTTAATTCCTGCAACAATAATGCTGCCTGATAAAGCGAGCCAGTTGATGGTAAAGCTGGGGCGGCAGGTAGCCTAGTGGTTAGAGCATTGGGCCAGTAACTGAAAGGTCTAGCTGACAAGGTGAAAATCTGTTGTTCTGCCCCTGAACAAGGCAGTTAATCCACTGTTCCTAGGCTGTCATTGTAAATAAGAATTTGTTCTTACCTGACTTGCCTAGTTAAATTTGAAAAAGCTAGGATGAATGCCAGATAGCTAACCCAACAGCAACTGTCAATGCAATGGCTGGTCTGTAGTTTGTCTGTCATGCCTTTTCAACCAAAAATCTATGTACACAGATAAGAGACAATTACCTTCAAGGTGATTGTTTTGCTTTTCTTTACCACATCCTCTCTTGTGCATGTGGTGAGCAACTTCCTGATATTTGATTGATGGAACAATCCAGCCAATGGTTAGGCGGCTGTGGCTTTGACAGAGGGAACTGATTGGTCAGGTGTAAAAGGTCTGCATCCAGAGAGTAAATCAAGATTTTACTTGCAAATTTCTTCCTACAAATTTACAAATCTTTCTACAATGTGACAACAGTGACAGAACTGAGAGCGATCGCAGATTCAAAATCTGCAATTGTATTTTTGAATAACAGCAGTCGTAAATGGACTTGCAATAATTCTGAAAATGAATTATGTTTGCAAATCTTATTGATTGTAATAAAATGTAAAGTTACAAGTTTGCGACCAATGTTAAATCTTTCAAACATCATGATACTAGTTTGCGAAATTAATTTACACATTTGCGAATCGTACTTGCAACCACAAAACTCAATTTGCAACCACAAAATGTAAAATGCAAACTCACATAGTTCTGTCATCATTATAATCCCTTATTGAACGAGGAGAGAGCGAGAGAGACATTTCAGCAGAAGGTAGCCTATAAAATAATGATAGACTAACTAAATAGCTAATTCAAAACATAACTAGCCATGCTACAAGCTATTAGCAAGTTAATTTGTATCTATAAGCATTAATGTTGTTGACTCATTGTTGCCTTTGCACCAGCAGTGTTGAGAAATACATCTGACACCATTATTTGAAAGCTGGGATTCCCCTCTATTAAACAGTAGGCTAGCCATGTAATTCTGACAATGCTAAAAATAGTCTAAAAATAGCCTAATTGACAAATAGCTTCCATGCTGTGCGTAGAGCTCCATTGAAACCATATTTTAGCCTTATAAGGTTATAGATAAACATTTTTAATCCCTGCTTTAACACACCACATTGTAGCCTAAACAGCAGCTGCTCAGCAGGACCTTGATAGGCAGACTTGGGTGTGTTTTAAGTGCTGGATCAAAAACCTGCATACTCAAAAGCTCTTCAGGTGGAGGGTAGACCACATGTACAGTAGCCTAACAGTGCAGTTATTATACTTTGTGGGGGGGTTAAGTGCCTTGATCAAGGGCACAATGGCAAGAGATAGTACCCTTCATGGGATCAGAGACCAGTTGCCTTCTAGTGTCACTACCACATTTATGCTGTCTTTTTCAGGTAGGCTACATAGAGACGCCACCAATTATTGGTCATGGAAATTGTGTTCACATTATGGAGAATTCATGGAAAAGTCATGAAATTCCATCTGCCAAAAAGTGTACGAACTCTTAAACAGTGAAAAATCTGAGGTCTCTATAGCATAAGGTCATTTGGGAATTTCTGTGAAAAAAAGACAGCTCTTGCACCTCTTTCATCCCAAGTCAAGCATTGGGCACGGTAGGGATGCATTCTGTGCTCTGTAAACGAATTTGACCATTCACGATTCACGTGGATGGCCTATTTTGAAATCAAAACGGTGAATATCGCCGAAAAGCGCCAAGTTTGCTTCCCTGCACTTTAACCGCCGCTCCCCCTTCCTTCCCCCTCTTCACCAGCCTTTCTCCCCTCTCTTTCCTTTACTCTCTCTCTCCCTCCCTCTCTCTCTCTGATTAAATCACATGATGCATACCAGCTAGACGGCTGTCTCACGCGTCACACCAGCTCTGTACTTCATTCTCTTTATGACTGTGAGATGGATGTGTGTGTTAAAGACATGCTCCATAACTTTGGCAACTAGTAAGTATGTTTTAAGCCTTTGGGCTGGATGTGTCAATGTGTAGCTCATACATGCACAATCTATGACAAGAATTACTGTCTTACCTCAATAAGCCACGTAATCCCTAGTTTGAAAGCGACTGTTTACTGGATGCGGTGTGGCGCCATTTTTTGATGTCACATAATTGCCGTGCTCAACTTGTTTTCATTTCAAAGACTCCACATGTCGACTTCACTTGTCTCTCTGCACCTCATTTATCATAAGACATTATGAATACGACTGCTGTGATTCGACGTGCCATGAGTTCTGTGATTATGACCGCTTTTGACAACCGCATATCGTTTGTCTATGCTTCGCTGAATAAAACCTACGCTTATCAAGTCAGCTATAATAATACAGTATATTGAGTCTGATTGCTTCTCAATGTCTATGTGAGCACAGAATCTATTCTGCCCCATGTTGCTTACAGAGTTTGCAGGATCATGGCGTGATCACAGCCACATATTTGTAGTGCTTATGTTCATTCATGACTCACAAGTATACCACAACCCACGTTAACATAATTTTTGCACTCAGTTACCATTGCGTGATTAGCTGTGGAGAAGAAAGCATCCAACTAATTTTCATGACTGGCCTGGCAAACAGGGAATAATTGTGATCACTGCTGCTTTCTCTGGCCCTAAGTGCCCAAAGGGGGAAACCCCACTGAGTGCGCTACAAATTGATCATCCATTTGAGTTCATTCTTACTGCAAAGTTTAATCCTTGTTTGACATTCTACTTCTTGCTTGTTGACTTGAACTCTCTCTGACTGGTTTTGGAATCGCTGTGAAACACGCAACTATGCTTTCTGTGTTAGGATAGGTAGCCCCCAGCCGTCAGATATGGTAGAAGCGCTCAAGCAGTAACGATTCCAACTAACTCCAGAATCACAATTTCTGTTTTAAGACCAATGGCTATAACAAGGAAGTTAGTGTATGGCTGTTACAACTTACAACGCATCTTTCCTTTAGGAACTCAGTAGTACAGTACATATGGCCTCAGTGAATTTATGTAGAGTACATACTATGGAGGCCTATATACTTAAGTGCATGGCTTCAGTACAGTATGCATGGTTGGTCTCGGTTTGTCTCAGCACTTTTAGGGATGAAGGCCCTAAAACATGTCAAAGACTCTAGCCACCCAAGTCATAGATTGTTCTCTCTGGTACCGCACGGCAAGCGATACCGATGCACCAAGTCTGGAACGAATAGGAATGCTAAATGGTTAGTTAAATAGTTAACCAAATAGCTACCTGGACTATCTGCATTGAACATTTTTGCAAGTCTTTTGGCTCATCACATAGGCTGCTGTTACTGTTTATTATCTATTCTGTTGCCTAGTCACTTTATTCCTAGTTATATGTACATATCTACCTCAATTATCTCATACCCCTGCACATCGACTCGGTACTGGTACCCCGTGTATTTAGCAAAGTTACAGTTACTCATTTTGTATTTATTATCATGTGTTTTTACCTTTTTTATACTATTATTTTCTTTCACTCTGCATTGTTGGGAAGGGCCCGTAAGTAAGCATTGCACTGTTTGTCTAAACTTGTTGTTTATGAAGCATGTGACGAATACAATTTGATTATGATTTCATTTGTCACAGTGTCTCCCAGGGCAGAGCAACAGCCATTGTTATAGGGCTCCTCCTCATTACAGTAACTGAAAACCCTGACCCCCGGCAGGAAAGAACTGTGGTGTGACTGACTGTACTGTATGACATCATCCAGATGCCGACCAGACCAACACCCTCAGGTTCTGCAGTGGATCCAGTGCCAAGCAGCAGCGAGCACTGTCACGGAACAGACGCTGACATGTTTTCCCATAGGGGCCCCTACCGACCAACCCTCTCTCCCTCCCAACTCTCCCATACACACTCCCCTCCTTCCCCGCCCTACTAACCTTCCCATGTACTGTACACTCCATACCCTTCTTCCCAACACTTCCATAATTGCTCACTAGCCTCCCTCCCTTCCTCCCTGCATTACTCATCTATCTCCCCCACTGATAAGGTAGCTATGGTGGTCAGGGTGGGATTGTTAAAATAACACTGTCTAGGAAAAAGAGGAATGGAGAGAAAATATACAGGTAACTGCCAAAATAAAGGAAACACTTGATGAAATGAGGAATACAAATCAGTGGAATTAGAGTATGATAGCTAAGGAGATGGAGAAAATTCTGGAGCTTGGTTGCAAATATGCAGACGGGTTCAAAAAGAGTGTTGTAGAAGGCTGTTGTATGAATCACTTTTCTCCGGATTACATCTTCAAACTAAGGGCAACCATGGCGTCTGTGACAGAGAGGGAGAAGCGTCCATGTATACGGGTAAGATTGTCTAGCATTTTCAGATATTAAGCGTTTCTAATTTTGTCAGAAGGTAGTTTTCATTTCAAGTTCAAGTGTACTGTTAGCTAGCTAGCTAACTAATATTAGCTGGCTGGCTCACTAGCTAATGTTACGTGTATGATCTGTGTAGTTATACTATTCATAACTCAGAGCCATTTGCATTGCTAGTTACAGGCTAATGTTAGCTAGTTAACATTAAACCTGGTTGGTTAGCTACTTGCAGATTCATGCAGGATAGTAATGTCATGAGTTGGGAGTATGGTACATTATTTAGCTAGCTAGCTACATGTCTAAAAAAAAGACTCCACTAATGCAAGTAACCATTTCAATCGAATGATGTCATGGCGACAATTCTCGATAGACGTAGCCGGTAAATTCGCTCTGGCTATCTACTCCGGTTTCAGAGCACTGTCGTCCAAGTGTGCCAGAACGCAGAATAACTGCCGAATTTATGAACGCTCAACACCTGTTAAATATGGCCGCTGTCAGTAAACGTTGGCAAAAAATCATAATGAAATTGTTTCTAGCAGCACAGTTGCAGTCCCAAACGCTCTGGATAACATAAAAACAGCCTAACCAGCTCTGCTAGGGCAAGTACAATGGTCAGTGAGCTGTTATCTCATTTGTGTCTCGGAGTAGCTAGCAAGCAAGCCAACGTTAGTCAGTTAGCTTGGGTGCTTGACTACTCCTTGGCCAGAGCATTCAGTGTGCGCTCTGAACGACAATTTGACAATGCTCAGAGTTTACAAACGCCCAGAGCGCGCTGAGCACACTCTGACACTCCAGAATAAATTTACGAACAGACCCGTAGTATAAACCAGCCTTTCGTCTTGAAATCTTTGGTTGTTTAGTACATGGCCTCACATGTGAATCCTTAAAGAGATGGGTGGGGCTAAGGCTTAAGAGGGTGTGAACAATGCTGAATGGGTGTAGACAAAGAAGAGCTCTCCAGTAGGTGTACCAAAACATTCAAGAAGGGACATTTTCTCAAAAGTGAGGTTACAAGTTTATCAACTTTCAAAGCAGAATAACTTTCCCATTGTTCCTCAACTGTAGTGTATGATATACCATGTTGTAGCTCTGAGTCTCTACTTTTATCCAATGTAAAAAACACAATTTCTAATTTTGCTACATATGACCGAATCGAGCCGGTCGTTCACATTTCTCTTCCTCATCTGACAACACTATTTATAACTGTATCACATACGCACATAAGACATACCTGTAGAGAGATCACTTCCAGGTCAGAGAGATCATGTATTAGAGGTCAGAGTTTACAGAGTTCACAGCCAATTAAAGTGTGTGAAATGAGCCCAGCGTGAGTCATTATGCAGATGTGATGCAAATGTCATCTCGAGGTGAGACTAAGAAATAAAGAGGTGTCAGACTCTTTGTGACCTGACTTGTCTCTACTCTCTAACGCCAGACCACTGGGTTGATAATGAGAGAAACTATATCACTGATCAACCTTATGAACACAAAAACATCCTCATGCACAATAACGAGAGAAACAGCACTGATCATATTCTGTAATTAATGTATTGCCCTAAAAACAATGATCCAGCACCCAACTGTTTTTGAACTGTGACCTGTGAGGGGAGCACATTGGCTATTATTTCATAATGAGAGAAATGCCATCACCGGCCAGCCAACACACCCTTATGAAAACACATCATAGACCTATCAATCAACACTGTAATTCCAGGTATGTACAGGGAGGACACAAGAAATTACCAGTGTAATTTAAAGATCCAGATCTCATTAGCTTTACTGACAGACGCACACACACAGTGTGTCTAAATAAAGGTTACATCCTAGGGAGAGAGAGAGAAAGAGAGATTGAGAGAGGTGAAGGCTAAATGTTGTTGATGCTGGAGGCAGTGTATGGATCAGGGCCATCAACTGAACACAGAATGATGGATTAGTCTCATTATGTCCTTATATGGCAGTATCTAGACAGACCATACGAATCAATACACCTGTCATATTCAGCTGGCGTCTATTTAGACAGTAGACAGGGGTATGATATGACAAGTGACAGGCATGTTGATGGCCTTCAGAGGAGGAAGTATTATATTAACAGGGTGAGAATTGTGGTGTGTGTGCGAACATACAGTATATGCAGTATGTGTCTAGTAAGGGTGTTACTCTCCTCTGGCTTGTGCCACCTATCCCCATGGTAACAGGGTCATCACATGATCATGGTCGGTCGGTCAGTCTGGCCATCTGCTGCTCTGCTCTGGGTATTTCTGGCTGTTGGGACGTGGTGGTGCTGAGTGCTGCTGGTTAAGGCAGTGTGTATGTGGGTGTGGTGGGGGGGTGTGTGTTGGTGCTAAGCGCTACTGGTTAGGGCAGTGGAGATGGGGGGGGGGGCATAAGGGGACAGTTTTGGGTTGTAGTGCGGAGGTTTGGATGAGGGCCACTGACTCCTCTCCGACCAGGCACATCAACTCCGTGGGGGGATAAGAGGTATGGGGGAGGAGGGAGGTCGTGAGCAGATGTTCCCTTTTCCCACTGGGACCTCCACAGAGCCTTTGTGGAACCACTTTCCCTCAATTCTCTGTAAATGAGTGCCGCGTGCTCACTGCTCCGTGACGAGTGAGTGAGTGAGTGAGTGAGTGAGTGAGTGAGTGAGGAAAATGAGAGAGGGAGGACATATGGAGCTGTTACAGCACAACATGCTGCCTAGCTGGCAGGGTGTCTCTGTCTCTACACCAGGGGCTTGGATCTGAGTTGGTTACTCCTCCTTCTTCCTTTTTACAACAGCGCCATGTAAACATGTTTCAATGGAAGGGTGTCTCCTCTCCATAGCTCTGGGACTGAAACAGTGACCTACTGCCTGTAACTGCCTCCTTAGTTACTCGTCCTCAACCTTCTTAGTTCCTATTTTTACCCGTCTTGTTGCCACTGAAAACCGTCTATATGCCTGTGCCATCCCATCCATCCAGGGCCGGCCCGCCCATTGGGCGGGGGCGGCATTTTCCGAGCTAAACTTACCAAGAAGCACCTCCTCCATCAAACACATAAAACCTCACGTCAATTATACAAAAAAAAGACAATTTCTCTCACCCAGTTGCATACGGGCTATCTGGGTGAGCACTGATGCAATATATTTTGCGTGTCCTTCCCGAGCGCACCTCTCCAGGGTGCTGTTGGAGAGATGCACCGCTGCAGCGCTCCACCAACGGTCCGTCACAAAAAAATCTTCTAACATAAATCATGTGGCCTACAGCCTATGGTAGAACGAGTGGGGCCTTTTCTATACCCTACAGGCTGGAGATCAAATTTGTGACAATGTTATGATACAGATACGTTTTTTTACCTTAAGCACGTTTCTCTTCAAATAGCTAAACCTAAATGGCGCCCAATCAAACACAACAAGTGCTTCGATGTGAATATGACATGGCAACATACACCATATCCTCAAAACAGAACAGGTCAAAGTAAAAATGGACAATGTGGAATTAAAAATCAGGCTACTCAGAACTGCTGTCCAGGAGTTTCACCCAGTGGGCTAAATTGTCATGATTATCAGCGGTTTCAAGTTTGTATCTCTCAACTTTTGAAGAGATAATTACAGCTGACAACTTCAATAATTCAACACATTGATTCCCATTGCAAATAGGCTCAGGATAACTACTGATAAAAGTCGGGTAGCTGATATGCAGTGCTTACATAGACAAAATTATTAGTCACAGTAAAAAAAAAAGACGAATAAAGTCAATGCAACTACTTGTTTTACAAAACGGTAGGCCTGCAACATGGATGAACATTTGTAAAATTCCAATGCAGGCCAACGCTGCCGGCTACACCCCAGTAAGCACGGACCGTCACCGAAGTCTTTTGGGTGTATTATTTTGGCCCTGTCCTGACAAGACTTATGTCCGGGGTCTTTTTTTTTGCTGCGGTCCGGACCTGCCTTGATTTCAACATCTAAACACCGGACCCAATCTGAATCAATCATAGTTTTATTTCTCACATGCACAGGTACAGTGGAATTCTTAACTTTTTATTCTCAGTAATAAAAAAAATATTATAATAATAAAACACAAGAAATAAGAAATAAATTAGGAAATTATATACAGGGTCAGTACCAAATTTACAATGTGCAGGGATACTGGATTATTGTGGTAGATATGTACATGTAGGCAGGGATTAGGAGGAAGTGACTGGTAGCAGGATAAATAATGAATAATAATAATAATAAACAGTAAGGCAGCAGCATAAGTGGTGGGTAGGTGTGTATGAAAGTGTGGGTGTTAATATGAGTGTGTGAGTCTGTGTGTGTGCAAGAGTGTCAGTGTAGGCGTGACAGGGCTGTAAACAGGACTGAAAAGTGACTGGTAGCAGGAATTTATAAATACTTATGGTAACATACTAATGGTAATTGATACACCGGGTGGGTCTAATCCTTAATACTGATTGGTTAAAACCGCATTCCAGGCGGTGTCTATTCCACAAGTTACCACCGGCTAAATCTATGACGTTAAAATGCCTATTTACTTTGTTCCGTCTGACTGCGCAATCCACTGCCTCATCAGCCCAGCCAGGTCATTTATAAACGTGATCTCCACTATAAAATACATCTAGACATTATGTCACATTTCTTTTAGACTAACATTTAGTTTTCAACAGCCGAGATTTGTATAAAAGTTGCTGTCTGTCTCTCCAACATTTTCAACCTTGTTTCAATATTCAAATTCGATCTCCAGCTGTCCCATAGTAATGAACGTGTTGGAAGTCAGGATGAGACAGGCAGGCAGCGTTTCTCAGCCAGTCGAAATCATGAATCAGCTGGCATCATTTTATGGATGTATACAAAGAAATGTCAATTGAAAAAAAGGTAAAAATGAAACAAAGTGCAGCTAATATGCCGTTTTTCCAGCTTCAGTTAGAAGTGATTGTGTTCGCTGTCTGGCCTACCAACACCCGTGCCAATATATCCTCCAAATACTGGCTTCTCGGGCATTATCCCTTAAATATACACGTAAACAGGAGTAATTGTGACCAGTAGCAGAATAAATAGATAAGATACTAATGGTAATGACAATCAATAATCACTGAACTGCAGGGTAGAGGTAGTAATAAATACAATCAATAACATTTTTAGCTGCAGGGTAGGGGAGCAGCCCAAACATAGATGTATAAGTTTGGTTCAGATTTGGTAGGGTCCGGACTGGCTTTGATTTCAACCAAATCTGAGCCAATCATAGACATCTAGTTCGAACAGCACAGTACATTACAGTACAGTAGATCACAGTAGAGTACAGTATAGTTCAGTACAGTAGAGTACAACTGTACAGCACAGAAGAGTATAGTCCAGTATAATTGACCCTACTCAAGATGTCTTTTCAACTTTCATTCACAACCGAAAATTAACCTGATTTCATTGACTGGAAAATACGTATTTTCAAAGTAAGTCCCAAAAAATATGTATTTTCAAAATTACATTCAGAACCTAAAATGAACCTAACTTTATACCTCTTTTCAAAGTCATTTTTACTTACTGAGACTATTCTAGATTCGGAGGATAAATAAACATCTCGCCTAGGGCAGCAGAACAACGGCAAAGGACGGCAAATCAGCTTCCAAAATGTTTGTTTGTGACGCAAATGGGCGCGACAGTCAGTCAGATTCGGTAGGCAGTCAGATCTGGCGCTGACACCGGGCCTGCATTCATCAGGTGCCAGAGCAGACCCCTCTCAGTTGCCATGGTTACCCTGCTGTTTATAACAGTGGGCCTCTGCCACAGATTATACCCGTTTCTAAGTTAGGTATGTTCTGTGAGGCCCAGACGGTTAAAGATGTTACCAAATTTGCTTAAACACGCAATATAAAACACCATTTAAACCATCTTGATTTATGGGTCTAGAGAAAGATGGGACCCACTGGTGTAGGGTAATCATCTACCAGACTAAGAACACAGACGTGTCTGAGAAATGGGAGCCCATGCCCGAGGGTTCTAATTCAAACGGAATAATACAAAGGGTGAAATAAGGGCAGGATAAACTGAGAGATCAGAGAATAGGCATTCAAGAGGGCCGAAGGATAGCATAGTCAAGTATATACAAACAAACCCACTAGACCAAGGAGGTCAAACTTATTTTGCCCCGGGGGCCACATTTGGTCTTCAGGTCTGGAGGTCCACATAGAAAACGGGTTATATTTCCTTGCTGTCAAAATATTCAGAAAATAGTCCACTGCCCATAGTTTCAAAAAATGTTGATGCTCCCTGACTGTCCAGTGATTATTAGCGAGCTGGACAGTCAAGAAACTGCATGAATATGGGTCCATTATCATTTTTATTTTATCATTACACTGTTTTATTTTTTATTTTTTTACTCAATCCACCCGCGGGCTGGATTAGACCCTCCGCCATATGTTTGACATCCCTGCACTCAACATTATTATTTTTTTATTTTTTTTATTTCACCTTTATTTAACCAGGCAGGCCAGTTGAGAACACGCTCTCATTTACAACTGCTACTTGGCCAAGATAAAGCAAAGCAGTGAGACAAAAACAACAACACAGAGTTACACATAACTGAGTTACACAGACTGTTACGCAAAGAGACACCGTCTAGCCTAAATAATAACGGAACACCCACTGGCCATAAGAACCTTGGTCTCAAACACACAGAATGCAAAAAGCTATACACATTCGCTAAAAACACAAAAACAAGCTCTGCAGAGGTTTGTAAGCACAAGCCAAATATATACACCAAAGTGAGAGTACTAAAATAGCTGCATGCTGACTGCAGGGTAAAAAGCCATGCACATATTCTGTTTAATAAGGAGTAACCTCGGCTTGCAGAGATTTGTGATTTATGTATGTGATCACACATATATACACACAGAAACAGACACACACACAAATCCATGAGTGAATTGTCCTCACACCACTGAATAGATCGCAACAGAACAGAAGGAAACTGTCTCAAAGAGAACGAATGGAAAGTGACAAGTGTACAGTGGTCACATTGTGTAGTGTTCTGAATGCTGAGTCCTGCCTAGTGGTCACCAAGGAGATTAAGGGTCAAAGACAAGATTACCATTAATGGACTTTTCATGATGATTATGATGATAACGACGACCCAAATCAGCCGGCAAGATAGTAAAGCACAATACATGTGACATTACAATTGTATGATCTGGGGAATTGGTGTGTGTAAAGTAGTTAAGTTGACAGGGGGTATATCATTGAGATGTTTTAGAAGCTATTACAGTGTTTCATATGCACACTCTACGGTACAGTAGCACAGATAGGGCGTGTGTGTTCAGCTCCTACGACATCTCAGACCTTATGTAAGTGATAATTTTTGATCTGAAGCACTAAACATGTTTTTGAAAATGAGGCCTCACAGCCAGATAAAGTTGAAAAAAGTTGATCTGTAAATCCCTTGAGAGAGAGAGAGCGGGAGAGAGGGGCAGGCAGGCAGCGTGGTTAAAAGCTTGCTGGTTGTTTTAATACCGTGTTCTGAACATTTCAATCAGGTGAAAAAATGGAAGCAACCATTTTGTAATACAGGGTATTTTATCATCTCTGACATAGGAGAAAGAAACCACTTGCAGCATGTGGCCAGTGTTGATGACATCAGCAAAGATGGGTTAGAGCATCATTTTTTCATGTTAGTTATGAAATACCTATTAGATCATGCTCCATGGGGGGAAAGATAAAGTCTTTCTTAGGCCAGGAATAGCAGACAGATTGGATCATTTTGTGTGTGTGGTTGTGTGCGCGCGTGTGTCTGTGAGGAGGAGTGTTTTGAATGGTATTTGCTGATCCATGACTAATGTGAGGACAGGTGGTGCAGAAAACAACAACTTTAACAAGCATCAACAACGTCCTCCTCTCTTGTCATATTTGACCCGTTCACGAACAACACATTAAACACTCCAAGGTTATAGCTAAATCAGTATGGAATTCCATTGTAAACCTTGGTGAAAACCCTGCAATGTGTAGGTGTTTAAATAAGGTATGTGTATAACAACAATGTCATCGGAGTTAATCCTGCCCTGTCAGAGAAGATATTACGCCGCTCAGGGTGACTAAAGACAGGCAGCCATGAAGAGATTATTAAACTGTTCTTCTCCCATCCCCCTGAAATCGCACTATGTCTCCTCTCTCTGTCTCTATCTCTCTCCCTTTATCTCCATAGCTCACACCCTCCTGCCTGGCTGCTTGGCTGACTAAGCAAGGACGTGCTCACTCATACATAGGGTTGCAAACCAGCATTTTGGTATCTTTCAAGGATTTTATGTAATCTATCACAAGACATCTCGTGGCCCTTCTGGGTACTTCAGATTATCACAGGTGTCTGTAATTATCTCTGGTCCTCTGTGTGGCCTTCACATGTAAAATATATGAAATAATTCAATAAGATGACTTTAAAATAGAATGACAAAGTTTAAAACATGATCCTAAATATAGACCATCAACTTGTGTTCAATATGAGGGTTTCAGCATTAAATATTTTTGTATACTTTTATTATGTCAATATGTATTTGTTGTCAATGTTTTGGTGTCAAACTGGTGGCAGTCAATAGTTGGATGAGTTGCAGAGGTAATTGAAAATAATGCCTGTTATAAAAATAAAATTTTTTTCATTAATTAGGCCATTTTCTTTGGAACCATATGGTCTACCTACTAGAAACTCAGGGACAATACCGACACATATATAACAAATGAATACTATATACCAACACATTTGTTTCAAGTTATTCAAGTATAAATTACTAAAATTACGATAGATTGCCATAGATTTTCCGTTAATTACCGAAATTGCTGAAGTCGATGGTAGCTTTAGTAAATGATAAGTAGCTTTGCAACCCTACTCACACCTCAGTGCCACTGGTTCTCCGTACTACAGCTCCCCTCCCCCTGCCCTGTCTATCTGTTGTTTAACAAATCTCTGATAGGCTCAAAACGTATCAGGGTAAGCGATCAGATCAGACTATCTGCAGGCATCTGCTAATATTAAAAGTGATCATTTATGATTAGATTTTTATTAGGATCCCCATTAGTGTCAGCTATTCTTTCTGGGGTACGACACATAACAGAAATTGTAATCACACACAGCATGCTGTTAATTCTCCTGTTGTAGTGAAAAATAAATTGTGTGTGATTGTGACAAGCAAGTCTAGCAATGGGCAATTAGTTTCATTTTGTATAGCTCCTTTCAAAAAATATATGTCAGAGGGCTTGTGATAATTAAACTGAAGACGCAAGCGAAGGTGTGTGTGTGTTTGTGTGTGCATGCAAGCACGCTCTTTTCCTCTGGGCCGAGAGTCTACTAACGTTCATTATCACTTTCAACCAGCAGAAGTAAGTGGACACTGCTAGTATCTAATAAGTTATCACATCTGTTTGATGAGTGATGTGCTGCTGACTCACAGTATCACAGCCGCACACTGTGAACCTCAAAGTAGTTTTTTTTTCAATGTTGGTTTACACTCCAAATCACTTAACATTAGTAAACAGATTTTTGGATAGACTGATCATGTAAGCATGGTTTTTCATCATGTAACGGGATTCGTCCTCCTCTGACGAGGAGTATGAGAGATCGGACCAATATGCAGCGTGGTACGTGTTCGTCATGTTTTAATGAACAAAATCACTGAACACGAAAATACAAAATAACAAATTGAAAGACAGAAACGAAAACCGAAACAGTTCCGTGTGGAACACACAGAAAACAATCACCCACGAAACACTGGTGGGAAAAGGCTACCTAAGTATGATTCTCAATCAGAGACAACTAACGACACCTTTCTCTGATTGAGAACCATACCAGGCCAAACGCAAAATACAACATAGAAAAACAAACAGACTGCCCACCCCAACTCACGCCCTGACCATACTAAAACAAAGACAAAACAAAGGAACTAAGGTCAGAACGTGACACATTAGGTCTATTGCCTACAAAGGGTTGACTTAAATCTGAGAGGGCAACAGTGAGAGTATCCTACTAAATCAATAAACAGACAGATTCAATTTACTGGATCCACACTTACATGCCAGTCCCAGAGTTGAAAATCGGAGCATTCCAAATGAGACCATTACTGTTCCCTGCCCCATTAGCAGTACTGTGTTAGTAAATAATTCACAACTGAGCCTGTGTGTGTGTGTGTGTGTTTTACCAGCCTTAGGTGGTAATAGGTGGATCACTACTCAGTCCTAATTACACAATGAGCTGCTACCTGGCCCTGGCTGCTCTGTCCAACAGGTAGGTCCTGTATGTGGCAAGACAGGCTCCTTAAGAGCATTCAGGCTAATATACTGTATACTAATATTACAATACTGTTGTGAATGTGGACAATGTTCTCTCCTAAGAATGATTTTTGCCTCGTAACAAACATTACACAACACCCACCTCAAAAATACTTCCATCGTGTAATGGAAATGTGTGTGTGTGTGTTTTCATAGGCCACAGATGTGGGGTGTTCGTCTGTTACTCCCCCTTTGATCCAGATGGTGTAAGTGTTTGTTTCCCTAGTGCTCTACCCTACTTTGAGGGCAAGCCCGGGGGACGTCTGTGCTTGTCTCCAACGGGAGAGATAGAGAGAAAGGGGGGATATAGAGTTTGTGAGAGAGAGAGAGAGAGAGAGAGGAGGTGGGAGAGAGGGACGAGGTGATTAAAAGCAAAGGTACCAACACAAACCATTTTAGCAGTTTTCCCATACACTAGTGCCTCCCAGAGTCAAATATTTCTTCAAGTTTGAATCCTTAACTGAAACAATTACAATGTGGACACCCCAGCTCTGTTTTGGTAAAAAGCTAAGAGATGAGCCTGGAGAAATCTAACCACTCTCAAATTCATAGACCAAGCTATGGATGCAAGGATTGATCATCCATGATATCAAAATGACGTATTGAGGCAATACAGAGTTTGTTTACATTTACGTTGTTTACAAACAAGCTTATATTTTAGGTTCTGATGGGGGTATGACAGTTGATCTAAGTTCATGAGGCGTTTATAAGTTATATTCTTTAAGAATCAATGTAGCAATTAACGATTCTGGATGTAATATATGGCTCTGGTGCCTCCTAGCATTTCATGTTTATTGCTGTGGGATGTCAGCTAACAGAGGAACAAGCTTTTGACAGTTTCCACCCACCTGCTACAGTAAATTACTGTATGGTGATAGAACTGAGCTAAGTGTTTGAACAAATCACTAAGAATTCACCTAGCTAAAGACATACTGATTGTCTCAAGGGAAAAAAAACAAATACCAATTTCACACAGTCCCAGTCTGAGGTAGAATTCTTCACAGTTTCAAAAGAGGGACATGTGAATGTTGCATCCACACACAAAACAGCCTGAGCTGAGTTAAAGTGGAGAGATAAGAAAGAAAGCCAATACTGATTGAATAGGCAGGCGTTAGTTTGATTTTTTTCTCTCTATCTCTATTGACTCTTCGATAGCAGATCCCAGAGGATCCGTTAGTAGCCACCAGGTTCATTAGAAAGTAATACGTTTCCATGGCAACCAGCATTTGACTTTCACTTTCAGGAATTCACTGATTTTACATATCAATGTAATTTCTGAGGATATAAAGCTGAGGCATTTGTTATCGGGCGACACTGTCAACAAAATAGTTGGCGTCTAAAATAGGCTAATGTGATCTAATGTGCACCGAGCTCTAAAAACACAATGGAATTGACACATTCCGCACATGCAGGAATTTTTATGTATTTCTAATTTCACAATGGAAAAACTTTGCCTTGAGCCAAGTACATAGAGCAAATCAACATGTCACACCGCTGCAGTGTTACCCTGATGTACCCTAACCTTCTCTCCTGGCATGAATCAGGAAGAACTTTATAGGTACACTGACATGAAATGCTGCCTATTCTTTGTGACAACCTTAGGGGGATGACCTGTTGTACAACAACAAAAAACACCATGTTCATTGTATTTATTGGAAGTTGGAGAACAAAGACATTCTGAATGACGACAAGGAAGGAAGCAGCTGCGGCTAACCGTTCCCAAAAAGCTGCCCTGTTTTCGTGAATTATTATCCAGAAAGCTAAAGAGGTCGGAGCATCTCTCTCAAGCCATGGCCAGAGAAAACAGACGTGGCCTTCAGGGTCAGCGGCCGCTGTCTTTGGGACTGCTCTGCTCTGTTGTGGTAGCAGTTCTGTACCTCACGATAAATCTAACACAGCCCCCGGGCCAAACTCAATGAAGCCTTTGTGTAAGAGGCTCAGTGCTGTTTAATACAGCATATAGCAAAGACTGGATCGGGCTTACAGGAGACAAATGCATCTCTGCCCACCTAGCCCCCACTTTTCAGACACAAATGTGCTCCCAGCAGCCAAGCATAAAAACATTGACAAACGTGAGAAATAATACATAATATCAAAATATAATTACAGGTGCAGCAGGAAGGCCCGTGAATGTAGGCTAGGGAACTTCTGTTCACTTTGTGAACCCTTTCAAGTCTCTTTTTTTTGTTATTTATTTACAACTGAGAGGAGCATAAAGTAAACAGCCTAGATGGGAGATCTTGAGACGGGTGACAACACGCCAGAGTGACAGCTGGAGTGGTGTTGCGCAACACCTTGGGGACACGGGTATGGAGGTCAACTAAACAGCATTTCCCTCGCAGCTCTCTTGGGCTCTTTTTCTGAAGGGAATTTTTTATTTTTTTATTTTTTTTTAAGACCTGACTGACTGACAGACAAAGTGCCTCCCTCCATGAGCGTCCCTCTGGAAAAATGTGTCACCCCAAACGCACACTTTTCTGTCCAACATTCCATCTCTTTCTTTCGGGACCAAAGCCTTTGAACTCAAACCCTTTCATTGTCTTTGTCTGGTCTCTCACTCATGTGGTTTTCCGTCACAGTAGTGTCAGGGGCCAGGGAAATACAGGTGTATGTCATGCCACACTGCTGAACGTAAAGCTAAACTTCAACAGTAACAGAGAGCAACATGAATAGGATTAGTGCCAGCTTCACTTCCAGAGTCCCTCTGTACTATGTTTAGTAGATGTGTTTTTGTGTAATACGAAAAAAAGTTTGTGAGAACCAACTACAAAACTCAACTTTTGTTACAAATTCTTATGCTGGGATCAGATGAATCCTAGATCCCAATAAATTATATAATAATATTCATAGAACCCACCCAGAGTTAAGCTCCACTGCGGTTGAGCTGGTGTTTTTAATCTAACCACTGACAATACCAGGATTATATAATCCTACTCTGCTGGATCAGTACAGTCAGAAACCATTCTTTCAAAATCTCACCACAGCAGCTTTACTAACTTACCCTAGAGCCATAAACGAGAAAGTACATATAACATGCATACTGTATAAAAACAACAACAATAATGCATAATACACAGCTGATACTGCACTATTCACCATGCATGGCTTCCAGAGAGCCCACCTGGACAGCCTCTCACATTAACAATTAAAAGAGGATGAGCAACCTGATCTCTCCAATGGACTAGTCACTAGTGGAGCACAGACAGGGAGAATAAAGCCAAGCCAAGAGGGATAGGGCGCCAGGGTATCATGTGGGGCCATCATGAGGAGAGAGAAGGGGGGGGGGGGGTTGCAGAGAGTGGGTCTGAGTGGTGGGTGGTGGCATGGCAACTAAAAATCAGTTAGAGGGTCTCTCTATTTCCAAATGCACCATTTGAGGAGCCGTTAGGTAATCTCTCCCATTTAAATAAAGGGCTCATCAAGATAGACCAACAGCTATGGACTATGAAGGATTTATATGCTGAAGGGTTTATATTTGGAACATTACAATAGGGAAATAAAGGTATGAGCGCCAAAGGGCAAGGTGAGGCCAAGCAACCAGATGCAGTTCAGCCTCAGCAGTCATCAGGACATAATTCTCTGCCTCTGGCCCTTTGACACACAGACAGACCTGAGTTTCGTCTTCAGAGATTCTATCTTGCCCATAAACTAAACCCATATTCACTCCCAGTCTGATCTGCTCCGAGTTGGAATTATTTTTATGAAGCTAGTCAAGAGAAAATGGTACATAATACCAATAGCATCACAACATTCATTGAATAGCAGTCCTGGAGTGGTCGACCCCCCCCCTTGTAGAATGATAGACAGTGAGCTCTCCTAACAGACTTTCCTGAAACTGAAGTTGCATCGCAGTATTGTATCTATCATCATGAAGTATTGGTTTACACTGTGCCCCAAGGTGAAGAAAGCCGAGAAGATACTTACAAATGATATTGATACATTCAAGTCTTTGTTTTCCACTTAGACAGAAAAAATGTAAGGCATGCTCTGTGTGTTTTCTTGATGAATATTTTTTTTGACTGTGTGTTGTGGTGGACTTGTAGATTTAACATACCATGTGGAATAAAAACATTATGAAGATATCCAAATGAGCATCACTGAGAGAATCTGACCTAGTAGGCTGATAAGTCAAATACTGTACAGACATGTAACCAAGTTAAACTAGAAAACTGGCACTGGTTGGTTGTCATCAAGTTTCCGGATTTCAACTGTGTCATTCTCATGCTTTTGTTTGGATGGAAATCCCCTAAAGCATAATTTCAGATTTAATTCACGACCAGAAATAAAGTCATTGAGACTATCAAAGGCACTTACATAGCTAAGATACTCACCATATTTCTTTACAGCCCTTGGGGCCTGTATTTTGTTTCACAGAGAGTTCACAGCAAATTACAGTAGAAGCCTGGGCTACTTTTTGGGCTCCTGGTCAGCTACCAATAGCCAAATGTATCCTCAAGAGACACCTTCATGGTCGGGTAACCTGTAGCTTTGGGCTTTCTGTTAATAAACGACACATTGTACTTGTTGATACATTTAGAAATTAGTCAAAAACACAGATACCAGAATCCAACAACTGCATACTTCAGTCAAAGTAGAAGCACAGAGTCTTGACAAGCCTCACGCAGCGCAATGACAGACCGCTTATTAAAGGATGGCAACCTGTCAACCGCATAACCTGACAGACAGAGGAGCGCGTGGAAAGGGATCTTCTCTTACCTTTATTCCTTGTTGTTGAGTGGTTAACGTCAATTTGGTTTCATCCAACAGTAAAACTTCACAATAAAACTCCTCCTGGGGAGCACAGAAGCAACTCATGTCTTTCTTTTTACGGGAGGGGGGATAAAGCAACACTGCACTGACTTAGCGGACTTCTGTCAATTCAATGATAAAATAATGGACTAATGCTGGTACTAAATAAAAGTCAAATTCATCATGTGGTTTTCTTCAATAAAACACTCCTTAGCCAGTCCTTGTATTGTCTATGATCTGCAAAAAAAGACAGAACCATTCAAATTATAGAATTATCAGAATACATTTCATTGAAACGAACCTTTCAAAATAAGGATTAAAGCAGCCTTTAGGGCAATATACTTGTCACAATACTGTAAAAATGCTTAGAATAAAAATACATTGTAGTTTTATAAGGTTCCCAATAGGCTACACACCTTTGTGCTCTATCCAAAATAATTGCGAAACCTTGGCTTGCAGCTTATTCTTTCAACAAATCAGCCTCCATTAAATGTTGAGCTTTGGGTATAGTATGTGAAGCCTACTTCTTTATAAACCGTAGTTTATAGTTATTTCATTTTCATGAAAAACTGGATAACTCCCGGACCGCAAGGTTCCTTCCTTTTATTGTGTTCAATAAACACGAGTTATAAGCTCTTCACTGCCCTCCAGCTCCAATATTCATAGATATGCAAGAAAAATAGGAATTCCTTTCAGTGTGATCCGCTTTTTGATCTCCAAGTCTTTAATTTTTATTTGTCTTATATCTGGCAATCCTACAAAAAGTGAAGACAGAGGCTTAGCCTGCACCTGTCCCGTCGGTTTAGAAAAATGAGGCAAAATCTCGCCACTCTTCAGCAATGCAGACAGCCCGTTGCTAAGGAGCGGTGCCCATCTCTCTCGACAAAGCTTCCCGACACAAAATGACTCCGCCCTTCTGGACTTTCCACCAATTGAAGCCATACCGACAATATACATTCATAGATGATACAATCATGCCACCTGTTGGAGATTTGCAAACTGGTCTCTCTGTCTCTGTATATCAAATCAAATGTTATTTGTCACATGCGCCAAATACAACAGGTTTAGACTTTACCGTGAAATGCTTATTTACAAGCCCTTAACCAACAATGCAGCTGTAAGAACATAGAGTTAAGAAAATAAATACGAAAGAAACTAAAGTAAAATAAATAAATGAAGCAACACAATAAAATAACAATAATGAGGTTATTTTCAGGGGTTAGCTGTACAGAGTCAATGTGCAGGGCCTTTCTCTGACACCGCCTAGTATATAGGTCCTGGATGGCAGGAACTTTGATGATCTGGGGACCCATGGCAAATCTTTTCAGTCTCCTGGGGGGGAAAAGGTGTTGTTATGCCCTCTTCACAACTTTCTTGGTATGTTTGGACCATGATAGTTTGTTGGTGATATGGACACCAAGGAACTTGAAACTCTCAACCCGCTCCACTACAGCCCTGTTGATGTGAATGGGGGCGTGTTCGGCCCTCCTTTTCCTGTAGTCCACAATCATCTCTTTTGTCTCACTCACGTTGAGGGAGGTTGTTGTCCTGGCACCACTCTGCCAGGTCTCTGACCTCCTCCCTATAGGCTGTTTCATCGTTGTCGGTCATCAGGCCTACCACTGTTGTGTGTAAGTTAAGTAAACTTAATTATGGTGTTGGAGTCGTGGGTGAACATGGAGTGCAGGAGGGGACTAAACACACACCCCTGTGGAGCCCCCGTGTTGAGGATAAGCTTTGCAGTTGTGTTGTATACCTACCCTTATCATCTGGGGGTGGCCCGTCAGGAAGTCCAGGATCCAGTTGCAGAGGAAGGTGTTTTGTCCCAGGGTCCTTAGCTTAGTGATGAGCTTTGAGGTTACCATTTGTGTTGAATGCTGAGCTGTAGTCAATTAACAGCATTCGCACATAGGTGTTCCTTTTGTCCTGATGGGAAAGGGCAATGTGGAATGCGATTTAGATTGCATTCATCTGTGGATCTGTTGGGGCGGTAAGCGAATTGGAGGTGGTCTATGGTTTCCGGGATAATGGTGTTGATGTGAGCCATGACCAGCCTTTCAAAGCACTTCATGGCTACCAAAGTGAGTGCTACAGGACAGTAGTAATTTAGGCAGGTTACCTTCATTTCTTGGTTACAGGGACTATGGTGGTCTGCTTGAAACATGTAGGTACACAGACTCAGTCAGGGAGAAAATGTCAGTGAAGTGACTTGCCAGTTGGTGTGCGCATGCTCTGAGTACACGATGGTAATCTGTCTGGCCCCAGGCCTTGTGAATGTTGACCTGTCAAAAAAGTCTTGCTCACATAGGCTACGGAGAGCGTGATCACACAGTCGTCTGGAACAGCTGGTGCTCTCATGCATGCTTCAGTGTTGCTTCCCTCGAAGCGGGCATAAAAGGCATTTAGCTGGTCTGGTAGACTCTCATCACTGGGCAGCTCGCGGATGGGTTTCCCTTTGTAGTCCGCAATAGTTTGCAAGCCCTGCCACATCCGACGACCATCTCAGCCAGTGTAGTTGGATTCAATCTTAGTCCTGTATTGACGCTTCGCCTGTTTGATGGTTTGTCTGAGGGCATAGTGGGATTTCTTATAAGTGTCCAGATTAGTGTCCCACTCCTTGAAAGCTGCAGCCTTCAAGTGCGGATGTTGCCTGTAATCCATGGCTTCTGGTTGGGATATATACATATGTTCACTGTGGTGACAACGTTGTCGATGCACTTATTGATGAAGCCGGTGACTGAGATGGTATACTCCTCAATGCCATTGGATGAATCACAGAACATATTCCAGTCTGTGCAAGCAAAACAGTTCTGTAGCATAGCATTCGTGTCATCTGACCACTTCCGTATTGAGCGAGTCACTGGTTTTTGCTTGTAAGCAGGAATCAGGAGGATAGAATTATGGTCAGATTTTCCTAATGGAGGGTGAGGGAGAGCTTTGTACGCATCTCTGTATGTGGAGTAAAGGTGGGCTAGAGTTTCCCCCTCTGGTTTCACATGTGACACAGTGGTAGACATTAGGTAAAGGGGATTTAGGTTGCCTGCATTAAAGTCTCCGGGCCACTAGGAGCGCCGCTTATGGATGAGCATTTTCTTGTTTGCTTAAGGCCTTATACAACTCGTTGAGTGCTGTCTTAGTGCCAGCGTTGGTCTGTGGTGGTAAATAAACGGCAACAAAAAATATAGATGAAAAGTCTTGGTATGGTCTACAGTTTATCATGAGGTACTCTACGTCAGGCGAGCAATACCTTGAGACTAACTTAGTATTAGACATTGCGCACCAGCTGTTATTCACAAATAGACATACAGTGCCATGCAAAAGTATTCATCCCCCTTGGCATTTTTCTTATTTTGTTGCATTACAACCTGTAATTTACATAGATTTTTATTTGGAATTTATGTAATGGACATACACAAAATAGTCCAAATTGGTTAAGGGAAATTAAAAACACAACTTGAAGCCTCCTTGAAGCCAATTACCTTCAGAAGTCACCTAATTAGTTAAATAAAGTCCACCTGTGTTCAATCTAAGTGTCACATGATCTGTCACATGATCTCAGTATATATACACACATGTTCTGAAAGGCCCAAGAGTCTGCAACACCACTAAGCAAGGGGCACCACTAAGCAAGGGGCACCACCAAGCAAGTGGCACCATGAAGACCAAGGAGCTCTCCAAACAGGTCAGGGACAAAGTTGTGGAGAAGTACAGATCAGGGTTGGGTTATAAAAACATATCTGAAACTTTTAACATCCCACGGAGCACCATTAAATCCATTATTAAAAAATGAAAAGAATATGGCACCACAACAAACCTGCCGAGAGGGCCACCCACCAAAGCTCACTGACCAGGCAATGAGGGAATTAATCAGAGGCAACAAAGAGACCAAAGATAACCCTGAAGGAGCTGCAAAGCTCCACAGTGGAGATTGGAGTATCTATCCATAGGACCACTTTAAGCAGTACACTCCACAGAGATGGGCTTTACAGAAGAGAGGCCAGACAAAAAGCCATTGCTTAAAGAAAAAAATAATCAAACACGTTTGGTGTTCGCCAAAAGTCACTTGGGAGACTTTTCAAACATATGAAAGAAGGTACTCTGGTCTGATGATACTAAAATTGAGCTTTTTGGCCATCAAGGAAAACGCTATGTCGGGTGCAAACCCAACACCTCTCATCACCCCGAGAATACCATCCCAACAGTGAAGCATGATGGTGGCAGCATCATGCTGTGGGGATATTTTTCCTTGACAGTGCCTGTGAAACTGGTCAGAATTGAAGGATGGCGCTAAATACAGGGAAATTATTGAGGGAAACCTGTTTCAGTCTTCCAGAGATTTGAGACTGGGACGGCGGTTCACCTTCCAGCAGGACAATGACCCTAAGCATACTGCTAAAGCAACACTTGAGTGGTTTAAGGGGAAACATTTAAATGTCTTGGAATGGCCTAGTCAAAGCCCAGACCTCAATCCAATTGAGAATCTGTGGTATGACTTAAAGACTGCCGTACACCAGCGGAACCCATCCAACGTGAAGGAGCTGGAGCAGTTTTGCATTGAACAATGGGCAAATATCCCAGTGGCTAGATTTGCCAGGCTTATACAGACATACTCCAAGAGATTTTCAGCTGTAATTGCTGCAAAAGTTGGCTCTACAAAGTATTGACTTCGGGGGTTTTATTTGTTTCACAATAAAACATATTTTGCATCTTCAAAGTGGTAGGCATGTTGTGTAAATCAAATGATACTATACCATCCCCCCCAAAATCTATTTTAATTCCAGTTTGTAAGGCAACAAAATAGGAAGAATTCCAAGAGGGGTGAATACTTTCGCAAGCCATTGTACTTGAGGGAAACCTGTGTCATTCTTCCAAAGATTTGAGACTGGGACGAAGGTTCCCCTTCCAGCAGGACAATGACCTTTCATCTTACCGGACATAGCTGTTCTGTCCTGCTGATGCACAGAAAACCCAGCCAACTGTATACGATCCGCGGCGTCGTTCAGACACAATTTGGTGAAACATAAGATATTACAGTTTTTAATGTCCAATTGGCAGGATAGTCTCAAACAGAATTTGTAAGTCGCTCTGGATAAGAGCGTCTGCTAAATGACTTAAATGTAAATGTAAATGTAACTCATTCAGTTTATTCTCCAGTGATTGCACATTGGCCAATAGAACGGATGGTAGAGGCAGGTTACCCAGTCGCCGACCAAATCTCACAAGCACCCCGATCTTCGGCCTCTGTATTTACTTATTTTCTTCATGCAAACATTATATCCTTCGCGGAAGACTTCTTCTTTGAGGTGAGTAATCGCTGTTCTGATATCCAGAAGCTCTTTTCGTTCATAAGAGACAGTAGCATCAACATTATGTACAAAATAAGTTACAAACAATGTGAAAAACACAAAAAACATCACAATTGGTTAGGAGCCCATAAAACAGCAGCCATCCCCTCCGGCGTCTCTCTCTCTCTCTCTCTCTCTCTCTCTCTCTCTCTCTCTCTCTCTCTCTCTCTCTCTCTCTCTCTCACTCTCACTCTGTGTGTGTGGCCATTGGCAGGATATATATAATTTAAAATGCCAAGCCACCACTGTAGGCTACAGTAAATTGCAGTGAGATAATATTGCAACTTTATTTGGAGTTTTTTAGTAGCCTTGCCATAGGCCTAAACTACACATTTTTTTAGAGCAAGTGCTACCTTGATTTATCCTGACCTCTGGTGGTTGGTCTTTGCCAATGCCTGCGTAATAAAGAGAGTTAGCAAGCAAAAGTTGTTGATTGCAGTTTTGCACAATGTCAAGAAATATATAAGAGTAAGCTATTTCTTCATTGTCATTATTAAGTTGTTCTATTCACTGGGCTTATTGTCAATAAGTTATCCTTCTCATCCATTCATGATTCCATTTCAATATACTGTATGATCAGAGGGGTATACACAAACATGCAGGGATGAAGCTTTTCCTCTTTTTCAGATAAGGGTGTAGATGTGTAATATGTGTCAAAGATGGACTAATGTATGTCAAGTACTTCTGTGTGTAGTTGTTATAGCCTAATATGAATTGGCCTACTGTATTCATACTATAACAACAAAGAAGTCATTGACATGCAGAATACACAATTGAATAAGAGGTCATTGTTGTCACTTGCCAGTAAAATGTTAGGCAGACCTACATGCTTTCAATGACTTTCGCTGAAAGTGGGTCAGTGGGCCTAGTGCCATATTTAAATCAAGTAGACTGGTAGGCCTAGGCTTCCCTTTTTTCTGACCACACAGATATCAGATCGACAAGAAAAATGTAAACACTTTATATGTAAACAAAGTCAATCTCAGATGTTGTTTTCTTTCTCACGGCCCGAGGGCGGGTACCCTTTGCGCGTCATCATCAAGCATGCGCGCATGCTGACAGTACAGACAACATGGCATAACGAAGGAAGCAAGCGTACGACGAAAAAAAGAAGCGGAGGAAGACACAAAAGAAAAAGTTTACTTAAGAGTCTGAAAAGTGTGTAGCAACGTTTATAATGGACCCTCGTTTAAAGTTAGTTTCGCGGTTTCGATAGGGGACTTTTCACCCTGGAGCGCGTCTCTATAAACGTATTGGTGCAGAGAGGAGTGAATGTTGATACAGGTAAGACCATTTACCTAAGCTAAATGTTAGCTCGCTATTTTAGTTCATTAGTTGGCGAACAAGCTGCTAACATTACTCATTAGCTAGGAGGTAGCCTGTTGTTTTGACTGGAACAAAACTGTACATTAATCTGGCAACGCAACAAGTACCTCCGGTACGCCTTTTCAAGTAGGACTCGAACTCGTTTAAACTATTTTGAGCATGGCTATGAAAAGGAGCTGGCATAAAAGTTCTCAGTTTCGTCTGTGTGCTAGCTTCTGATGTACAGTAGCCTACATTTAGCCCAGGCTACTGCTAGTTGTCAGGAACGCAGCAAAGAAGACTGCACTTTTGTTTTGGCAAGCTGCCCACACTTTGAAGCGCATTAAATGGATTGTTTAAATAACCGAGCAGCGTTCAGTGCAGTACATTATTTGAACGTTTCCAATTGAGTGTCACGAGTCTGTTACAAAGTTTGCCTTTGTTCGAAGAACTTGCTACAATGTTATGTTGCAATTTGCCACGCTTACTTTACGTTCCACAAACCTTGTCTGGCTTTCTACTTTGTATCCAGTAGGCAGGGAAACCAGTTTAGGTGATCAGCTGGGAGTGTTTGCCATTCAGGCTGAGGCTCGGCCGTATTGTGCAAGTGTTTGTCACATGTGAATTGCATCAATATTGAATTTAAAGCTGGGTAAACACTACCTATGGATATTTGTGCATGTTTGTGCAGCAGAAGGAAAACCGCACAGATAACCGTTATGAAATTACCACTATTTAAAAACCACATGGAAATTGGAGAGATTTTTACATCACTAGTTAGAGGACAATCTGCAGAAAAATCCAATACATTTTGGAATGGTGCATTTTCATACAGTGGTCACAAAAAAACGGTTGCACGTCCTGTTTTAATGAACACCGCTCAGAAACCACACGGAATCTAGGAATAATGTGTATGTCACTGGTTAGAGGACAAATTGTAGAAGACCGCTAGCTACATTCTGAAGTGTTGCATTTTGATTCAAGTGTGTCCAAGGTTCAACACTAACTTTTGACACGTTTCAGTTGGTGGCACCAGCACACATGGTCGCACCAATTTTTGTATATACTTACAAATAATAATTGATGTTAACCTGGCCTGTGTCCCATAATGTACCTGCATTTCATACTAAACCAGGCTAAAAATGACTAGCATTCTTTTAAATTGGCATGCCATTGTGTTCTTACAGTGATTAGGGTTGGGCAGTATTCAGATTTTCACATTGTCATACAGTAAATCCTGGGGTGCCAGGACTGGTTTAGTACACAAGCCCCCCCCCCCCCCCAGAAATTAGCATAAGTCAGAGCAAATGTCCATGGTGAAATTGAATGAATTGCAGAGACAGGCAATCCAGCTCATAAAGTTATACATGTATACACTGAATTAAAATATAAACATGTATTAGTCACATGTTTCATGAGTTGAAATAAAATATTCTAGAAATGTTCCATATGCACAAAAAGCTTATTTCGCTCAAATTTTGAGCAGAAATTTGTTTGCAACCCTGTTAGTTTTGATCCTTTGCCAAGATCAAGAAACTGATTAAACAGCTTGATCATTTTACAGGCAACTCTAAAATGTGCAATGCCACAGATGTCTCAAGTTTTGAGGGAGCGTGCAATTGGTATGCTCACTGCAGGAATGTCCACCAGAGTTGTTGTAAAAAAATACAATGTTAATTTCTCTACCATGAGCCACCTCCAACGTAATTTAGAGAATTTGGCAGTATGTCCAACCGGCCCACACATTTTCTTTTTAACGTAGGTTGTGAAATCAATAGATTAGGGCTATATTTAAATTAACTTATTTCCTTATCAACTGCATCTTTAAAGTTGTTGCATGTTGAGTTTATATTTTTGTTCAGTGTAGGTAGGAGCTACCGAATGTCGTCATTTTTGTTGAGTTTGGACATTTCAAAAGTGGATATGAACGAGAGGCATTGTGCAAATTAAGCTTTGACATGCTTTTCTGAAGGAAGAGCATTACTGGCTCTCCAGCAGCATGTCTACACACCGTGTCTGTGTGGAGTCTGAAGTCACTAGGGCAACGGGCCTGCCTGCTTTTCTCAGAGAAGATGGGGGAGGATCATATGAGCCAGAGGCGAACCCCCCCCCCCCCCCCCCCCCACACACACACACACAAAACCCCACAAGGAAATCAAGTCAGTGGCAGCTGTACAAATAACTCCGCCAAAGGGCTTTGACTTCACAAACATGTTAGAAATTGAACACAATATGATGCCCTGTCACCTTATTCGGTTAGCCGCTTACTTAGTGTTTTTTAAATGCAGATTTTTTTGTTGTAATTTCTGCTTGCCATCAAACAAATTTTGTGCTTCAGATGTGCTTCTAAACTCAGATGAGAATTCACAAATGGGCGTTCTATCAGCAGACAGCGCTCTGACTGTTGTGTAGCTACTTTTCAATGTACTTTTCTCAGTGTAGCCAGCCTATTTTTCTCCAGTAAAATGCTAGAAACTTTAAGCAAAACATTAGCAAATGTAGCTGGCTACGTTCTTTCTATGATAGGCCTAAACATTAGAAATATGATGGACATGCATCACTTTTGAAAAAAATACTTTTTTCATTGTAAGTTCATTTACTCTGGCTGCTAGCCAAATAGCGTTGAGCTTCTGTTATCTGATATAACTGAAGCTATTTTTGGCCAAATGTGATACTCAAATGTATTTTCTGTGAAGGATAACTATAGTTGCATGTTGCTGGTCACTCTATTGAAGCAAAAAAAACACTGACTTTCAATATAAACCGAGACCCCAGTCAATACACAGCTGGACCTGCTTTCTCTCGTTGTGCTATTTACAAACACACGACACGCTCAACTGTTCATGGGAACTACTTAAGCTTCATAATGTAACATAATGTGACAGTTGAAATAAAGCAGATTGCATTCTTCATCTCCCTAACACATTGCACAAGTTGACTGCAGGTATTTACTTAAATAGCTACAAAATTTCAGAAATACTGTAGTTTCAATGGTAATGGAAAAACTATCCTGTGACTACTTCTAAATCCTTGGTATACTGCCCCAACCTAATTCGGATAGATTTACTGTAACAGCAAAGAAAATAAACTGTTTAATTCAGATGCACATCAGCCAGCCAGTTTGGCGAGCAGTGTTTCTGGATTTTTCTAAACAAATGGCCACTGGATTGATGCAAATAATCATTATTCTGCAAGGTGGCATAAGCTACTTTGTCGTTTCCTTTTAATTTCCTTTCCGTCTACTTGAAGACAGCCTAACTATCATTAACATCGCTAATAGCTACACAAAATGGTAGATATACAAGCCCACAGGGCTTGACGTTCAGGTAAATTCACCAGTGGCACACCGGGCCAGTGCCAACTGAAAGCTACTGCCCCGAATGGAGGGGAGAAAAACAAAATACTGGCCTGACAGGAAAGCAAATGATGCGTGCATAACTTCAATAACAGGAGTTTTTCTTTCATTTGCAGGATGAACAAGTAGCCTATACATCGTTAATACAGACATTGTTGATTCAAATTCAAGGACTTTCAAATAGTTTTTCAAGCACTCAATTGTAATTTAAGGACCAATGTTTTATATTGTATTGTTGTAATAGCCTATAGAGAAGAGAACTCCCCCAAAATGTATGCAAAAAAAATCTGCATCAACACTTTAAGAATAATGCTCTTAATAGGCCTACCCAATGGCATTCACATTTTTACATTTGAAAATGTCAATGTGTGCATTGCCTGACTAAATAGACAGCATGCTCCATACACAAACACACTCATGAGGTCCTGTCTGTGGTAGCAAGTCAGTCTCATCAATTTAAGATGTTATTGTAACATTAAAGAAAGCAAGAAAGCGACCAAAGGACGGGCGTCCTTTGTTATGCAACGCTTTGTATTGAAAACCAAGTTGAAGACAACATTTCAATATTGTTTTGCTCATAATATAACCTCACATGGGTCTTACCGCAACAAAATTTCAACTGCGAGAAACAAACTAAAGCACCCACATCTCTCAAGCAGATCAGAAATGAAATTGCAGAATATTTATATTGTAGCAGTAGAACTTATAAATCGGCTACCATGACTTCAATGATTTTTCTAGAACCATAACTGAATTGCGCATTCCAAATATTCAAACAAAACTTGGAACTTTTTAGATACCTGGTTTGCATACCTATTCTTGCCTTAGCATTTACTGGTAGACGTCATAATTTGGAACATCTTTCCTACTCCTACCGGTGATTTGGTCTCCGGTAAGCTGCTCCACACAACATCGAGCTGTTTGAGAGCTGCACGCTTTCTCTGCCTGACAGATTATCTGTTGCCCCCCCTACTCAACTGGCAGACCGCGGACCAGATCCGGACCCTGAATGGGGTCAATAGGAAAAATGAAATGCAAAACTTTTTATGCGGGGGGAACTTGGTTGGAATAACCAGTACATGGTTGGTGAACTTTTTGAAGGCCTTTTGAATGGGGGATGTTGATTTTGGGAGGCATCTGAAATAGACCGCCTCGAATTATCTGTGCCATTTGAGAAAGAAAATGATTGCTGCATTCTAAGTCCTGTGACCCCCCTCCCCCAGAGTGTGCATGATAAGATCAACAGAACAAAACCATGATATTGATCTTGATGGCTATACACCGAAATTCAATGTGGTTGGAAAACGTCAACTTGTGCATTTTTTTGTTTTATTTAACTAGGCAAGTCAGTTTTAATTAAATTAAGAACAAATTCTTATTTACAATGATTGCTTACAAGGGAACAGTGGGTTAACTGCCTTGTTCAGGGGCAGAATGGCAGAATTTTACCTTGTCAGCACGGGGATTCGATCCAGCAACCTTTGGTTACTGGCCCAACGCTCCAACCACTAGGCTACCTGCTACCCCAATTTGTGTAACATATGTTAATTAGATATGGCAAAAATAATTCATCTTAATTTAAGATGATAGTAAATGAAGCGAACTCACAATTTTTTCATTATTTGAACCATTTAGAGATGTAAAAGATGTTCCTAAGCACAATTTAACCAGGTGCTCTAGACTAAAGTGTCCATAGGATCTATGCAGCAGACTGAACATTTGGCATCCCTACCAGTAGCGCGCTTCCCATTCGCCATTCAAGTGCATACACCACTTTGTAATGAGCCGGAGGCAGTATGCATTTAAAAAACATATGCTTAGTTGTTTGAAACCTGAACGTTTTATTGCATATTGAAGCATGTCTTAACTTGCTTCAAAGTAACCTAGCCAAAATCTAACCAAACCTGCAGGCAATTATTTTAAAAAGACTTCCACATGCCATTGAAACCAGAAGCCTTTTTCTCTCATGTATTGTTGGTTTTCAAATCAACTTTCCTTCATTGTCTGGTAGCCAAAGGCACAATTCTAGTCATATTAGCAACCAACGCTTGTTGCATATTTAGATCTCCCCTCTTTATACATTTCTGACTATTTTACTCTCACATGAAATGGCTCACAATGGTGTTTTCCCGCTAATTGCATTATGGAACCAAAATCGGTGCGCAATGCCAGAGGTTGTTTTTTCCACGTAAAAAATTGTATTGAAAGGCATTAAAAAATCTTAGTGTTTTATAATGCAGATCTAAAATGCTTATTGTAATTTCTACTCCACATCAAGACTCATTTTGGGCTTCTGTTGCACTTCTCCACACAGATGAGAATTCAGCTGACCGTGTAGCTAATTTTCTCTGGTAAAATACAAGATTAAGTTCAAGCAAAACATTCGATTAGGAAATGTAGCTGGCTACGTTCTTTTGATGATAAACATTAGAATTGGCCACTCATAGTTTTTGCAAGAAATACCTTGCTTTTTTATTCTAATTTAATTTACTTGTGTGGCTGCTAGCCAAATAGCGTTGCACTTCTGATGAAAATTAAGCTATTTTCTGCCGAATAAATATATATACAGTTATGTTGGACGTTTACATACACCTTAGCCAATTACATTTACATTGTTTTTCACAATTCCTGACATTTAATCCTAGTAAAAATTCCCTGTCTTAGGTCAGTTACGATCACCACTTTATTTTAAGAATGTTAAATGTCAGAATAATAGATTGATTTATTTCAGCTTTTATTTCTTTCATCACATTCCCAGTGGGTCAGAAGTTTACATACACTCATTTAGTATTTGGTAGCATTGCCTTTAGTTTGTTTACCTTCGGTCTAACGTTTTGGGTATCCTTACACAAGCTTCCCACAATAATTTGGGTGAATTTTGGCCCATTTCTCCTGACAGACCTGGTGTAGGTTTGTAGGCCTCCTTGCTTGCACACGATTTTCAGTTCTGCCCACACATTTTCTATAGGATTGAGGTCAGGGATTTGTGATGGCCACTCCAGTACCTTGACTTTGTTGTCCTTAAGCCATTTTGCCACAACTTTGTAAGAATGCTTTGGGTCATTGTCCATTTGAAAGACCAATTTTTGACCAAGCTTTAACATCCTGACTGATGTCTTGAGATGTTGCTTCAATATATTCACAGAATGTTCCCCCTCATGATGCCATCTATTTTGTGAAGTGCACCAGTCCCTCCTGCAGCAAAGCACCCCCACAACATGATGATGCCACCCCCGTGCTTCACGGTTGGGATGGTGTTCTTCGGCTTGCAAGCCTCTACTTTTTCCTTCCAAACATAACTATGGCCATTATGGCCAAACTGTTCTATTTTTTTCCCCCATCATACCAGAGGACATTTCTCCCAAAATTATGATCTCTGTCCCCATGTGCAGTTACAAACCGTAGTCTGGCTTTTTTATGGCAGTGTTGGAGCAGTGGCTTCTTCCTTGCTGAGCAGCCTTTCAGGTTATGTCAATATAGGACTCGTTTTACTGTGGATATAGATACTTTTGTACTGGTTTCCTCCAGCATCTTGACAAGGTCCTTTGCTGTTGTTCTGGGATTGATTTTGTACTTTTCACACCAATGTACCTTCATCTCTAGGAGAAAGAACGCGTCTCCTTTCTGAGCAGGAATGACGGCTGCGTGGTCCCATGGTGTTTATACTTGCGTACTATTGTTTGAACAGATGAACGTGGTACCTTCAGGTGTTTGGAAATTGCCCCCAAGGATGAACCAAACTTGTGGAGGTATACGATTATTTTTCTGAGGTTTTGGCTGATTTCTTTTGATTTTCCCATGATGTCAAGCAGAGGCACTACGTTTGAAGGTAGGCCTTGAAATCCATTCACACGTACACCTCCAATGGACTCAAATGATGTCAATTAGCCTATCAGAAGCTTCTAAAGCCATGACATAATTTTCTGAAATTTACCAAGCTGTTTAAAGGCACAGTCAACTTAATGTATGTAAACTTTTGACAAACTGGAATTGTGATAGTGAAATAATCTGTCTGTAAACAATTGTTGGAAAAATTACTTGTCATGCACAAAATAACTGACTTGCCAAAACTATAGTTTGTTAACAAGAAATTTGTGGATTGTTTGAAAAAAGAGTTTTAATGACTACAACCTAAGTGTATATAACCTTCAGACTTCAACTGTGTATAGTTGCATGCCCTTGATCACAGTATTGTTGCTTGAGGTAAGTAAATATGGGCAGTTATTCTAACATGTGGCGCTTGGGTTTCAAGTTTGGGGAAGGTAATTTTCACCATAAAAATGCACTGTTATAATAAAGCATTCCATGTATCCTTGCATTTGCAGACTTATTTACGATGGCCTACCAATCAGAATGTTATGATTAGATAGTTGTAATTAACACTAATAATATAACTCAATCACTGTTTGCAAAAAATACTTCAGTGCAGTGCATAGTGGCTTAGAGTAGGCTATATCAGCCTGCATTACTTCTATTTGCAGAGTATTTTTTTATTTTTGCACTTCATGCAATTCTACTACACTTCATGTGACTGGAGACATTTGCAGAGTCTTTTTTAAATCAACAGAGATTACTCTGCTTACGCTGACAAATAGATCAATAAAAAAACACACCAGATCTGTATATTAGACCTACGAAAAGGGGGGGGGAGACAAATACAAGATGACGTCCATCTAACCTGGAGGAGGAAATTATTGTCCAAAAACAAATGTGACAGTGACCCAATGATAAAGATGGTGAATATGCACACTCAGTGGGGATATGGCAGATTTTTCTCTGCTGGTACACTTTGCTGAATTCAGTTGAAAATGTTGTTAACTTAAAGACAAATTGGAGTCTTGTCTTCTCTTTACAGCAATATCCATTTGTTTTCCGAAACTGTTTTTCCGAGATTTGTATTTTTCAATATTGTGATATTCCTTGCTGGGTCTATATAAATTTTGCTGACAGTCGCAACTCAATGATCATCTATTTAGTATTTGCCACGGGCCCTTCTGACTCAGTTACGCAATTAAAAACAATCCACCGCAAACATATTTATTTTTTATTAATTATCCTCTGTGGCAAAGCATGCTTTCTGTTGTAGTAGCCTATTTTGAATTATTTTTATTTCTTTATAGATAGGAGTAAGCTATCATTTTGGCAATTTAATTTACTTAGCTTCCCCTAGACTTATTGACGCCCCGCATTTGTATTCTAACATCTTCAAATTACTCATTGGAATTCGGTAAGAATGACTCATGCCGTTGCATGTTCTCTTAAGTTAAATTACCATAAACTAAATGTGATTTCTGTCATTCTGAAAACAGTGGGTGTACTCTCTAATCCGGTTCCACAACCAAAGCCTATGGGTCTGGTAAATTTCTTAACTGTCCGGTATATAAAATTGCTGCCGGTCAAATGTCCAGTGCCACATTTTTCTAACGGAAACCATGCTACAGTGGCATAGTAGGAAAATCGAATAGATTATGTAAACAAAGGAAGGAATGATGGAGGCAGATTTTAATACAGTATTTGATTGCTCAAATTTGGCAGCTGACCCTTGTGGTTGAAAATACCTTGTTGTACATTGAGGGCATTGCACTTCTAGGGTCAATATATTTTAAGTGTTGTTTTTCTGCTCCGTTGCCTCGCTCGCTGTTCGACATCAAGCACTTCTTGCTTTGTGTAGCCCACTGTTTCCCAACAGAGTTCTTCGAAAACTCCCAGCGGGCCTTTTCCACATATTTGTTCAATTCGACCACAGGCACACCTGATTCATATTGACTAGTTAAATCAGGTGTGTTGATAGTGGGAAAATAACAAATGTAGAATGTTTGGAGGGCCCAATGAGTTGCACTTCTCTGTGCATCTGGTAACCTTGGTGGTCACCTCAACAGCCACACCACCTTCTGTTTGGCTTATTTTGGTGAACACAGACACAAGCTATTCAGAAGATAATGTTTATTGCATTAAGTTCTTTCCATTTTTATAGATGACTACTTTATATTATCAAGACGTGTTTGAAACCCCCACCAGTGATGAGAAATGAAAGTGTTAGCATTGTTAAGCCATGGGCTTGTCTTGACGAATAGACTCATTTATAGAAATGACTTATGCACGTTGGTACCCCCGCAATTGATTTTTTTTATTATTTTTTTTTTTTTTCACCTTTATTTAACCAGGTAGGCTAGTTGAGAACAAGTTCTCATTTGCAACTGCTACCTGGCCAAGATAAAGCATAGCAGTGTGAACAGACAACAGAGTTACACAGTTGACTGGGTGTGAGGACTTTCAGGGTTTTGTCTCTGAGATATCTTTAGCTTGATGTCTGGAATTGAACATTGTCAATGAAACATTTTTCCCACACACTTGGGAGAATGGATGTGTGAACATTTTTAGTAAAGGCAACAACACCACCAGTGAGGGGAGGGGGGGGGGGGACCAGGCCAGCCAACAAGGGTTCTCTGGCTGCCAACGTCTGGCTTTCCCTGGCTCTTTCACAAACATTCATTTGCATGAAAAAACCTGCATTCAGAAACACTTTCCTTTTCCCATCTCTCTTTTCTCTTTCAGGTGATACAGGGCATCTATTCAGATTGATAGAGGAGTGAGAGGGAGGTAGAAAGAACAGCAGAGTGCGCATTGAGGAGTAGCTATGATTTAACACTAACAAGAAACTCATTCCGATGTTTTCATTTCCTGGCTGTTTTTAATTGAGGTTGTTAAGAAATCTCTTCTAGAATGGTACTGTGAATCTAAGATGGAGGAGACAGGGAAGAATCTCAGCTGACTTTCAGGAAGGAAGCATTTAATATACCACACTAAAATAGCTCATGTCCTTTGGTGTAGTAGACTACTAGTACTATTCTGCTTGGTTGTAATATGAGCCCCTCCTGAAAAACGGACTCCAGAAACCAGTTCCTGCTGTGAAGGCTGGGACGTCCAGTGTTCTCTCTGTGCTCCTCCACTCACATGATGGGGATCTATTAAGTGGACCATCGGGCTACTATTGTTATGTAAGTTAGATCTCATAGTGAAATGGGTTTTGAATTCAGGCTAGCGACTACCTTCCTAACAGTCAGTCAAGACATTCACTCTCACTCACCCTACATCTTTGGGTATGGGACTATGTGAAGTATTTATTGAAAATGTATATCTACTCAGTTGTTATTTGTTCACATTTAAAAACAAGTGTTATGGTATAAATTCTGGTATTTTTAATAAAGGCCTACGGAATCTTGTTCAGATAGTGCTGGCGGAATCGTCACAATGTCGGTTGAAGGATGAGCGTCGCATGGGAGTGACGCCACCTGTCGGAAGACAATGACTGAATCCGTTTCAGTGCTTACAGAGGACTCCCTAGAGAAGAATTGACCCTTAAAATGAAAATGGTTTTATCTATAATTTACTCTTCCCTAAGCCCCGCCCCCTTGGTTACTGTTGCAACCTCAGACATTTTCCCGGGGAGCCCCATTCCCCATTCTAACTAGTGAAGACCACCACAATCTCAAACTGTTTTTAATACACAATACAATTAAACAGACTATCCCTTGCTAATCAGGTGACTCTCAGCTATGTTGTGGTGGACTGTCAACAATTGCTTCACAGGATAATTACCCTTTTAGTGTGGCTAGCCACTGGATGGCTCTGAATGCACTGACAGCATGCAGTCAAAGCTACTAACAGTCTTGTTCACATTGGCATTTTGAAGTGATTCAAATCAACAACAAAACTACATATCCAATTAGAATCTGATCTTTTTCCTACAGTCTGAACATCCAAAAAGCACATCTCATCTGATATTTCAAGCCAATTTTAAAAATTTAAATCGGATACAAATCAAATTCCTGACATTGACTGGTTTTAACTGTCAAATCTGATTTATTTGCCCTCAAGTTGTTTTTAGACTTGTTTGGCATTGCTTTCTAGCTTCTCTGGCAGTTTGACAAATGCAAGTGGTAGCAAACTAGCTTAAGTTACAAACACATTAGTGAATGTGCTAGCAAGTTAAGCAGCTACCTATCTAGCTAGTTGACTGCTGTGGATAGCCAAAAAGGAGTCATTTTTAAAGTTGGATCATCTTATACTTCGAGGCTTTATTGAAAGTGTTCTTACACTATGATTTCAAACATTCAAAGCAGCTGGGAGACTTCCATCGTGAGCATTGTCAGTCATCTTAGCTTACTAGACAACTTTTGAGTGCAAGGAAGCATGAATGGCACTTGAACCAGACAGATCTTTTGGGTTCAATATCATTACATTGTATATTTTTGAATGTATGCATTAATGAATCAATTGTACAATCAATTTGACTTTGGTAAAAATGATCTAACTACATTAGCATAATGACTATAATTTTAATGCTAAATCTCTGATTAAACTGGGTAAATCAAGATGTAGCCTAGGCCTATTCACAATACAGGTAATGCATATTCAATAAGAGTGTGTGCATGCATTGGGTTATTGAGCTTGATTTGGCTGATTCCACGAGGCTACAGATGAATAAGTCCCTTCCATTTGGGAATTATTCCGTTCAACATCATTTGCATAGACGAAGCAATCTCTTATTTTCTAAAATTGCACACTGTCTCTTTAAAGACCCATGACGTCATTCATAGTCAGTTTGAGGCTTGAGCAAAGATGATCTTGACTGGGAGAGATGTGAGGTGGGGGAGATGAAGTGAATGAATAATGTTTTTGGTGACCTTCAGCTTTGTAATCAGAAATATTTTATGTTATGGTTTGCATATTATCACAAACAAGAGGGGTAGTGAATTTATGTTGGCTTCCACTGTCAGCTAGTAAGGAAAGTTAGCCTACAAAGCTGGAAAGCTGTTGTAAAGTTTTCTAGCCTGTACTGGACATTGTTTTGGGAACAGTAATTAAGTTTCAAATGTTATTCAACTGTGTTAACTAACGTGCAGCGTAAGTGGTGATGCCACCCAGACTTAAGTGTGTACAGTGGTTCCTCAGGACAAGCTGGAGCTAGCACTGAGTAAGTGGCGCAGGCACGGTGCTCTCGCGCTATAAGAACACATTGGCTGCACTGACACAGATTTGATCCTCGCTCAATCAGTAGAAGACGTGAGACACGTTTGACAGAAGTATAGAAAGTGAAACAAATATCGAAAAAGTGTTTCAGTGTACCGTGCAACACTACTCCAAACACATTTTTGCTAAGAGCAGCTGATTAAACAAAGGTTAGCAATGTGTTGGCACAAATTAATGTCCAAGTAAAGTGAACTTGCCACGCAGCGCAAGAAGCCTGTTTGCAGGTGCTTATGGTTTCTAAGATATTCCAGTGAGAGTAATTGGTTCCTACGAATGTAAGTTGCATAATATTAGGAGTACATTTTTATTCTTAAATAAAAATATTTACCCTGGTTTAATAACCGTGGCCTACACCACTGTGCACAGAAGACCCATCATTACCATGACAAATAGCGTAGCCATGTCAGCAGTCTGAATGCACATTCGATTTGGTCACTTAAAACGGCAGTGTGAACAAAGCTCGAGTGCTCTCAAATTGTATCCTGATGTCGACAGTAGATTAGTTAAGTTCATATAAACACTGCTCAAAAAAATATAGGGAACACTTAAACAACACTGTAACTCCAACACTGTAACTACCACTCTAGTGGTAGCATGAGACGGAGTCTACAACCCAGAGGAGCACTGCCAGAGCCCTGCAAAATGACCTCCAGCAAGTCACATGTGCATGTGTCTGCTCAAACGGTCAGAAACAGACTCCATGAGGGTGATATGAGGGCCCGATGTCCACAGGTGGCGGTTGTGATTACAGCCCAACACCGTGCAGGACGTTTTTCATTTGCCAGAGAACACCAAGATTGGTGCCTTGTGCTCTTCACAGATGAAAGCAGGTTCACACTGAGCACATGCTACAGAGTCTGGAGACGCTGTGGAGAACGTTCTGCTGCCTGCAACATCCTCCAGCATGACCGGTTTGGCGGTGGGTCAGTCATGGTGTGGGGTGGCATTTCTTTGAGGGGCCGCACAGCCCTCCATGTGCTTGCCAGAGGTAGCTTGACTGCTATTAGGTACCGAGATGAGATCCTCAGACCCCTTGTGAGACCATATGCTGGTGCGGTTGGCCCTGGGTTCCTCCTAATGCAAGACAATGCTAGGCCTCATGTGGCTGGAGTGTCAGCAGTTCCTGCAAGAGGAAGGCATTGATGCTATGGACTGGCCCACCCGTTCCCCAGACCTGAATCCAATTGAGCACATCTGGGACATCATGTCTCGCTCCATCCACCAACGACTGCACCACAGACTGTCCAAGAGTTGGCGGATGCTTTAGTCCAGGTCTGGGAGGAGGTCCCTCAGGAGACCATCCGCCACCTCATCAGGAGCATGCCCAGGCATTGTAGGGAGGGCATACAAGCACGTGGAGGCCACACACACTACTGAGTCTCATTTTGACTTGTTTTAATGACATTACATCAAAGTTGGATCAGCCTGTAGTGTGGTTTTCCACTTTAATTTTGAGTGTGACTCCAAATCCAGACCTCCATGGGTTGATAAATTTGATTTCCATTGATAATTTGTGTGATTTTGTTGTCGGCACATTCAACTTTGAAAAGAAAAAAGTATTTAATAAGGATTCATTCATTCAGATCTAGGATGTTATTTTAGTGTTCCCTTTATTTTTTTGAGCAGTGTGTGTGTGTGTGTGTGTATATATATACACATACACACACACACAGTTGAAGTTTACATACACTTAAGTTGGAGTCATTAACTCATTTTTCAACCACTCCACAAATTTCTTGTTAACAAACTATAGTTTTGGCAAGTCGTTTAGGACCTCTATGTGCATGACACAAGTAATTTTTCCAACAATTGTTTAGACAGATTATTTCACTTATAATTCACTGTACCACAATTCCAGTGGTTCATACATTTACATACACTAAGTTGAATGTGCCTTTAAACAGCTTGGGAAGTTCCAGAAAATGATGTCATGGCTTTAAAAGCTTCTGATGGGCTAATTGACTCAAATGATGTCTATACCTGTGGATGTATTTCAAGGCCTACCTTCAAACTCAGTGCATTTGTGCTTGACATCATGGGAAAATCAAAAGAAATCAGCCAAGACATCAGAAAATAATTGTAGACCACAAGTCTGGTTCATCCTGGAGCAATTTCCAAATGCCTGAAGGTACCACGTTCATCTGCACAAACAATAGTATAAACACCATGGGACCACATAGCCGTCATATCGCTCAGGAGATGCATTCTGCAAATCAATCCTAGAACAATAGCAATGGACCATGTCAAGATGCTGGAGGAAACCGGTACAAAAGTGTCTATATCTGCAGTAAAACAAGTCCTATATCGACATAACCTGAAAGGCCGCTCAGCAAGGAAGAAGCCACTGCTACAAAACCACCATAAAAAAGCCAGACTACGATTTGCAACTGCACATGGGGACAAAGATCGTACTTTTTGGAGAAATGTCCTCTGGTCTGATGGGGGGGGGGGGAATAGAACCGTTTGGCCATAATGACCATCGTTATGTTTGGGAGGCTTACAAGCCGAAGAACACTATCCCAACTGTGAAGCACGGGGGTGGCAGCATCATGTTGTGGGGGTGCTTTGCTGCAGGAGGGACTGGTGCACATCACAAAATAGATGGCATCATGAGGGGGGGACATTATGTGGAGATATTGAAGCAACATCCCAAGACGTCAGTCAGGAAGTTAAAGCTTGGTCGCAAATGGGTCTTCCAAATGGACAGTGACTCCACGCATATTTTCAAAGTTGTGGCAAAATGGCTTAAGGACAACAAAGTCAAGGCATTGGAGTGGCTATAACAAATCCCTGACCTCAATCCTATAGAACATTTGTTTGCATACCTGGAAAAGTGTGTGTGATCAAGGCCTACAAACCTGACTGTTGCACCAGCTCTGTCAGGAGGAATGGGCCAAAAAAGCTTGTGGAAGGCTACCCAAAAGGATTGACCCAAGTTAAAAAAATTTAAAGGCAATGCTACCAAATACTAATTGAGTGTATGTAAACTTCTGACCCACTGGGAATGTGATGAAATAAATAAAAGCTGAAATAAATCATTCTCTCAACTATTATTCTGACATTTCACATTCTTAAAATAAAGTGGTGATCCTTAGTGACCTTAGACAGGGAATTATTACTAGGATTAAATGTCAGGAATTGTGAAATTTAGTTTAAATGTATTTGGCTAAAGTGTATGTAACCTGACTTGAACTGTGTATAAATAATTGATCTTGGCTTCCAATCACACATTTGGAGAAAACTAGTTATATTAGCGAGGTAACATTAGCATCGATTTCAATTTTGGCCAGTCGAGCTAGCTCACCCAGCTAGTAAACAATGGAGCCAAAGAATAATTTCAGATTAGAAAAATACTCCAACAGGCTTTGCATTTCAGGAATTAGTTCCATGTACCCCTGGTGTACTGATCAATTATTTAACCATGTAAACCATTTTTTGATATGTCTGTTTTTGCCACTTGCCTAATTAGCTTCCTTGCATTTGGAACGTGAGCGTGTCTGAGGCTGGTCAGACCCGAGCCTGCTTAGTAACAGTTGTGATCGGTTGCCCAAAATTAAAGGATTGGGTTTAACAAAGTGTCAAGTTATTTTCATTCTATTTAGTGTCTTTGGCTATTCTATACATTCCTCCTTTTTTGATGTATCTTTTTTTTTTTTTTTTTTTGGTGGGAGGGGACATTAGGCAATAAAAAAAATCTGGGGAACACTAGGCTAATTTGTTTAAATAGAAAGGATCTAATGAACATGAAAACAATCCTGTCTGTCTTTAAAGTTAACAGGATAATGTATAAACTAATAGTCCATCTCCTATTAGCTTACAGAGGGTTAACCCAATTGTGCAGGTTGTTAAATCATTGTTTGATTTTGGCGTGTGTGTTTGTCCCATATTCGTGTTTGTCATTATTGATTCTCTGGGGGTTGGTTTTGTGCTGCTGTCATTGTGCATTGGTTCCCCCTGCTCCCCTCCTAACCTCCGCCCCGGTCGGTGGTGTGACCTTCAGGGCTCTCTGACCTGCAATTCCAACCCCCCCCATCACACCCCGTCACCCCGCTCCCTCCCTGGTCTGCTGTCCTGTGCCTGGGGCTCCCACCAGCACCCTTCACAAAAAGAGCCCTAATTGAGTCGGCCAGGAGAAGCAGCTGTGCTACAGAGCTGGAAGCCAGCCAGCCAGCATCGGTCACTGCAGAACCAACCAAGGAAACAGCAAAACAAGGCTGTCCCTGGTCTCGCTGCCAGGTGATTGGCTGTACCGGGTGATCATGTGACCGGGTGCTGGCTGGATGAGCTTTCAACGTCTGACACAGTTGAGGGAGATGGGATGGAGAATGTCACTGCTACCGAAATGGGGTAAGGTTTTCCTTTCTGTGTTTTTAAAGACCCCCTCTTCCTTTCAATGATGGACAAAAAATGGAGAGAAACGTTTTTTTAATTCTGTCTGTTAATGGGGATTAGGGGCAGGCAGGGAGCAGCTAGTGTGAATAGTGAGGCATAGCCACTAAGCCTTTTGTTTTGATGGTTGGTTGGTGGGAGAGGGAGGAAGAGGACGGAGGGTGTGGGGGATGTGCATTCATTGCATGCATCCTCTCTACTCTCACTTTATCATCACTGCAAGGGCTGTGTGAAAAGAAAAAAAAACCTGCATTGTGCTTGAGGAGGAAAGGAAAACAAGTAAAGGATTGGAAAAATGAGGTGAAGGAGAACCTGCTCATGGCCAAATGCCCAAAATATCAGTGCTGCTGGTGTGTGTGGTGTACTAAGATGGTGAAGGAGAAGAGTGGGCTGGTCCTTAGGATTCTGCTGGTTAGCCTAGCGACCGGTTTTGCTCAAACAAAGCAGACATGTCATTGTGGCTGTGTGATGCTGTCTTTCTCTGGTTGCTATTGGGTTGGTCTGTCGGTGGTTGTTTTAGTCTGTGTTGACTTCGTCATTGGTTAATCCCTGGTTGTATTGTGCTGTGTAGCGCCGGGTTAGTTGGGCCAAGTGTAGGCTAACGCCACTAAGTGGCTGCCTACTGTTTTTTTGTGGTGTCAAGGGAAGGGCATTTGACGCTCTGCAGCTGACTGCAGGGTTTTTCTGGTCTAGCTATCTGCTTAGGGGGTATCCACCATATAGTGTCACACACACACAGAAAACCTTATCCATCCAGTGTAGTGCTACATTCCCTGCCGGTGTCAGGCAAAAGGGAAATGTGAGCGCCTGCCTGGTTGTTTTATCGTGTCAAGATGGAATCCTCATTTGGAGAGAGGAAGGCGTTTACACGGTGGGTAGGACGCAGAGAGCTCTGAATTGGAAACCATTACTGATGGACCTACACAAGGTGGATCCTTTTCATTATTCATTTTAATGCACCAGCAAGCATCAACCGGTAAAATGTAGAATTTGATCAATTTAAGCAGGAGATGCATTTTGAGAAGATTGATGCAATATTCATGAGGTAGTAAGAGGCAGTCCTCTTCTTCCTCAGCCCCCTCTGTTCTTTCATTCGCTCTTTCCCCCTTTGCTTCTCATTGCTCGCACCCCCTTTAAACCCTTTGTAGGCTAAATTTGACAGGTTTATATGGTAGTGCTATTAGCGGTTTGCTTTGTTCGATGTTGCTTTGTTTTCTCTAGTGATATTACTGACTGGTTTTTAGTGGGTTGAATTCTGTGGGGGCATAGCTAAGTATGCAGAGGGAGTGGACATGGTAAGATTCTAGATTATTATTATTTTGTTACATACAAGCTTTGTGCGTATTGTGCCGATGGGCATTAGTCATTGTATTGGTCGGTTGGATTATTCATAAAAGAAATAGCAGTGTGTTTAACCTACTAAATGCACACTTGTTTTTCACCTAGAAGGGAATCAATGTAGCCTACTAGCCTAATTAAAATCTCAGAACATTAGCCTAATATCTGCAGGAAATAAATGACTAAACCTTGAGAGGCTATAACTGTACATTATGGGGCTGTGCGAAGAAGTAGGCGAATATGGAAATAGTGCGATGATGCAGATGGCCCTAAATGATCATTCGATTTAGAAACTGAATTGGATGTTGACGTAATTGCTAATGCAATTATGGAACTGGAAAAGGAAAGGCAGTAACTAGTTGTCATTTGCATGCATTCAGTTGTGCAACTGACGAGCCATCTTCCCCATAGAGGCTTGTGTAATTTTTTATTACAATTTGTATAACTAACACAAACAGCTGTATTCACTATAATATAATCATTTTAATGTTAATATGACACTGGGGCATAGTGAAACGATCATCCCAGCATTGCAACCTCATGATCCCAGCCCCCTTCAGTCAGCACTATACTGGCTGTTAAATTATGGTGATGATAAGCTCTCTTTTTCTTTTTTATGGCAGAGGCTGGAATTGAATCTCCAAAATGGCCGCAAATTGAACTACCTCGGTCTGCATCTGCAAACAGGGGAATGTATTGTCTCACCTGCAATTCTCCCCTGTATTGTAAATGCATGAAGTGGCAGTGTATCAATAAAAGAAGAATGTCCCTCCCCTGATCCAATTTTGGTGATGGTGGTGTTTTAGAAATGTGTTTTGGTTACCCCTGCACATCAGCCAGTGCATTGACAGAATTCACTGGGTTGTTCTGGAATGTTGAATTTTAGGCTTAAGTGGTTCTGGAATGCTCCTGAGTGTTCTTCTCTGCCCATCCTGTGTATCAGCTCCATCCTAGTGAGGGCAATATTGACATTTACAGACTCACTGCCCAATCAACCCAGTCTAATTGACTCGCTGAATTCAGTTGGATCAGCATTGGAATTGCTCGTCTTGTCTAGAACTTTGTCAAACAAATCATTTTAGCCTTGGAAACCAGAACAATGTTGCAACCAACGTCATGGTTCATAATTACTAATGGGGCACTGAAGTTGCTTTGATTTGTCATTGTCGACCTGTGGGTAATATAGGCAACTGTGTAGGCTAGTCAGTTCGCTCTACGCTGTATGCTTGCAGCTGAAGCCTTCTGCCACGCACAACTGGCAAAGGAAGAGATCCCAAAGGCTTACATGTAGGTCTGCATGCCAAGGCCATTGCTGATATCTAACATGTCACTGATTTAATTTAGAAACAATAGAGTGATACATTTTTCCACCTCAGTGATCTAGTTACTACCCGCCCGCTTGCTGCTTCCCTCCACCCTCTCTATAATGGATGATCTAAAAATACAAACTTTTCCTTAGCGAGACGAGCGAGTGCCCCTCTGTCGTGTTGAGTTGTCTTCACATGGCAGTATGGGGCTGTGTGGCGCGCGAGTAATGGTGTTCCCTTAGCTGCCGAGCCCATCTTCTGTCTTCTAGATCTCGTCTTCTCAGCTGATTTCCGCAAGAGCGAGGTGAACACATTAATAAGCCTGCCTTTTAAACGTGGCCTAGTTGGAATGCACTGTGTGGTATGTGGTCTTTAGTCTCATACATCAAGTGTACAGCCTACATATTGGCCCTAAATTGCACAGAGATTTTGACGTCAGTGGACATGGCCTATGTTGTGTGGAATATCAATATTGTGTTGTAGAATGTGCGTAATCTGCTTATCGTTATGATATACGTTTCTATTTAATTAGGTAGTACCGCTTATGGCCGTGTCTATTGAGAATGGAGTGGATGTCATGTCTGTGGTAGTTGGCAATTAACCACTTGACAGGTGGGATGGCACCGTTCTGCTCTGTCTGCTGCTGCCCATCTCATCAGTGTCTGCCTGTGGATTGGGCTTCCTCTGCATTGAAGATTATCAGTTGAAATAATTTGACCATCCATTTTGTCTTTTGTTGTATGCTCTTTTTATTCTTGTCTATGCAATATTGTTTCAGAAGACATTTAGCTAAAAGGTAGACTAATAACAAACCTACTATAGTACAATTATGGTGAAAGCCAGAATTGTCATAATTAGGCCATCACTTTCAAGTTTCATTTGTTCAAAATCCTAGAAGGGGGAACGCAGTAAAGCAAAATCTATCCGGGTGTGAATTATTCACAAGTCTAGTGTTTTCCAATCTGTGTGTATGTTAGAATTGTTCTTATCCCAAAGCCGTAGCAGGCATTTACAATTCTGATTTTCTAGATCTGACCCTACTTTCTCAAATGTTTAATTGAATCTTGAGTGATGCCTTTTATTTTAATACAATCCACTGCTATCTTATTCTGAGCTACGTGCTTGGGCCCTCGAGCGACTGGCCCTGTCAAGGCTTGCCTAAGTCCTGCCCGTGTAGCAGAAAATAGCTTTAAATGATCGTCTAGGCTAACCATTGCTGAACATGTATTTACCATGGAGCTATCAATGTAATTAATGGTGATGGGTTATTAAATCCTTGATAAATTCACTATTTTCTCTTATGAGATGGATATTAATTGACATTGTCATGATCACTCCCTCACCTCTGACTGTAATGTCATTTTACACATCAATGAAAATGTAGCCCTATGGATTAATGGCGATTAGGCAACGTCCGTTTTATGGGCAGTTTGTAATGTGTCCTCGTCCTCTTAGGTCAAGAGGTAGTCCAAGATGGCTGCAGCATCTTATGATCAGCTGCTGAAGCAAGTGGAGATACTGAAGATGGAGAACTCCAACCTTCGACAAGAGCTTGAGGACAACTCCAACCACTTGACCAAACTGGAGACCGAAGCCTCCAATATGAAGGTAAAAGGCAGGAAACAGATTTTTTAAAATGATTTACTAAGAACCCATGTTCGTTATGTGACACTATTGGATAAGTACAGATGATAGGCTCTCCCCGCTCCTTTTTCTAAGCTTTCCCTTCCATTTCATGCCCACTGAACACAACCCAGCCTTTCCTCTAACCCAGGACCCTATAAAATTAAATGTTAACTACAAAGTAGCCTATTGCCTAACTGGCAGAATTATTCCTTTTTTCATCAATCCATTTCCCATTTTATTATTTTTTTGCAAACTCTGCAATTGCATGAGTGCAGCAGCAACACTGGCCTCTTCCTGATGCTCACTTGCATTAAAGGCTAACTGGACATAAAAACAAAAAAATCTCAGAGCTCAAACATGCTTTTTTTGCACAAACCACTGAACTGTCTATGACAATGCCCTTTTGTTTACAAATTTAGCCACAACCATGCATAATGCACATTCCTTAATAATGACTAACTTCTTATAGCAGGCATTATAGAAAATGAACACAGGTCTCATAAACAATCTCAAGCACAAGCCCATGTGCTAGTGAGTAGCCAGCTGATCTTTATATTTCAAGTCTAGCCAGCTTGGCTCTATTTGCTTGCAAACAAGGTAGAACAGTTTAATTGTAACGAACACAACCTTCTGTCCATCTCCAACTGTTTTGATCAGCATGCTAGCCTGTCCACTTTGTTCAGATGTTGAAATCAAGTGGCCTTCCTTATTTCTCAGAATGAGAACGAGTTGCCAATTCCTTTATATAAGAGTTTTTTTTAATGTTCATTGCCCTTTTATTAAAATGACTAGACAGCTAGTATAAGTCTGTGGCTAAAATGCTGCTTGTGGTAATGCAATGCCGCGCGCAACAAACTGAGCATTCATTTTCCAGAATCGATGTTCATTGATGCTCCCGTTTTTGGTAGAGTCTGCTCTTTGTGCAATTTGACGAGTTGAAACATAAAAAGGATATTGCTTGGAAAAGGTTAACCTCCTCCTCGATTACGGTAAAATGCCTCAATGTTTTTCTGTGTCCATATGATGGATTATGTTGGACCAAACCGCAAATACCGAGTTGAAACTGCTTGTTAGAGAGGAAGATGTGACCTTTCATCTGTGTTGTTGAGAGTGGCAGGGGCTTGGTGTCTGTGGGAGGGGGAAGGTGCACACAGCACGGAAGGAGCGAAGGAGACGAGGCCAAAAAGACATGAACAAGCGAACATAAAAGCTCAAAACGAATAAAAGAAAAACCTTTGGAATATTGTTCAAAAACATTCTAATTCATTGAATTAATTTCATGTAATGCCCAGCCCTATTTACTAGCTGTCAGATCCTTGTTTTCCCCGTCCTTGTTTAATCAATTCCTCTGAAAGCTCATTGGAGGTCCAATGAATCTCCGTTGATCCTCTCCTCCAATGCACTTTGAGGTGTTTTGACACAACATTTGGTTACTGACACTTTCTCACACAACCTAAGTATGTTCATGAGAGGAGCTGCCATCCTGAGCTAGGCTGCTGAATGTCTCTCTCTCGCTCACGCACACATGCACACACACACACAGAGTGGTTGGATGTGCCAGCCTGCTTGGTTGCGTAACTGGATGATGTGACCTGGCAAGCTGAGGATACAAGAGGTGATCTAAGTCCCAGGGCTTTTCTCTTCTCACAGGAAGATTTTGGTTCTCAACAGTCTTTGCCAATGTCTTCTACCCCACAATGCGCCCCTGGGTATTCACTGGTGCCACCTCACATTAGGGAGCACGACGCTCTTCCATGTAGCAGTGAATGTAGTCAGGAAACACACTCAAATATACTCATCTCCTGATAATGCATTTGTAAGAAAGAGGGACAGTCAAATGAAAACAAGAGAAGGAAAGTGGATGTGATAATGGTTTAGTTGCCCAAGTTGAACCAAGGGCATTTTTGTTTCTCAGGTAAAAACTCAAAGCTTACTGGCCCTGTTTTTCCACACAACAATATTGAGCCTATTATAGGGCAGCTGCATGATAAGAATGGGGGATATACTCCCCATGGTCGTGTGTGTGTGTGTGTGGCCTGAAACACTTATCTTAATGTACTATATGAAGATACAATACTGTTCTGTGTATAGACCTACTAGTTTACAGACATTGTCTGGGCATTATGGAAATGTTGTCTAATGTAACAGTAACCCAATATGACCGCCCATTCACTACTGCCATATTTTCTTGGATGCAAACAGCCGGCAGTAGAAGATTACTCCATGCATTATTCATCCTAGCCAATTTACACGCTAGTAGCCTATATAATGAATCTAGCCACCCCAGTCCCTTTAGCAGGGAGGAGAGGGAGATTATCAGGACCTTCTTTATCTTCCAGCTCCCCCCACCCATTTTATTTTCTTAGATTGCGTCCCAAATGGCACCCTATATGGTGCACTACTATGGGCCCTGGTCAAATGTACTGCACTACGGTGCCTTCTGGAAAGTATTTTCAGATTTCCACATTTTGTTGTTACATCCGGAATTTAAAATGGATTCAATTGAGATTTTGTGTCACTGGCCTGCATACAATACCCCATAATGTCAAAGTGAAATGATCTATGTTTTTAGACATTTTTACAATTATCAAATCAAAATCAAATCAAATTTATTTGTCACATACGCATGGTTAGCAGATGTTAATGCGAGTGTAGCGAAATGCTTGTGCTTCTAGTTCCGACAATGCAGTAATAACCAACTGGTAATCTAACCTAACAATTCCAAAAATTACTACCTTATACACACAAGTGTAAAGGGATAAAGAATATGTACATAAAGATATATGAATGAGTGATGGTACAGAACGGCATAGGCAAGATGGAGTAGATGGTATAGAGTAGTTGACGTTGCTCTTATATTCAGTAGTTCCTCCTGACTGTATGTAATGAAACTTAAGATTACCTGGGGTACCAATGTAAGAAATAACACGTAAAAAAACAAAATACTGCATAGTTTCCGAGGAACGCAAAGCGAGGCGGCCAGCTCTGTCGGCGCCGGAAGTACTATGTACAATTACTAAAACATTTAATGCTGAAATATCTTGAGTCTAAGTATTCAACCCCTTTTGTTATGGCAAGACTAAATGAGTTCAGTCCCATAAGTTGCATGGACTTTGAATATGCCTTTGAGCATTCTAAAGTTATTGATCCACCATCCAAAGTGTAATTAATTTCACCCAGTCATTACAAAGATACAGGCGTCCTTCCTAACTCTGTTACCAGAGAGGAAGGAAACTGCTCAAGGATTTCACCATGAGGCTAATGGTGACTTTTTAAAACGGAGTTAAATGGCTGTGATGGGAGAAGACAGATCAACAACATTGTAGTTACTCCACAATATTAACCTAATTGACAGTGAAAAGGAAGCCTGTACAGAATAAACCTTTTCCAAAACACGCATCACATTTGCAATAAGGCACTAAAGTAAAACTGCAAAAGATGTAAAGAAATGTCTGAATACAAAGTGTTATGTTTGGGGCGAACGCATCACCGAGCGCCGCTCATATTTTCAAGCATATTGTTGGCTGAATCATGTTATTTTGGTATTTTATTAGGATCCCCATTAGCTGTTGCAAAAGCAGCAGCTACTCTTCCTGGGATCCACATGAAACATGACATAATGCAGAATATTTATAGACCACAGCTCAAGGACAGAACTACATAAAAAAAGTAGCCTACATATCAATACATACACAAACAATATAGGTTGAATAGGGGAGAGGTGTTGTGAGGTTTTGCTTGATCTGTTTTTTGAAACCAGGTTTGCGGTTCACTTGAGCAATATGAGATGGGACAATAATGTCTCTAATACTGTACGCTTTCTTGAATTTGTTCCTGATCTGGGGACTGTGAAAAGACCCCTGGTGGCATGTTATGGGTATGCTTGTCATCGGCAAGGACTGGGGAGTTTGTTTTTTTTTATCTAAAAAAAGCGGAATAGAGCTAGGCACAGGATAAATCCTAAAGGAAAACCTGATTGTCTGCTTTCCAATACACTGGGATACTAATTCACCTTTCAGCAGGACAATACCCTAAAACATCAACATGTATGGCAATACTTAAATGGCTGTCTAGCAATGATCAACAACCAATTTGACAGTTTCAAGAATTTGTAAAAAAAATATATAAAAAAGTGCAAATATTTTACAAGCCAAAGCTTGTAGACTTGCTCAGAAAGACTCCCAGCTGTAATCTCTGCCAAAGGTGATTCTAACACTCCATGGATGGAAGGCCTATCAAGTTTGTCTTCATGGCCAACATGTCCCTAGTGTCCTACGTGCCAAAGAAAGGGGTGTGAATACTTCTGTAAATTAGATTTCTGTATTTCTAAAAACATGCTTAGACTTTGTCGTTATGGGGCTTTGTGTGTAAATCCATCCCCAAAAAGTATTAATTCGTTTTTATTTCATGCTTTAATAAAATGTGGAAGTCAACTGGTATGAATACTTTCTGAAGGCACTGTACATGGGGAATAGGGTGCCATTTGGGACTCAACCTCAATGTGAATGAAAGAGATTTTGGCTGTGCAGCGATACCAACTAACCCTCCATCTCTTTCTGACCCCAGAGGCAGGCAGCGCTCCCTGGGTTGGCTTCAGTATGCCAGTGCCTCCCTGGAGGATGGATGGTGCTATACCATGCATGCTAATGAGGAGATGACTGGCTATGGGGGCTCCCTACTCCCTTGCCCATAAAGTAGACTATCGTAAATAAGACATCTGTTTTATCCCCCCCTCTTTTTTTTCTTTTTTTTTTAAACCTTGCATTTGTCTTTTCCTGCTAGTACTGACTTTGCCGATTACTTACTGTGATTGTCTCACTTAGCTATTAAGATGAATGCACTAACTGTAAGTCGCTCTGGATAAGAGCATCTGCTCAATGACTCAAATGTAAGTAAGGACAAGATTGTGTATCCTTTCCTGAATCCCAAATCAACCCCTAGACTCTATCCTTTTGTGTTGATCTGACAGGATGGGAGTAGGCTGGTACTGCCTATCTTGCCTTCTGATAGACTGTGGAATTGTTGCCATATTGCTTACACCAATCTAATCCTCTCTGATCTAATCAAATGCCTAGAGCATGCGGGCTAAGGGTTGATTTGTTATTCAGTCTGAGAGCTTACTGCTTTTGTAGAGCGTTTTTGCGATATTGCCTTTCCATTTCCTTGTAATAAATGTGTGTACGGCTCAGCATGTTGGGACTTGCTTTGGTATATTTTTGGTACAAGCTTAGTCAGTCATTAGCTATTAGTCATTGCTAGTGAGAGTCTTGCAGTATGTGTCATCAGTCTTACTCTCAGTATCTGAGACTGTCTACACACTTTCCAGTAGCTTTGGAGCTGGTTGGGATTTGCCTCTCTATTTTGGGCATTTGAGTGAGGGTCTATGTGCTTCCCTTAGCTGGGGAGAGTCTTCCTCTGTTACTTGTCCAACACTGATGAAACATCCTTTTATCTCAGTAGGTTTGGAGCTGAGTTTGGGGTTTGCCTCAGTCTCACTTTTGGGTGTGTGAGGCAGGGGTTCTGCTGGCTCTACCCTTTGTGGCACATTCAGCACTTAGCTATCTATTAACAATTCACTCGATCAGGTCTGCGTAGTCGGTCTGCTCTTGCGCAAATGGAAAATACTGCTAACTCAGTGAATTTAGTAAGCCTAGGGTTATGCTACCTGCTACTCTACAACCAGATATTTCACACTGGGGGGGAAAGTGGCTGGCGCACCCTTTTTGGGTAGCTGCAGATACAGTATCATCCTGGTTTTGGCTTAGGGATTTTGAGGAGATATCAAATAAGAAAACGTGTTAAACAAAAAGGGTAATGTTCAAGTTTAAATAATTTTTACGGTTGAGCTCGGCTCTCCGTTCCTTGATCTAACCAGACATTGATGCTGTAAACAGTTAATGAGTCACAATTATTCATTGTGTAATGTAGATAGCAATGCCATCACCTGTAAAAGAGAATTTTTATGGTCGCACGCCGACGGTTGGTTTAAGTGTGCAAAACCATTTTTATTTTGTTAGAACTCTTGTGATTCAGTTCAGTTTGTTCCTGTTGCAACTTCCAGTTTTTATTGTCCTCCACGATGAAATCAGGGAGGGGGCTGTGCAGCTGTCTCCATCCGCTAGTATGTTTGTTTGTTTGTCACATACAATATCTCAGACAACACTGGCCCGATTTGGACTCGGGTGAACGATGCTTCTTACCGTAGAGATCCGTCATTTACAAAATTAGGGTGGTGGTATCTGCATAATTCGTGGGAGATATGTTTACTGTTGCCTTGTTTTCTTTTGGAAATACTTGTACAGTTTTTGCCGGCTTATTCTTCACTTGATCATATATATCTTCACTCTGGCAAGAAGAAAACACACCATCGTATTGAAGTCACTGTAAAA